>NC_090941.1:473680911-473992120 GCF_040938575.1 Ambystoma mexicanum | reverse complement strand
ACAAGCCCAAACCCCCGGAGAAGCCCGGTTTGGGAGGGGCCTTGAGGGGGGGGTGCTGTCATGATCTCTGCTTCCAAAAGATCAGGACTTGCCCGACTCCCGTGGAAGCAGACCCATAACCCCGGTTCCGAGTGCCAGCCAGTCCCAATTGGGACCTTTTGGACCCTGTCCTGGCGCCAGTGGCACCAGGCTCATAAAGATGCCCAGTCCCAGCGCTGGAAGCGCCGGGCTCATAATGCTTGGGTGGACTTACCTGCAGCAGACCATGCTGCTTACTTACCTGCCAGTTGAACCCCTGATCCTCTTCTGTTTGGGACTACTTTTCCTGTTGGGTGGGGCAGGAGCCACTCCCTAGGTTCAGAACACTGGAACTCTTCTGGAAAGCAGGAACTCATTTCTTACCTAGGCGTGGCTGTGGAAGGAGACACCTAAGCACTACAGGAGGCTATTTAAACCACACCCGATGGATGAATCTTGCTTTGCGTTATTCTGCATTCTCTGCAGCAGAACGCTCATCGTGTCTTCTGCTTCTGATCCTGGGCCTAAGGGAACAAAGGCTTACCATCCTGGAATCCAGTCTTCAGCAGCACCTGTAAAGACAGTCTTCAGCAGCACCTGTAAAGACAAAGAAAGAACAGGTTAGCACTACGGTCTTCAGTGGCAGCGCATCTCTTACCTGGTCCATCGGCTGTCACCAACGCCTCGCGCTGCATTCCGGCATCTGAAAGACAAAGGCTTACCTACTCTTCGCATGCTCCGGAGGTCTTCGCACTGCATTCCGGCATCTGAAAGACAAAAGCTTACCAGCTCTTCGCACGCTCCGGAGGCCTTCGGCGCTGCATCCCGCATCTGAAAGACAAAAGAAGGTGCGTTTAAAGACATTGGGCAACTTTATTACTCACGTGCCATTACTCCTTCCCACGCCGAATCCAGTGGGTATTCCAGCACCCTTCAGCTTCTCTAAAGCTCCGAACTTATACCTGCAAGATAAAAGGGACAGTTAGCGCGCATCGTGAAGCAGGCTACAAGCGCTTACTTACGTGCTTCCAGGCGCTTCTATTCCTCACGCGGGTTCGATCCTCAACTCTCATCAGCCCGCCATCCGCCATCGCCGGAACCCTGCAAAACAAGAGATATCATTACAAAAGACTTTTAAGACATTTGAAGTGCCCAGAACTTACCGTTCGTGCAGTTAACGACGGACAGCAGTCCTCTGAGGTCAAGAGGCCTGCACCCTTATCCAGTGAAGAAACTGGTTACGGCACCCTGCCCCGAGGCAGATGGAGAGCTCGGCGTTCACTTACCTAAGGTGAGGGTGTTAACCACTTACCTAAGGTGAGGGTGTTAACCTTTGGGGTTCTACAGGAGAAGAGAAAGGGAAGAGGAGAGAGGCACCCAATAACCCCAGTTCATTAATCCCATATTTTCTATCTGCAGACATCTTACTCTTCGAGTCAGACATACAGTGCACAGAGGTCCAGCCCAAAGAGCCAACCGTGTGTTACACATCACCTTTGAAGATACGGCATTCACCCAGTCAAGACCGGCGCCTCTGCGGGAATCAGGTGAGCGTTACAAAGAGAAAGCATTATCCAACGCCCCCATTTCAGCCTCCACATCGCGTCGTGCCCCTTCTCCCCCAGCAGACCCAGTTACGGGTGCAGGGACGGATACGACGACAGTGGGCAGCGAGTCTGCATTTAGATGCTCCAACTCGGGTGTCCCCACCGGACAAGGTGGGGTTGTTCCATTCCATGATCGCCAGAGCTTGTGAGCTTTTTCAGCTTGTGCCCGAAGAAACCAGGAAGGAGGGCTTCTTGTACGAAAGGCGCGAGTCCAGGAGGAAGACGATCATGGCGGAGCCCCTCCTGGACGCCATGAGGGCTGAGGGCGTGGACCTCCTGAAGAACCCTTGCATGGCTCCAGCCAAACGGGATGGATTGGAGAAGAAGTATCAGGTGCCGGACTCCTCACTGAAGTGCCTAAGGTTGCAACCATTGCCAGACTCGGTGGGATCGGCGGCTTCAAGGAAACGGTCGGCTAACCCGTCCTTGTCGTTTTCGTTCCCTCTGGACAGCAAGGGGAAGAAGCTGGACGCCATGGGAAGGAAGGTGATTTACACGGCGGCGTCCACGATCCAATCAAGGCAGCCAGCGCACTGGTAATCCTAGCCAGATGCGACAGGGAGCTGTGGTACAAGCTGGGCCTTATTCTGGATTTCCTCCCAGATGATAAAAGGATGGAGGCAATTGCTCTTTTCCAGGAGGGGGAAGTTGTGTCTGATCACGCCATTACAGTGGCGTTGGACGTCGCCGATATGGAGTTCGGGTAGATGGGGAACAGTGTCTGCCTTCGTCGATAGGGCCGGATGAAGGCCACGAATTTCCGGCAGGAGGGCCAGGAAAAGGTGTTGGACATGCCCTTTGACTGAGAGAACTTGGTTGGGAAGGCCATCGACTGGTGCCTGCAGGCCATCAAGGCGGATTCGGAGACGGCCCCTTTCTTGGCCACTCTCCAGCAGCAGCGCTCTTTTCGCTCCTCCAGCGGAAAGTGAAGCAGGTCTTCCAAACGTTTCTCATCTTTGTACCGTCAACCTTCAGGGAAGCCTAGAGAGGCCATTCCCAGGCCTATGGTAGTGGAGGACAGTGTTGCTGTCGCCCGCAGGGCAGGAACCGGGCTCCAGCGAGTGGAAGATCATCAGCACTGACAGATGGGTGTTGGACGCTCTCACCCAGGGACACACCCTGGAGTTTCAACGCAGGTGTCCGCAGATCCCTCCGGTATCCCGTCAGGAGCAGAACATTCCTCAGCTCCTGGAGGAGGTACGGGCCATGCTGCGGAAAGGGGCGATAGAGCTAGTTCCCCAACGGCTTCATTCCAGATACTTTCTGGTCAGAAATAAGACAGGGAGCTGAAGGCCCATCTTAGACCTGCAACGTCGCAGCCAATACTTAAAGTCCCAAAAGTTCAGGATGGTCACATTGCAGCACATGCTCGGCCAACTGGAGGAAGGAGACTTCTTGACTTTGCTGGACCTAGAAGATGCCTATATCCTCGTCCCCATTCACAAGAAACATCGCAAGTTTCTCAGTTTTGTAGTGCAGGGCCAGCACTACCAGTTCACAGCCCTACCTTTTAGGTTGAAGTCGGCCCCCAGAGTGTTCACAAAGTGTCTGGCACTGGTGGAGGCCCATCTACGTCTGCGGGGTATACAGTTATACCCGTACCTTGACAACTGGCTCATCCAGGCCCGCTCGTGAGAGTTGGCTGTTGGACACACAGAGGCGACTGTCCAACTGCTGACGGATGTGGGATTCTCCAACTATCCAAAATCCTGCTGGACTCCATTGCAGAACGCGCTGTTCCTAGGAGCCAGACTCGATATAGTGCCCTGCCTGGCGTCACCCTCGGAGCAGATGGTAGCGGCTATTCAAGGGAAGGTGCAGCAGCTGTTGTAGATGAAGACAGCCACGGTGCGAGCCATCAAGTTGTTGCTCAGCAGGATGTCCTGCATTTGCTTGATCCGGCTCTGCAGGTTACAGTTGCAACCTCTTCAGGAGTTCCTGGACGCTCGCTGGATTTAGGTGTCCGGAAGCTTCGCGTACAAGATCTTGCTCGACGAGGAGTTCTGTCAGGTGATAGGGTGGTGGGTCGTCCGCTCCAACATCGCTTGGGGCACAGGGTTTCAAAACTCGCCAAACCAGGAGACGGTCACCATGGGTGCTTCCCTGGAAGGATGGGGAGCCCACACCAGACGTCTGCACGCCACAGGCTGCCAGAGGAGAAGGATCTCCTTATCAACATTCTGGAGCTACGGCAGTGTTCTGGGCCCTCAAGTTGTTCCTTCCGTCTCTGAAGGGCAAGGTGGTGAGGATCTTCACAGACAACACCACCACCATGTTCTACATCAGGAATCAGGGGGGCACTCGATCCCCAGTGCTCTCCAAGGAAATGCAGGACTTGTGGTGCTGGGCCGTCGTACTAGAGATGGTCCTCATCCCTCTCCACCTAGCAGGAGTCGAGAACACAATCACAGACTCCCCCAGAAGAGAATTGCGCTCCTGCAACGAGTTGGAGCTTCGGCAGCACCAGGTTGACCACATCCGCCGAGTGGTGCAGGCCTCAGATCGATCTGTTGCCAAAGGCAGCAAACTCCAAATGCCAGAAGTTTGCCAGCAGATTCCACCAGCCGAAGCGCCTGGGGGACATGTTCTGCTGTTTCTGTATGCGTTTCCTCCGTTGCCTCTCCTGCTACGAGTCATCAACACACTCAAACAGTGCCAATGCAGGATGATACTCATCGCCCCGGCATGGTCGAGTCAGATCTGGTATCCGTACCTTCTCAGCTTGTCAGCGTCGCCTCCGGTCAAGCTGCCAGTGGTTCTGGATCTTCTCACCAGAGAAGGAGGCTCAATCCTTCACCACGCCCCAGGATCGCTGAACCTGAGGGCTTGGCTCACGCAGCCCTAGAGTTTGGAGAATACGAGTTGCCTGCGGACTGCAGGGAGGTTCTCGCCAAGGCCAGGGCGTTGTTTACTTTGAAGTGCTACTGTCACAAGTGGAAGCATTTTGCTACGTGGTGCCGGTCTCAGAAGATTACCCCTCTGAAGGTCACGGGTCCACAGATTCTTCCATACTTGGTATCCTTGGCCAAGGCTGTACTGGGGCATGCCCCTTTCAAGGTACATCTGGCGGCTATCTCCCACTACACCAGGTCTCCAGGATGATCTTCACTTTGGTCTCATCGACTCGTCAAGGAGTTCCTCAAGGGACTTTTTCCATCTTTCCCGCCAGTGAAGCCCCCTGCCCCGGCGTGGCATCTCAACGTGGTGCTGACAAGGCTCATGGGGGGCCCCCTTCAAACCTATGCATCACGCCCCTCTCAAGATACTTTTGTGGAAACTGCTTTCCTTGTGGCCATCACCTCTGCCAGGAGGGAAAGAGATCCAGGTCCTCTCCTGCAAACAGCCAAACCTGACTTTCCACGACTCAAGGGTGGCGCTGCAGACGCCCCCCTCTTTTATGCCACAGTTTCTCGGAATTCCACCTCAATGAGCTTTTGGTGTTAACTGTTTTTTTCCCGAATCCCTTGTCATCGGCTGAAAGGGCATTGCACTCGCTGGGTGTTGCTCGTGCCCTGAAGTTCTACTTGACACGCACAAAGAGTTTTCGGAGGACGTCTCGACTGTTTGTGAACTTTGGTCCTATGAACCATGGAATGGCCTTGTCCAAGGCTTCCAGCTCAAGGTGGCTCTCCGGCTGCATCATGCACTGTCATTGGTTGGCGAACCAACTGCTGCCCGGCCTTCCGATTGCCCACTCCACCAGAACGATTGCTACGACGACGGTGTTCCTGTCTGGTGTTATCCTGCCAGACATCTGCAGGGCGGCTATGTGGGGGTCTACTCACAACTTCATGAGGGTCTACTGCATTGACAGGGTTTCCAGGGAGGAGTCCGGAGTCTGCCAGGCAGTGCTACGCAGCTTGTTCGCTTGAGGTGAGTCTGTTCCAGAGTTAAGAGTTGATTGCTTCTGTTGAGCCTTGTCACCTCCCGTGGTTGTGTAATGTTGTATTGCTATGTATTCGTTATTCATGAGCATGTGAATACATTCCAGACCCCATGTTGAAGAAGGAACAAGTTACTTACCTGTAACTATTGTTCTTCAGCATGGGTCTGGCATGGATTGACATGCGAACCCTTCCTCTGTCCCCTCTGCGGCTCTTCTTGGTCATATTCCACTTTATGTGCTTACCAAATCTGAAGATGGCTGCCAGAGGAGGGGCTTAGGGAGAGCACTGTCCTTGGATGGGGGCAATATGACCCAGAGGACAGTGATTGGTTTAAAGGAGAAATACAGTTTGTAAGTGAAAGTGAAACTGTTTTTTCTTTTAATGAGGATTCCCAGCCTGACGACAGGGAATATTCATGAGCATGTGACTCCATGCCAGACCCATGCTGGTGAACAATAGTTACAGGTAAGTAACCTGTTTCTTATGGAGAATTTTTTTATAAAAACATGTTTTGATTTCATTTTTAAACAAGCAAATAAAACAAACAATATATATCGAGGGTGTGACAGTATAGACCTTATTGACATGAACAGAAGCCTAAAAAACTGCAAAATCACAAAAATGTATAATTAAATATCAGATTAACTAATAATCTCATGGACCCGGGTTGGGTCCCAACTTTTCTTGACTGCTAAAATGTTCAGTTGTCCCCGTCTCTTCCACCACTGACTCAATTAGGAGTTTTGATATCTCATCTTTCTTTGTCAGTTGTAGTCCATCTCTGTATGTCTTACAACCATTGGCAGATCATAGGTCTTTTGGGGGTATTTCCAAGAAATAGGTAACCTCCTTTTGGCAAGTAAGATCAGAAAGGTCAGTGTTTTTTGTCTTGTTTTTTCTTGCTACCACCTGATACACTTTGCAATAGACACATATATAAACTGCAAATGACGAAACCCTGAGTTAATGTGTGTGTTCTCTTTCAATCACTTTTTGCCAGTAAGTTTGAATTATCTAACAGTCCCACATTATGTGCCAGAAAACTGCATTTTCATGTTTGCACCTGGGACAGGTATGGGGGCATGGTTGGATTGATCCTATGTAAATTTGCCGGAATTAGATATACCCAATGCAAAATCTTTAATTGGATTCATTAAAATCTAGAATTCCTGGCTATTTTTGTACAATTACGCATATCTGAGACCATTATTGATCTTCAAGTTGGGATTTTAAATAATTTTTCCATTTCATCTTTATGTTCAATTCTGTAGATTTGTTTCTGGGGATTCATTCCTTGTATAGTTTTTTAATTAATCCTGTCACAGGTTCCATTAACAGAATCGATTATAAAATTGGTGTTATTTCAGGCTCTTCTAGGATATTTCCCCATTTAACAGCTAATTGTTTGCCTAGTCTGCCATATTTTAGGAATAAACCTGTTTGCATGTTGTATTTCTTTGCCCACTGATCGAATCAACAGTGTGCCATTTTCAAATAAGTCCCCATAGCTTGTGCCTTCCTCCTTCGTTAATTTTGATCGCACTATATCCCTGATTATGTTCATTATGGAATATTTGAAGTCGGATTTAAGTGGATTGTAAACATTGGCAACATCATTGTTTTGTCTTCCTTCGAAAGACTTTAAAAAGGGAAAACCTCTTTATTATAAAATGAACAAACTTAACAGCATTCTATATTAGATATCGCCAGTTCATTCCTCTTTTGTAAAATCTGGACCCTTTTAAGTCTGATACAAACCCTGCCAACTCACACCCTGACATTGGTGCATTTAAAGCTTGAGAATTCATTGTTACATATCAACCTATCCATCACGTCTAGTCAATTTCTTGTTTCTAGATAGAGCAATGTTTTTCAAATAGATTGCACCCTTTACAAAAGATACATTCTTGGTGGGCTCAAGTCAGATTGGTAATCAATCTCCTCAAAATGCTTAGCCAATTACCAGCTCCTCAGGTTTTTAAGCCACGTTTTTATACTAGAAACCTTATTCCTCTTATAATGTATTTGTATTCCAAGTCTCTGTTTTGTAAGACTAAACTCACAGCCAAGTATCTTTTTTTCCAGAGCACACCAAAACACAATGGGAGATGGAAGCTTCCAACCTCCATCCCACTGCTTAACGAGCTCTCCCTACAATTGGGTCAAACTTAATGCACCTCTACAACATGCATAGAAAGAAAGTGGGCTCCATACCACTCCTCCGGCAAGTTGGCCCTTTATCCTGGTTTATTATTTACACAACTAATATAGCTGCTGAAAATCGCTCCTGTGGAAAATATTTCTAGCGTGAGCACGTTTTCTGAACTGACTTTTGACGGTATTAGGTCCAATTACCTTTTTTAAAAAAGAGAAATAAAAAATAACAGTTTAGAAAGCCCGCTCTGTGACTGCACAGAGCTGTCTTTCTAAATCAAACAGTCAGCCCCTGCGATGCACACGAGTGCGCACGTGGGCTGAAGGGCACGCCAGGACCCGGAAGCAGCCACGAGGAAGAACGGGTAAGTTCATGTGTGCGTGTGTGTTAGGTGTACGTGTTTGTGTGTGTAATGGTGGAGGTGAGGGAGGCGGCGGGGGCTGAGGGAGCGGGCTGAGGGGTGTGAAACCCCCCAATTTTTAGCAAATGAGGCAAGCCGAACACAATTGGTCTTTTGGTTAGGCGACTTACAAACATCGAAATAATAGCATAGAACCCTTTTGACAAGTGATAACCAAGATCAATCTCCAATGTTAGCATACCTTTGCCACTGCTGAACCTGGAGAAGGCAAATATGCTTTATAAAAGGTAGATTTAGAGTCCCCACCCCCACCCCCACACCTCAACATATTGAGTGTGTAGTATTCACTGAATAGTCATCAGAATCTTCAGGTTCCCTGGCTATGCCTTTGACATTCTTTTCACTAGTCTCAAAAAATTCATAATGTGTATGCTACTCCTTGGCCATGTGCCCTCTAGGAGCATAGCAAGCAATGGTGCTGAGAGGATGTGAAGGGATTCGCTTCACATGCCTGTCTGATCCTGAAATTAGCCTTGATGCTGTAAGCCTAAAGATGATTATGTGAGCACACTGGAGCCCAGAGCCGCTGAAAGGCTTGAGGTCCATAGATTTCAAAAACATTTAGCTGAAAGTGGGTCTGGTGAGCCGCCTCAAGGGAGCTGGAGTGGGGAAATAAATGGTGGCAGTGTTTGAGGTCTCACAGCAAAGCTGGAGCACCGGCTGATGCGCTTCCTCCGGATGCTACCATGAGACGCCACCTCTGTGAACTCGCTAGGGGTGAGGGCTGAGAGAGTTGGAAGTGCCCCATTATGATGCATTGAAACGAGGCCTGCATCAAGTCCTGTCTTCTTTTTTCAATGGGTGCTAGGTACCGCAGAGAATGATGGAGTTCAAGGCTCAGCGGAAAGAAGAGGACCCAGGTGGAGGGAAGAGGATTGTGGCTTCGGTCCTGAGGTCTAGGTAGGGGTTCTGCTCCAGAGCAGCAGGATGGGGTAGCCCTGTACCTTGATTAGGGATGAGGATCAACTTGCCATTGAGTTGCAAAGGTGCAAAGATCAAGCCCACAGTGAACTGATTAGGTTGTGTCTGGGGCGCTGGTATCCTTTCCCAGCCGTCGCTCGTCTATACCGGCTTGAGGAGGAAGCACCATTTGTTTCCCACTTTATGTTGGTGTGCAGTGCACAGTACTAGATTGCTGCAAAGGGGCTGGCACTCTGCTCTATGTCTTAAGGTGCATTCCTTGAAACTAGACCTGTGCATGGTTCAATAGTGCTCACAAAGGACTAATACTTTTTTGACACATGGCTTTCTTCAATCTATAAACATTGAGGGGAATGAGACTATGATAAGAGCTCAGGGTCCCTGTGTCACAATACTACAGTGCAGCTGATGCAACACTAAAGGAGCGAACTGTTGTTTGCCATGCCATTGCATCCTTTCCCAGGAATCTGCATATAAGCTTGCTGATGCTGTGAATGAAGCTAGAACATTGTGGATGCTAAGCAATGTGCGCCTTGGGATGACTGGCCTCTTAGTCTCTGGTCTGTTTGCCTCCAATTTCGACCAATTCACTCTCAGTAGATCCTTAGACACTCTGGCAAGTGGAAATCTGAAATCTACAGGAACTTAGTTGCCCAGGCAGAGAATCCAAGCGCCATACATGAGTATAGGTCTGCTTTGGAGCAGAAAATGGGTGAGGCGCAAGTGGAGGTACACTGAAATGCAGAGGTCTGCTGCCTTCCCTGCATTATGAGGGTGGCTTATCTTCCACGGACGGATGGAGGAAGGAGAGGACGGGACCGTGTTCTTTGAGCAGTTGCTCCTGAAAGAAGTGGGTCTCTAAACTGTCATCCGTCTTTACTGTGAAGAGAGCACATCAAGCTTTAGTGAAGCACAGGCTGCCACGACCGTCTCCTCATAAGCTTATTACCAATATGCTTATCTTTCAAGATAGGAAGACAATCCTACAGCACACAAGATCCAATGGACACTTCAAGAATGATATAGAAGATACCTACTAATGTTTACACCTAAGCTGAATATAATTTACAAGGATAAATCACTTAGCAAATCTCAACATTGTGTAGAGCAGCTTGGCCTACAGATTGAATGTGAGCAAGGGGACTTTGCTGTTACCCGTCAAAGGTATCCTCAACAAGTAAGGCACCTAATGACAGGTTGCAGAGTGCAGTCCCATTACTGTCACAACATTTTAATTCTCCAACCATAAAGGTGCAGGATGATGCAATGGTAGGACATCTGGGCAATTTCCCACCCTCTACAGAGGGACCTATAGACCCACACATGGACATGCTTGGGCACCCTGGTGAGTGAAAGCAGGAAGCTCCGTGCTTCCAGCACTTGTCTTATTGTTATAGGTTCTCTTCTTTGGCAACTCTCTTCATCAATTCAAATAATTACTTTCTCACATTACACACGTTGTATTCCACTTTAGGCAAGTATTTTCTTTGTTCAAATTGTTTTGCTTTTATAGGCGAGGTGGGCCTAGGTGGGTCTTTAACTCCTGATATTCTCTCCCTTATCTCACACTTTTTTACTTTGGGCGGCTCACAGCTTTTCCTTTCTTTCCAGCATATGAATACATTCCCTGGTTCATTCCCTCCTTTGAGGATTTCTGTACATTTCTTTTACGCAAAGTGTTTACATTCATTAAGGTTAGCCTTGGGCTTCTCTCATTTTCATCCACTTCCTCCTTTGGGAACGCTTTTCTTTTTTTCCTTGTATTAGAATAGTTCACTTTTAGTAAGCGTATTATATTTCTACTTTCATCCCCCCCCAGGGAACAGTCTTGTTCTTTTCATCAAACTGTCACAATCCACATTTTCCAATGATAATTCACTTGTATTCATCTGTCCTTCAATGAGCGTTATGGGGTTCGTCTTTGTTTCATCACAGTTCCAATATAGTAACTTTTATTTCTTATTTGTACTGAGGTGTTATTAATTCGGTATTCTACTCTTCGTTATTCTTCCCGTGCCTCCCCCGTTCCCCTGTTACCTTCATTCTGCTTAGGAAACGGTCCTGGGATTCTTACAGATCTGGCGTTGGTTCGCTCTCTTCGCTGCACTTGCGAGTCGGCTTCCTCAGCGTCCCTCGCCTGCGGTCCTTGCACTTCTTCGGATTTCCTAGATATCTCACCAGGGAGCCACGTTGCATGTAGCAGCTTTCCTCGGATGGTCTCTGCGTTGTGGTATGGGCCAGCTGCTCAACCTGGTTCTTTCCGGGTCATGCCACCACCAGTTATTCTCCTTTCATGTGCGCTGACAGTTCCGCGTTTGTTCTCCGGTTTCCCTGCAAGTTTTGAATTTGTGGGTTCCACGTCTCATGATAGCTACGCCTCTTTCAAGGCTCGCATCAGTAGGGGACCTCCCCTGCTTGGAGACACCTTCCTCTCTCTTGTCGTTCTCGTTCAATCCACTCATCTCAGTGGATTTGTTACTTTTACTTAATGAGACATTTTCTCTTTCTCCTGAAGAATAGCATCCTTCAGTCTCTTCTTTGGCCCAGGCTTGATACTTAACAAGGTTTGGTAGTCCCCCTATGTATGACATTATGTTCACTGGTGAAGGGAGTTCCTCACAGAAATGGGAGTCCTTGTCCCAAAAGGGGGGGTCTCTCTTGGTGAGGTATGTGACGAATCCCCAGATGTCATCAATTATCCGCTTCCCATGAGGCCAGGAAGGTAAGGCCGCTACCCGATAGTCTCCCTGGGGTGGTACTCAGCAGCTGGATCTCATGGGGAGGGAAACCCCTATGGGATAAGTGATGACCTGCAGAGAACATGTATCCCAGCAACTCACCTAACCCTAGCACACCTTCCTAGACCCCCTCCCACCACCATTTCCCCTATATGTTATTGTAGTTCTGGCATTATAGGAAGTACTGGGACGAGGAAGAGTGTGGACTCCTCAATGGATGTGTGGGACGAAGAAGATGTGCAGAAACATCAAGAGCACTCAGGAGAACTTGAATAATCGGTCTAGTGTTTACCAAAATCTTATTGGACACAACCGATTTTAAAATGGAAGAGGGCAACCAGGAAACTGATCAAGGCCCTCACTTGAGGAGCATAGGGCATGGAAGCTGTGCAGCACAAGAGGAACCGGGGAACGAGAGCCACGAACCGCGTGTCCCTTTACGGTCTGCAGTCGACAGACATGTCGGAAGGCTGGAGGGAACGGAAGCCAGGATGAAGGAAACCACTGAACCGTGCAAACATGGAGAGTCTCCAGCCGCCCAGCCTTCACTGCTGCGGAGTCATCAAAGCCAGCAAGGAACACAGGAGAGAGAATGAGGGTGCAGGAGTCCAAACAAAGTGTCCGGACAAGTCCAGGCGAGCCGGGAGGACCCAGCAACAAACCCAGAGGTACTAAGGTTGTTGGGGGAAGCCAGAAGGGCCCAATAGCCTGGGTCTGGGACCGGTTAAGAAATACAGAGACTGCCTTAAGAAAAGGGAGGCAAGTAAAAACCTGACGGGATAGTGAACCTAAAGTGCCAAGACAATAGAATCCCACAGGTCTGGGACCTGTATCCCTATATGAAGAGTAATCTAAATCACCTTCATAGGCACAGTACCTCTAAGTGTAGTGAAACAGGTCCACAGCAGAAAGGCAAGAGAGAAGTACAGAAGTCTGTGACCTGCACCCACGAAGCTGAGAAATGTTATTGTCTGAGGACTTTTGGAAATCCAAGACAGGGGAAGGGAGACATTCCCCGGATAACTTTTATATGTGTGTTGTGGAACCAAGAAGGCAAAGACCAGGCCAGGGGAAGGGGAGGCAATCCCCTCAAGACAGTGTGAAGTCTGAGAGATCCAGGGGAAGGAAGACACCTCCCCTCCCCCCACTGGCAATGGGAAGTGCATATAAGAGCTTATGAAGGGCTTGGGGAAGGAAGCCATTCTCTCAGCCTTTGTGAACCGTGAAACCAAGAGACATCAGTCCAAGAAAGCCATACCTCCTATTAGACCATGTGAAGCCACACAGAAGATGACCAGAGGAAGGTAGCCATTCCCACTGATACTGTGAAGCCTAAAGGGAGTTGGGGGTGGAGGGGAGAGGTCATCCCCCTGACACTGTGACTTGTGGGCCGAAGAGGAGGGAGTCATCCTCCTTGTCGACAGAGTTGGAGAACCCAGTTGGGAAGCGAAAGGCAGAGACTTTCTTTTCTTGTGGAAAAAGCCAACCTAAGTGAGTGATTCACCGGGATGTGAAACTTGATCCCCAGTCCAGAAGAAATCATTTTTCTAGACCAAGAAGGTCGAATTTATCTTTAGTTTAGTCTACTATATAAAGGGACAGAAGTAGGGTTTGACAGAGGACGGTGGACTATTATTTTACAGACATTCTGACACAACCCTTAGTATTTTAGTTGAGGCAGGGAAACCCCTCTTCGAAATAGGGATAGATAGGAGTTTCTCTTTATTTTTCTTTATGAATAAAAGTCTATGACAACAACCATGTCACTTACGTGTCAGTCACCTCCTTCTGCACCATTACAGGTCCCACTTGCCTCAACGCCTAGGGAGGGTGCTGCAGAGCGGGCTGCCTCACAGGCAGGGGTCTCCCCCTTGGGTAGAAGGGATGAATGTCCTCTATGCATCACAGAATCCTGGGGACTGGATCACTCACCTGTTGAACCGACCTCTGGGAACATGTAATAGGTTTGTTTACATCATTCAATATTGATTTGTTCTCTTAATAACGTTATATGTATGGGCGTGTACTGTACAAACAGTGGTTGTGTGTTTCACCCCAATTTTTACACCCTGCCCATTTGTGGCTGCATTGTTTTGACTCCCCTGTAACAGGGTTATACTACTTAAGGGAGGCTAGTGTGCAGGCACCCCTTTAACACTGACCCTTCAACGGGGCAGAGGTGCTTTGGAATTGCAGCACACCTGTGTACGTAATTTGATTAGGGTATCTTCAATGTTAGTGTTTACTCCCTGGGAGGCTGGGGAGGTGTTCTTCCCGGACAGAACAGTTCAGCACTCGCTTAATATTATCATGTGTACTGTGCTCGGAGACTAACCCCGTTTGGTCAGGATCAACTGAGGCAGTACATTGGCCAACCTATTGGCCAGGGTCTTGGAGTACAGCTTGGCATCAATGTTTAGCAAGGTATAGGTCTATACGACTGACATTCCTGTGGGGACTTTCCAGGCTTTAATATCAGGACAGTAATAAACTCTTCCATAGAGGAAGAGTCCCAGATGCCTGGAATGAGTTGAATAATTTGGTCAGTGGTTTGACCAATTGAGGCTGAAAAATCTTATAAAGGAGGTGGAGAATCCATCCGGATCATGGTTTTATTTTTCAGAGAAGCAATCTCGATAGAGCCCTCCTATTTCATAATAGCTGTGTCTAGCACCTCCCAGTTGTCAACAGAAGAGAGCTTGAGGAGGTTCCGGAGCTGACTGTAAACTTGGGTTGGGGGAGCAGAAGGACCCACTGCCATTCCTCCAGTTAAGTATTTCTGGACAATATCAAGTTCTCCCTGTGCGGTGTAGTGGATTGTGCCATCAGCATCAGTCAGCCCAGCAATAGTATTTCTAGTGTGCATAGATTTCAGTTTTCGGACCAAAAATGTATTTGCTTTGTTTCCTTTGGCATAATACGTCTGCTTAGTACAGATAATGGCGTGAACCGTTCGTCCAGCTAAGTGAGCGTCAAGTTTGTTCCACGCTACTTGCAGTTGTCTCATGGCCTTTAAGGACCCTGATTGCTTATGTAACAGTTCAGCCATACGCACTTCGCTCTAAAGGGTTTCCCAAAATTATCTATGTCTTAGTGTATGTGGCTTTGTTTGTGTGCTAATTCCCCCTCTAACTACAGCTTTCATCACATCCCACAATATGGCATTGGAGACTTTGTTGTCATTGATTTCATCAAAGTAGTTGACAATCCTATCTCTCGGGGTCATATCTACAAGGGCCAGGTCATAAAATGTCCAAGGTGATCTGCACTCAAGTTTCATGGGTGTGTGATCTGACAACAATGTTCACCTTAGGAATATATGAAACCAGTGTGGCGGATACAAGCAGAAAGTCTATCCTCAAAGGTTCTGTGCATGTGCGAGAATTGCATATTGTTGCGCTTGCCAGCGTGCAATAGTCGGCAAAGGTGGACTAAGTTAATTTCCCTCAGTAGCATCAGGAAAGAAAGAACATTTTGTAAATTCATAGCAAAGGGGGGAGCGTGGTGAGACTTGTCCAAATTAGGGTCGGGCACCAGGTTCAAATCACCCCCTAGAATTGACTCCCTGCATTTTTGGGGCCAGTGTTATGCCGATGACACACAACCTTCCTTCAAACTTCCCTCTACTACCTCCTCTTCCCCCACTCTTATCCCTGACTGTCTGCCATTCAGGAATGGTTTGCCACTAACGATCTTTGCCTTAATGCCAGTAAGATGGCGATCCTTGATTGGGACACCTGTGCCATCTTTTCCTCCTACCCTCTGGCCACCCTCTTTGGGCCCACTACCCCCACCATCTTATGAGGCCAAACACCTCAGGGTGATCTATGATTCCACCCTCTCCTTCATCCCTCACATCATGGACCTTACTAAGAAATCCCACTTCCAGCTCCACCGCCTCGGAGGCATTCTTCCTTTCCTCACCTTCCCCCAGAAGCTCAGTTCCTCCAGAGCTCTGGTCCTCTCCAGGCTGGACTACTGCAACAGCCTCTTCCTCAATCTCCCTCCTTCCTCGCTACGCCCCATTCAGCTAATCCAAAATAGGGCTGCAAGATTGATCCTTGGCGTCAAGCCCAGGGACTGTATCTCTCCAGCCCTAAAACCTCTCCACTGGCTCCCGGTGGCTGGAAGGATCAAATTCAAGACCTTCTGCGGCCCTGGGACCATGCTACAACTACAACCTTCTACCCCTAAATACACTCCTGCTGAAGCCTTACGCTCTTCTAACTCCAGGTATTTGACTGTCAAATGCTTCTCGAAGCAGAGAGTGGGGGCGGGGCTCTCTCCTCGGCTGGTGCACCCCTTTGGAACACCCTCCCTCCTCCTCTCTCACTCAAGTTCTGGAAACTGCTCAAAACTCTGCTCTTCTCTACCTCTTACCCTCTTTCCCTTCCCTGCAAATCACATCATTGCTGCTGAGACTGTTGGCCTGATCCTCATGAACCCCACAGGATTCCAGGCCCTTTGTCCCAGTTGATATCAGCACCCACCCCCACTGCGCTGCGGCTCGGCTTCCCACCCTTGGGAGTTGCCTGCATTTGCACTTAGCCTGTGGGTCTCCTCCTTGGCTCACCTTAGCACTTTCCTCTGAGGCCCTCCACCACAACTTGCCCACTCCTCTGCCCCCCCTCCCTCCCTATCTCCTGCACCCCTCCTCACTGCACTTCCATATCAGAATGCCACAAGGCCTGTAGGACCATGACTGCATTGGACTGTTTTGCCATTGTTCTTTTCCCCTGTACCCTTCCCATTTAGCGTTGTGGCACTTTGAAACACTATTTAGTTGTATAAGCGCCTAACAAATGCTCAATAAAATAAATACTACACTGCCTGATCACTATTCAGGCATGGTATTCTGCTAAAAATCTCTGCCTTAGTGCCAGTAAGACTGAGATCCTTCTCATTGGGATGCCTGTTCCCTGCTTCCCTCCCACTCTCTGGTCTCCCTACTTGGGCCCCCTCCTTTCACCCTCTTGTGAGGCAAAAAACCTTGGGTTCATCTTTGACTCCTCTGTCTCCTTCTCCCCTTACATCACAGGCCTTGCCAACAAGTCAAAACTTGGAGCGCCATGTCCTCAGCGACATTCTCCTTCCTTACCTTTCCCCAGAAGATCACTGTCTCCCCTGCACTTATACTGCACTTACAAGGTTCGAATATCACACGGCCTAATAGGACCATATATTGTTGTTGTTTTCCCCCTTTGTCTTGTGGCGCCAGGAAACACTTCTTTATAGGCGCCTTACAAATGTCCAATGAATAAAATAGTCTGTTTGGTACAGCCATCATATTTACATGAACTAGTTAACAGAGTTAGCAAAGCAGTCTACTTTCTTTCATTTTCTCCCACCATCTTGAACCCCCCCTTTCTGTTTACTCCATTACCTAATCACATTCCACCCTCAAGCCCCATCCATGTGAACCACATTCTACCACTCTCATATCTCTATAACGCTGTTCATTTATACCAGTGACAGTATTCTCTATATGTATGTACCTTGGGGGCTGGGTATGCACACTTGGCTTTGCCTCTCAGTCCCTCCTTTTGTAAAATTCTACAAGGCAGAAACAGAACAAATGGAATGACATATTAATATACATATTAATATGTAACTAAAAATGTATTTTCATCTTTTTTAGGTAAATAATAGTATTGTAAAAGTTGAATGATACAGCTAAAACAATTTCATTAATAAATAAATAATAATGACATATCACAGGTGTGTTGTCCTGACATCCAATTCTTGGGGCTGTCCAAATAAGTATAAGGTGCTTAGTTACTAAGACTTTAATGTTAGGGTGAGTGTTCTGAAAACAGAGGTGAGCACCAAGCCCAGTATGGATTTTGTACTTGGTGATTCAAGCATGCAACTCTCCTTTATCACAGATATTTGTCAAACATAAAGCTCTGTGGTCATCCATATGCTCTTTGATGTTATGCAAAGCAGCCAGCAATACTTATTGGTGTTATTTCTTAAGTTCTCATATTGGTATTTCAAAAAGATGCAATAGTATTGTTCTAGACTCTCCATTTTGGTATGACAACCTACCAGATCATATCTGTGGTGTCAGGAGGCTCACATGGGACTCACAAAAAGAATGGACATAGAAAGTGTTACACAGGATTGTAGTTCCAGAAAAGTTCTGATAACAAATTGGAAACGGAAATGGGATGAAACCAAGAACCAAGTTTCTCACACTGGATGGGATGCTGTCTCAACTCCCAGTGTTGTTGCACATTTTACAGGGGTTCCACAACCCTTTTGACAGTCTTCATTCCACCCAACTTGCTCAGATAAATGTCTTTTCGACCAGGCAATTTGTGTTTGGGGCTTTATGTTGCGCAATCATAGTTTGGAAGCAATGGAGCACTGTATATATCTTTGAGCGTAACATATGAGGTGTATGATTAGCTCCTCTGTCTGGGGGAGATGGAGCCAGGAGTTACTTCCTAACACCCTACTTATCCTGAAGGCTGGTCCACCACCTTGAATAAAGCTCAAGACACCCCCATCCATTGGTCATCTTTACTATTCCTCATCAGGGCTCCTGCCCTGGGCCTTGTTCCTCAGCCTGCCTTGGGCCAACCCGGCTTCCTCGTGCCTTCCTATTCTGGCTGGCTATGGGGCCTTTCCTCATCCTTCCATCCTTCGCAGTCTTGTTCTCCCCGACTAAATTCACGTATTCTCTGATGCATCCTTCCCCTTCAAATATTGCCACCTCCTCCTCACTTTTAGATGTTTCCTCCTTCTCCTCCTTTATACCCCTTTTACTACCCGATGTTATCACTGCCCTCTTTTCTCTACCGCCTCTACTTGCTGATGTTAATCTCTCCATCGCCTCTATACCACTGTCACCTTCTGATCGTATTAACTTCTTCTCCCCCTACATGTATCACCTACTCCTTTTCTGGTGTCCATCACATCTTTAATGTCCCTCATACCACTCTCCAATGCTTTCAGCCCACCTGCTACAACCTCCTCCATTAACCCACACTGGCTGACTGGGGCACTGGGTTTTATAGTGCTCACCCTCTTCCTGGATTGGGTATTTGGTGAAGTCCTGCACCTTTGTTGTGTAATTTGGGGGAGGGAGGGATAGGATTGGTTGATGCTCCTGGGTGCACCTGGCCTCTCTTTGACCTTAGGGGACCAGACTAATTTTATTTATTTTTTTTTTGTTAGCACCCATACCCAGAGGGATCACAGCGCTAAAGCTACATAGTTAAGACTCAATGGAAAACAGTATGGTATTTACATTACATCATAGAACTTGAGTCATACAATATAGAGTGGTTACATTGAATCCGAGTAATTTGTCCGCGGTTGAAAGTACTGCAGGCAAATCGTTCGCATGAGAAAGGTGCGAACTACCAAAAGTTTGCACCTTTCTCATGCGAACACACATACATTCTCACACACACACCCACAAGACACCCACAAGACACCCACAACACACCCTCAGCACACCCCCACCCACACCCCCAACATAAACAAACCCCACTTAACTTTTCTTCACGCTGGGTCCCTGCAGCGCCAGTTCCCTTTCACTTACGTGATTTTTTTTTGTAAACGGAAGGCTGCGGGGGTGTCCCCCGCAGCCCCCGCTCACTATACCGTAGAGTATAGTGAGCGGGGCGATGCGGGTCACAACCCCACAGGCCCCGTTTATTTTTATTTCATTTTTTAAACGGAAGGCTGCAGGGCTGGCCCCCGCAGCCCCCGCTCACTATACCCTTGAGTATAGTGAGCAGGGTGATGCGGGGACACCCCCGCAGCCCCTGTCTTTTTTTTTATAATGCTACCACCATAGGTTCGAACTTTTGGTGTTCGAACCTTTGGTGGTAGCATTTTTAGAACAAAAGGTTCATGCAAACCTTTTGATGCTGTAAAATCGACCTAAATCGTTAAATTACATCTTAGGATGTGAAACAAACTATAAAGTAGTTGGGGTACATCCTAGATAGTAGTCGAGTTCAGAGTATGCAGGCCAGTCCAAATGTTTACGTATATTTGTTGAACAGTGCGTTTTTTTTATTTTTTACGGAACAATGCATAAGCAGGTTTGTCTTGGATCTGCTGATGGAGGGCGTTCCACAGTGTGGGGGCGATGATGGTGAAGCAGGAGCCCCCGGCTCTCATTCTAGCAAATTTAGGAATGTTGAGAGATGATGTGGTGGAAGATCAGAGATTGTGCATGTTATGTTTCTTGGTAATGCGGTTGGTGAGGTAAGGGGGGCCGTGTTGTGTAAGCAGCGGAAAGTGATGGCAAGGATATTAAATTTGATGGAGGCTTGGATAGGAAGCCAGTGTGCCTCCCGTCTGATGTGAGCGATGTGGTCAGAGCGCTTCAAAACCCATACTGCTGAGGGCGTTGTTTTGGGGCAGGTGGAGTTTGTTGATGTTTTCTGTTGAGGTCCCTGCTAGGATAGCATTACAGTAGTCTAGTTTGCTACCTATTTACTCTGGCAAAGTAAGACAGTTGGTGGAAGTGAGGAACTTCCTAGAAAGGTTTATACGTTTGGTAGAGTAGGCTCCAGAGGAAGCGATGACTTTGACATGTTTTTGCATGTTTAGTTCAGCGTCCAGGTAGACACCATGGTTTTTTTACATGGGCGGGTACAGGGATGGTATTACCATCTATGGAAAAGGAAGAGAAAGCTGGGCTGAGGAGTTTTAGGCGATGTGGAGAGCCCACAATGAGGAGCTCAGTTTTTCCATCATTCAGGCAGTGGTGATAGGTGGCCATCCAAGCCTGTATGATGCTAAAGACGTGATTGATGTTAGTAGAGTCTTAATTCATGGTCGCCAGTGAATTGGAGGAGGACCTGCGTATCATCGGCAAAGTTGGTATATGGGATGTTAAGGCTGTCTAGGTGGTCAAAGAGGGGTTTGGTATACATGTTATAGAGAGTGGGGGAGAAGCAGGAGCCCTGTGGGACATCATAGGAGACAGGTATGGGGCCAGCAGATTCAGGGCCCGCACAGACCCTGGTGGATCTTCTGAATAGAAAGGATTGGACCCATAAGGTGGCTGCAGGAGAGAGGTGTGGAAGGTTGTGGTGAGGTGTGTGCAGAGGATTTCTTGATCTACTAGGTCGAAGTCTGCAGAGAGGTCTAGCAGAAGGAGGATGGCGAGCTTGCCATTATCCCTAATGTGATCAAGCTGGATCTTGAAGTCAAGGAGGGCAGATTTGCTACTGTGTCTAGATCTGAAGCCTGATTGGTGGGTGCCTAGAAGTTAGTGGCTTTCAAGATGTAATTGTAGTTACAAATAAGCGGTGCGCTCCAGGATTTTGAGGAGGAAGGGAACGGTGGTAATGGGGCAGTAGGTGGCAGTAGTAGGTGGGGGATGGTAGGGTCTAGTCGGTTTCTCCAGGAGAGGCGTCACCAATGCCTCTTTGATGGCAGTGGGAATGAAATTAGACTTGAAGGATGCGTTGATAAAGCTATGATCGGAGGCCAGGGGTTCTGCGCACATTTTAACAATGTGGGCTGGACAGGTGTCTCCAGCACAATTGGAGGCTTCCAGGTGCAGTATGGTAGTAAGGACTTCAAGAGGGGAGACAGTAGAGAATTGAAATTGGGGAGGAGGGGTTGTAGATAGGGAGTTGCTGGCTGGGGGAGTGGGGTGCAGGGCTGGTGAAGGGATTTTTTAAGGATAGCTTTGTCTCTTAACATTCGTGTTTTGGTGTCCAGGGAGGATTGGATGAGAGTGCACCAACCTTTATCATTCAGGAAATTGTCAGAAGGGGGTATTGGGTATTCAAGCTCTCTAAGAATTATTTGGTGTTGGAACTAGCATTTGAGATTCTGGTGTTGGGGATGTTGGTTTTGGTGTCAATAATGGCTAGTTTATAGGTGTTAAAAGAGCACTGGAAGGTGGCGGGGTGTTTTCTTTTCTCCAGAGGTGTTCAAGGGCACGTTTCTTATTCCGGAGGGAGGCTAGTTCATCAGTGAACCAATTATGGGTTTTAGTATTTTTGCGGGATGTAGTTTTGAAGGAGGGTGGTATTTGTGGTGGTGGTGATGGAGCAATGGATCAAAGAGTGGCCTGACCACAGGGTAGGGAGAGGGGGGATACTAGGAGGGGGGTGTTGCAAGGAAGAACCCGGTCTAGTATTACTTTTTCCTGGGTTGGGGAGTAAACTAATTGAATGAAATGTATCTCTTCAAGGGTAGATGAGAGGACGGAAGCCTTGTTGTCGGAGGGGTCGTTGTGGCCTAAATTGAAATCTCCTAGGAGTATACATTTGGTATTGGGCTGGAGTGGTGGGATGAGGAGGGAGGTGTCAGTTTCTGGATTACCCGAGTGGGAGGGTTGGCAATAGAGGAGAAGTAAGTTAATGGTGCTGTAGGGGGAAGTTTGAAGTTTAGCCATGAGTATTTCGTACCCTGGAAGTTGCTGCAATGATGAGGCTCTGATGGGGATGGTAGATTTGTGTATGATGGCTACACCCCCTCCTGGGACGTCTGGACGGTCGACTAGTAGAATGGAATATACAGTGGATATGGCGACGGAAAGGAGGGGGCCAGCGGCATAATGAAGCCAGGTTTCAGTTAAAGCTAAAAGCTCTAGGTTAGAACCTACTAGGAGATCATGGAATGCGGGGGCATGGGCGCAGATGGAGCGTGCATTAATTGGATCACAGGCAAGAGTATTTAGAAGGGGATGGGGGAGTGGTAGGGGGTGTAGGAGAGGGTTAATAGGACTGCAAGGGGGTGATGGGAGAGGGTGGTTATTAGGAGTAGGAAGCTGATAGGGTTTGAGTTTTTGGGAGGGGGGTTATAGGTTCTGGAGCAGAGTCTGTGTAGACGAGCAAAGCCTATACATGATGTTAGGGGCTCTAGTGTAGTGAGGGGGAGGCTGCGTGTAAGCACTCAGATTGGGGGATGTTGGGCTATCAGGGGGAGGTGACTGACTTGGGAATGATGAAACTGGCAAGTATGCATGGGCAATTAGCTGGCTGGGTATAAGTGGATGGGTTTGTGCGTTGACTAAGTCTGGCATTTCTGTCATTGAGACTAGGAGGTGGTGAAGTGTGTTCAGTCTGTAGATGGATACTATTACTTGGGAGTGCTGTTTTGCTGGTAGGGGTGAATGGCAAGTGAAACGTGGTGAGTGGGGTGGGCTGGTCTTGTGGTATGAGCAAGTGGGTTGTGTGTGCGTGTGAGCGACGGATATTGGAGTGTGCGGGATCTTTGTGCCTATAGGTAGACTGTGTGGCGGTCTGGGGGTGAGTCGTGTAAGGGCTTAAATGCGGTAGGATACTGGCATGCTGGAACCTTGATGGTGCGAGCTGCCTTGAATAACGTGGCTGAGAAGTTTGTTTGGCTGCTTGTGCACATGTGCAGTCATGAGCTCTTGGGAGTTGTGGTTTGATGGAAGGGGAAGCTCTGTTGTGCAGCAGAGGAGTGTGTTCATGGGGAGATGTGGTCGAAGCTGATTGTGTGTAATGCATTTATGTGCACTAAGCTTTCATTTGGCCTCTCTGTCATCTCCTAAGAACCCCTCCACACCCCCACCAACCCCGTATTTACTACTCTCCTGTGCTGTCTGTGTGGAACAGGGCATTGTTTCCTCAATGAGGTAATTGTATACTGGAACATTTCTTAGTAGCTGTTGTGATAAATCTAGTGATGTCATTACTCCCTGCCTGGGGAAACCATATGGCCTGGGAAGGGCAGCTGCTACCTGATCCCGACCCTGGGGGTGGCTGCCCGAGAGAGGACCATCTGGAGGAAGACATGCCTCATGGGAGGGAAGAGGACTCACTAGAAAGACCATGGGATCCCCCTTTGCACTCAAAATATGACATCCCCTTGAAATCCCAAACATCTATAGAATAGTGTACTATAGACCCAGTCAAACCACTGTGAAAGCATCATGACGAAAACACTGTCAACTGAACTGAAGTTTGGGCTACAAACTCTTATTAAATAGAACAAAAGGTTGGAAAAAGGCCTAGTTTCCCCTTTGCTAAGGTGGGATTTCCCTACCTAAATGAAACCGAAGGATGGTCTACGTCAGGAAGTCCAAAGCAAATGTCTGTCTGTATTCAAAAACCTATGCTTGCCATCACATCCATTTGTATACAATGTGTAGGGATTTCACTGTTAAAATGTTCAAAATACTGGTCAGCGCTTCTTCCAGCTCTTGGTTCGTAAAGGGGTTCCCTTCACCAAGGTTTGAGATGGATCACAATGCAAAGGGGTTCCCTTCCCCAAACTTCCAGTCTTTCAACTTCTTTAAACACCAATTCTTTGTGATGCTTCCCAGCTCTTCTGGTTTGGTTACCTTTCACCAATTTACAGTTCCTTAATTTCAGTTCACACAAAATGTCCTTAACATTCAATCAAACGTTTCTTTGCGGGTTGCGGGTACTTTAAGCAGCGTTTCTATAGGTAGGGGTTATTGGACCGCATGGTCCACCCATTATAGGTCACACAACTGACACACCTTTCTTGCCTATTCTTCCTTGTATGCACCTTGCCACTGTTTCAACTCTATGGAGGTGCTTGGTTTGTTCTCATTTCACATTCTCATGATGCTTTAACATTGTTTTGCCACTATTCATTTGTTGCAATTTTACATGTTCTTATGGCTCTTTCCAATACTTGTATTTGCTTTCATTCAGATTGGCATTCATTACAGTTCTCACAGGTCTGACATGCTCGCCTGCTCTCCCGGTGTCCCCCTGCATAGTTTCACTCACCGTTCGGTGGGTACAGTGATATAGGGAGGCTTGCAGCTGCCACAAGCTCCCTCTCTCGCGTGCAGAGCCTCACTCGGTCTCCACAGCGGCTCTCCCTGGCTTCGCTCCTGCTACCAAGGCGTCTCTCGCAGCTCGGGCCTCACTCTGAAGCTTTGCCTAGTCACCATGGCTCCCTTTCCGTAGTCTGCCACGGGCCTCCATCTTCTTTCAGCCTTGCTTTCCGCCGCATACGCTCTTCATCTAACCAAGGTTATTGAGCACTCTGTTTGCCGTGCCGCCTTCCAGGAGAAGTCTGCGCTCTTCCACCAGTCCATAGATCTGCTTGCACAGCTGACACCATGTCCCCTGTTCTTGCTGCTTTTAAACCTCCTGCCAGGTTGATTGATTACTGCTGGCTTGGGAGTTTTGCATTGCTCTTGCTTGCCTCCTCGTCGTCCCAGTACCTAACTGGTGTGTGTACGTGTGTGTCAATAAAAAGAGTATGTATTACTCTGGTTTGTCTCTTCCTTGTCCCAGTACCTAACTGGTTGGGGTATGATTTATGGGATAAATAGGGATGGGACTGACAATAGCCAATAAAGGCCTCAGGGATGGCGGACTCATTATGAAAGGGAAATGGGGGGGATACCGCGTCTCACCCAAGGGTGCCTCACCTCCTCTCCCAAAGTCTCCTCCACCCAGGAAGTCCTCCCTCACATATCTGCCCCCAGGATCCGGTAGCAACGGCCTTTCACTGGCCACCTGGGAGGAGGATATCATGGTGAAAGAAGTGAGGAGGCCCTCAGATTCCGCAAGTCACTTGTTAGTGACTATAGGGCTCTGCTCAATCCTTTTTGTGCAACTACTGGGACGAGGAAGAGCAAAGGAGTAATGCAGAACACTGGAGCTACCAACCTAGAGGAGCGCTCTAGTGGTTGGTTGGAGCCAGAAGATGACGGGACATTTAAATTCCCGACACCGCAAGGGAAGAGGAGGCTGTTTCCTCATAGCCGTGGCTAGGAGTTTGGCAAATGGTGTGAGCGCTGCGGCAGCACTTGTTAGGATAGATTTCCCTTAGGTGCAATTTCCCCTCCACTTGTGAACCCCCCCAAACTTTTTGCTTTTTTTTGGCTTACCTAACCTGACTTTTTCCAGTGGAGCACACCTTCAGCTGCACTCTTCGGGGCTTTCGCTCATTTGTTATGGGGAAACTGACAGCTCCTTCAGGCTGTCAGTCCCGGGAAACTATGTTTTCCTTACTTCGACTATGTTGCCATTTCTTGGTAACTATTTATCTATGTGCCAAGTACCTTTACAGTACCTTCGCATAGGGGTCCTTTTGTTTTATGGACCTCGCCACTCTCTAAGGATTTTATTTTTTACATACTTTATTTTCTTTCAAGAGCTCAAGTTACAGACATAAATAAGAGAAACAAAATATCGTTTTTTTAATTTATTTTACCATCCTTCATACATTCGGTTCTCATTTCCATCTACCATAGGCTCGAGTATAACAGATAAATAATTGAACTCCTCCCTCCCCCCTCTCCCCTATTAATCTTGTAAGTGTTTGGTTGAAATGGAGCATCTTAACATAAAGAATTGGGTATATAGCAGGGTAGGTCTGCCCTTGCGAGGCGTGCTTGGTCAAAGAATAGCAAGACCTTATGAAGGATATTGGGTTTAAAGTACACCGGCTCCCTATCTTTAGTAAACTCATGGAGGGGCATCCACGTGTTCAAGTATTTTGAGTATGCGCCATAAGCCAATGCTGTCACCTTTTCCATAGCCGTTACTCCCCATAACCTCGCCCAGTAAATCGCCACCACTCACCACTGTTTATTTTTCCATATGTGTGCTAGATTGATTCTGGCCGCGCTCACCATATGGGTGTTGAGGGTAGCTCTATTCCCGGTGTTTGCATAGCTTCCTTCTACTGCTTCTCACAGCAGTACCACCGCTGGATCAAAGGGCAGCTGTACCCCCACCATATCTCTATTGTGACTCGGGATCTCCTTCCAGTATGTCTTTGCCACCGGACAGGCCCACCACATATGAATCAAGTCCCCAGTGTGCCCACAGCCCCGCCAGCATAATGAGGGGTACCTCGAGTTGACGGAGTGCATTCGTTGTGGCGTCATGTAACATCTCAGGCACAATGTATATGCCGTCCCTTTGAGACGCACTTCAAACTTTTTGTCGGCCGGCGCAATATTTGGCTCCATGTCTACCCCGATATTGGTTTTCCCACATCTAGCTCCCATTTTTGCATATATGGCAAGGTTTCTTCCGGGACCGCCCCATGCAGTAGTCGGTATATTCTCGACACCCCCTTTTCCGGGGCACACTGGGTTCCGGGATGCCCCCTCTTTTACCTTTGTGTTCGTAATCAAGTGTCTAATTTGGGTATAACGAATTGTTCTCTCTCAGTTATCTGGAACTTCTCTTTGCACCCTTCAAATGTAAGAGGTGCCCCTTCTGAGTAGAATTCACCTAGTGTCAGGGCTCCCCCCCCCCACCCCTGGTACCCCGAGCCCCCCAATTGCTTGTGGCTGGCACAGGATCTTTGTAGGGACTGTGGGCTTTTTCCGTTTTCCAGATGAAGGACATGAAGGACTCCCTTTTGAAGATTCTTAATCGCTGGGCCTGCGATCCGTATTGAGAGCGCTCACACCACATATAAGAACCTGGGGAGAAGGGACATCTTAACAGCCGCTATGCGCGCGAACCAGGACAACTCCTGCATGTCCCATCTTTTGAGTTCTTCTGTCAGGATTTGCAGTAGTTCCGGGATATTTGCCCCATATAGCCTCCCATAAGTAGGTGTTAATTTTATTCCCAGCTATGCAATGGACCTCTGTTCCCATTTTAGGGGGTAGCGGCTCCCCCATTCCGTCACCCGTTCTGGGTCTTCAGTGATGTTGAGTGCCTTGGATTTGGGATAATTAATGTGGAACCCAGAGACTCCTGTGAATCTGTCTAGCAGCTTAATAGCTTGGGGGAGTGAGTGTGCTGTGTCGTTCAAGAACAGTAGGATGTTATCCGCGTAGAGGGCTATTTTCTGGGTACCACTGGATCTTGCTGCCACCCCCTGTATTCCTTGTTCTGCTCGAGCCATTTGTGCCAGGGTCTCCATGGCCACGGTAAAGAGTAGCGGGGACAGTGGGCACCTCTGCCTAGTTCCTTTGCGGATCAGGAAACTGTCAGTGAGCTGCGCATTAATCATTAGTCTTGTGGTTGGGTCCCATAGTTAGCCAAATTCATACGGGAAAAAATTGGCCTGCATCCAAACTTTTCAAGGGTCAGTTGTTAGAAGTCCCAGTCCATGCTATCAAAGGCTTTAGAGGCGTCTAATGTTAACACTGACATACGCTGTCCTGTTCTTTATGGATCTGCAAATATTATCGTATGTGTGGCACTCCTTCACAAAACCTGCCTGGTCCGGATTAATTATCTTCGGGAGAATCTTGGATATTCTTTTTGCCAGGATGGTAGAGTAAATCTTTGCATCCCCGTTTAATAATGAGATAGGGCGGTAGCTTGTGCAATCTGATGGGTCTCTGTCCGGTTTTAGCAACAGCACTGTGGTGGCCGGGCCCATGTCCCCAGTAATTTCCCCCGTATCCCTTATGTGATTGAAAAGTTTTGTTAAGGGACCCACCAGAATAGTCTGGAAAGTTTTGTAATAAGCGTTACAGAGACGATCAGGACCTTGGGATTTGTTCCCTTTCAAGGCGTTAATGACCCCCCTTTTCCTTCTCCTCAGATATCGGTGCCTCCAACGTTTGCCTATCCATCTCTGTGATTTGTGGCAATTCCACTTGCACCAGGAACTCTACCTGTGCTTCCATCTGCAGGTTCTCTTTTTTCCCCCCTTCTCATGTCCCCCCCCCCCCCTGGGTGCTTGAGTTGGTTGATGTGGTTATAGACCCTTTGCTTCCTCAGTTTAGCCGCTAGAAATCGGTTAGCCTTATCCCCTTTTATATAGTACATTTGTTTAGTCTGTAGAAAGAGTTGTGCGGATTCATCATCCGCAAGATGAGCTTCTTGGGCAGCTCTGTTTTTTTTTAGTTCCCGCCATGCCTTCTGTGACCCTTTTGTCTTTGTAGTGAGTTTCTGCGGTTTTTGCCTTAGTTTCCAATTCCTGCCTCACCATTTCTTTTCTCTTCAAGAAGTTTGCGGTGTGCGCAATAAACTTGCCCACACCACTGCCTTGCTGGCGTCCCATATTGTTCCCCATTTGACACCGGCTATGGTGTTTTCTTTGAAGTAGTTCCTAAGGGCTAATTCTATGTCTGATATGAGAGCCTGGTCTTTTAGGATCAGTTCATTTAGGTGCCACGGCTTGCGGATCCTTGAGAGCGAGGTTATCAGCTCCACCTTCAGGGAGACGAGTGCGTGCTCCAATAGGCATCGTACCCCTATTTCCAACCTAGTGACCCGTGGAATTACTGTATCCGAAACCAATATTGTATCAATCCGAGAGAAGCCCTTGTGTGCGGCTGAGTAAAAGGTACACACTTTTTCCTGAGGGCGCAAAAACCACCAGGTTTCTATTAAATGTACGTCCCTGAGGAAATGGGCCAGAGCTTGTCTGTTCACGTTCTCATTAGGGGTAGCTGGGTGCGTTTGTCTAGTGGGGCATCCATCACGTAGTTGAAATCACCCCATATTAGAATCTGCTCCACTTCCCATTCTGCAATTTTAGGTTATAACCCCAGCAAGAACCGGTCCTGTTTTTTGTTAGAGGAATAAACTGCCACCATAGTAACTTGTTGGCCCATGCAGTATCCCTCCCAACACCAGGTAACGGCCCTCCGGGTTCCTTTTAACAAACTGTTTCTCAAAACACACCCCTTTAGCTATTAGAATGCCCACTTCCCTTTTCTGTGTTCCGCTTGAGAATAGGTATTGTGTTGGGAAGGCTCTGTGTTTTAACCTGTGTTCGTCCTTCGGGAGCAGATGAGTTTCTTGCACCCACACCACTGAGGCCTGAAATTCGGAGAGTCTTCTCATGATTGACTTCCTTTTAATTGGGGAGTTTAGCCCTTGAACATTTAACGTTACAAATGTTAGGTCAGCCATAATTGGAATTTTGTTGCATGCCCTCCGTCCAGCCCTTAAGCCTTTCAAGACCCCTGATTACGTCACCTGTCTTGTGCGTATCGTCAACCATAACACCTTTCCCTTTTAGTTCCCCGCCCCAACACCCCAATTTACAACATTCCCATAAACTTCAACAACAACTTTCACAGTGATTCACCAGGTTTATATAACGCTGGGAATTTAGGGATCCATATCTCCCCCTACAAGCCTCCGCCCCTTATTGCTTTTGAGTGTATTTCATTCGTACCCCCGCTCATAGCTGTTTGAACAATGGAGACCAACCAAAATGTCACTTGCCCCCCACCCCCTCTTTCCAAGGTTCACCTTTTTACTCTCAGATCATAACAATGTTAGTGGTCAAAATATAGTCACCAGTTTACTTCGCTCATACAAGCCCCTCATGTGGGGTCCACCGCCTTGGTCTCTTTGTTGCGACCCCTCCGGCAAGGCCGCACTGGTTTCCATCATTCTCCTGCCGGTCGGTCCTCTTCCTCCAAGTGTCCAGGTTGAGTTTTTCCCCTATCATCGCCCTCCGCACCTTCATCCTCTCTCACAAGGTCATCCATATCTTCTTCCTTTAAGATTGTATATCGTTGCCCCTTCCACTTGAACCGGAGCCCATTCGGGAATATCCATCGGTAGCTAACTTTTATGGATCTCAGCCAGTCCGTGACCACCCTGAGACGTTTCCTCTTCATTAGGGTGGCTTGTAATAAGTCCTGGTAGAGATGATTGGATGCTGTTTGGAAACAAATGGTTTCCATTTTGCGGCCTGCCCGCATGATGTCTTCCTTCAGTTGGAATAGGTGTATCCGAGTCAGCACATCTGGGGTTGGGTTCCTACTGAGCCTTACTGAGCTGATAGGTGGAGTAAACCCTATGCCTCCGGTCCAGGACAATGTCCCTTTTATCCTCCCGGCCCAGGATCTGCCGGAATAGTTCCACCACGAGTTGCTGCAGGTCAAAGTTCAGCGTGGTTTTTGGGATCCCCGGGATCTGTATATTTCGCCTGGACCTGTTTTTGGCATCCTCCTGTCTGCTTTGGACCCAGTCTGTCTGTTGTTCTAGAGTCTGTACTCTTCTGACCAGCTTGTCATGTCCCTGTCCTTGTTCCGCCACTGTAGCCTCCACCTATTCAATTCTTTTCTCTACAGCCATGACACCTTTTGTTGAGGTCTGCGATTGACTTAGCTAGGTCAGAGGCTCTGTCTTTGTCCTTTTTTAATTCTTGCAGCATTGCTAACAGGCCCGAATTGCGTATTGGTGTGACTTCCTGCTCCCGTGTAGTTTCTGGAGGGAGAGAGTGAACCTGGACGGCCGTTTGTTGCTGGCTGCGTTTGTGGGTTTCTGCAGCTTGCATCAGGGTTTTGATATCTCCAGATGTTGAACCCTTCTGTTTCGTTCCTTGCTTGGCCATACTTTCCCTCTCTGGGAGGCGTGTGGGGTGCCAGTCTCTGCTTCAGTACCGAGTTCGGCGCTGTCTCGTTACCCCTGATTCCAGTTGTTGCTTTACCCCGGGCTTACTGCACCCATGATTTCATGCGGGTCTTTCACTTGCTCTCAGATGAGGAGGGTGTCCTCTCCCCAGTCTGGTGCTCTATATCTCATATGATGTATAGGCGCCTGTGAGAGATCCTGTGGGCTTGCGTTCGTAGGGGCGCTCTATTCAGGTTGTGCTTGCTGCCCAGCCCAGCCTTTCCCGTCATTAAATGCACGTTGGAGGTTCCTTGCTGTGTTCAAAAGAGCTCCCTATCAATCCTGTTGTAATGGGGGGTCAAGAGCTGTAGGGTTGCTTATAGGTCACTAGGGCAGTTACTGTTCATCTGTACCCCTATTTAGGGGTTCCAGCTGCCTAGATCATTTGCCTGGTACATGCCCCAGTGCTTCCTCGCTTTATTGGGCCCCTGGAGCAGTGCCGTGTTATGTGGGCTGAGGGTAGTGCTGCTGCGCGAGATTGCCTCAATGCGTTATATGCTACGTCCATTAATTCAAGTGTGCTTTTGTTTTGTTATCTTTATTTCTATTCCCCCAGCCCGACGGCCGTTGCAGCATTTCGGCTGGGAGCTCAGACGTCTCCCATGGGCAGCCCTCCCTTTCGTTGCTGCTCTCACTTTCCCCGGCAGCTACTCCCCGTGTCTCCTTACTTGTGACAGCGGGCTGCCGTCTGTGTTGGCTGTCACCGCTCCGGCCTCCTCACGATCAATCCTCCCGCTTGTGATGTGCAGGGGGGAAGGGCTCCAGAGCGCACTGAATTTTCTCCCGGCTGGGGGTCTCAGAACTTGGCTTACTCAAGGCGATTCATGTTGCAGCTGTTGTTGCTCTCTGCAGGGGGTATTTATCTTGATGTGGACGCAATCAGTTCGTCAGCTCCTCGGGTCTGCGGCTTCGGTCACGCATTGCGTCTCAGCCGCCATCTTGGCAGGGGGTCCGATCCGCGCCGCGGAATTGTTCATAACACTGTCAAGTGGGCACATTTGTCACGCATTCCCAAGTCCAAGCCCCCACCTCCTCCCAAGCCCTTGCCTCCTTACCTGTCCTGCAGTCCGGGACCGGGCCTTCACGGCTCCTCTCTGCTCGGCCCGCGACGAAGCCCCGCCCCTGCTGGCGTTCCTGGTGCTTCCATCCTCACGGGTCCTGTGGCCTGCTGGAACGTAGGGGCACCCTCAGGCTTTGCGGGCACCCCGGGACACCGACACACCACAACCATGGGTCACGTGAACCGATTAGCAGTCACGTGACCCGGAAGAAAAAGAAAAAGCGGTCACGTGCACAGGTGGGCAGTCACTTGACCCCGAAAGACGCATAAAACAGCGTCAGTCCGCCCATCAAGCGCTTCTCAGCTGTTTTTTGTGGCAGCTAGTGGCATTTCTTGGAACCTCGTTGGACTTCACAGATTTTTTGGACTTTGCTTTCTGTACCTGGACTGCAATTGTACCACCCTTGCATACAATCTTCTGGAGCTGGTTTTGACTCTTGGAACTCTGCTGGACTTCTACCTGGATTGCCCTTTAGATTTGTTTGCCTTGGATTGTAACTTTATGATTCTGTTTGCCCAGGGTTGTGACTTTGATTTTGTCTTGGCACTATCTGCTGACTGCCTCATGCATCCCTGCCCTCTCCCCTACATTGGAACTGTTAGGTCCCACGTTAGCACCGGTCATCCCTGGGGTAGGTGTCACTTATGTTCTATTTCCTTTGTTCATTGTGATACTACCATATCTGCATATCTAACCCCTGCCTTTTCTTTCAGCCATCCGGGACCCGGTGCATCCTGTTCCTACCTTCCCCTGCGGCCCCAATAACCGATCTGCGAGTGGTATTGCTCATCTCTGATTGGTGCTTGGGGACGGAGGCACTATAATCTTCGTGGACTCCAAGTCATAACAACCTTACCGTTGCAAACTCGCCCTGCTGATGCCCCGGGCATTCATGCACCGATAGGGCTTATCCTTCAGGCTATTAGTCGCTTTTGGAAGGGGATTCGGGCCTCGGTGTACGGAAGGGATACGGAGCTTACTGAGGAGGCATCCGTCGGTGTCCATTCGACTGGCCACACCCCCCCTCTCTAAGGATTTTTTTGGTGTTTGTACACGTGTGCCTAAAACGAATTGGTGGTAGCAGTTTACTTTTAAAGTATTTTTACTTCGTTTTTATGGACCATATCGCGTTTGGCCCAAGCCTGTGGCCAGTGCTGAAAATGGCCGTGCCACAAAGTGTTTTGTTCCATCCTTTGGCCATTTTGTCCCTTTACTTTCCCCCGGGTCAAGAGACCAGGGTATTCCTTATTTGGGCATGCAGCCTCCTGCTAAAACCGCAACTTTCGCAGGCTCCTGCATGTCACGTGTGCTAGTGCACAGAAGGTTGGGACTGTCTGGTACCAATCCACACTAGTGGTGCCAGTATGTCTGTTGTCCTGAATGAATGGAACCTCTGTGGGCCACGATTGGCCCACATCTGGCGTGCATGCAAGAGTGCAGATCTTCCATTGGCTATCTGAGATTTGAGCACAAACCGAACCTTGGGCTCTGCATCCATTCCAGGTCGGTCAACTGAAGTTCACACCGAACTGCAGAAGGAGCCAAGTATCCTTAACGAAAGAGCAGACTCGAGGAACCGCTGGTGACGTGCTAGGAAGATTTGGCACCCTGACCCCAATGTTGTCCCGTCGGACCCCCGCTTTTGCATCGTACCAAGAAGGCCTGCGAGGGTGCTTTTCCCCTTCGTAGTAGTGGGAACTACTACTCCCGGCACTCCCTACTTAACCTCGCATGGAGCCTCTTCGGAAGTGTTCCTGGGCCATCCAGCGAACTATCCAGCTGGAATCCACGTTATCGCACAGGAATGCTGCAGTCACGAGGTGAGACTTTGGGAATAGGTTACTTGTTGTCCTGGGCCCTCTCCCACCAGAACTTGTTGTCTTCGCTCCTCTGGGTCGCGATTTATGAGTGTGCCACGCAGCGAACATTTGCGGTCCCTGTGTCGCCCCGCTGTGGTGACTGTCGCTGTAAGTGACTGCAGACCTGCCCCACCACTTCCTGGGACATGCTGCACCAGTAATATCCTCCTTTCTTCGAGAGCTGATTAAAGGCTACTGTCCCACCACGAGCGACATTCCCGTCCCACAGCCGCTGAGAGCCGGAGCGTCCTGAAACTGCAGGGTTAAAATCTACTGTGTCTAGGGTCGGTGAGTACTTTCATCACTTACCGGTGGCCCCCTGTGTGAGAAACCTGACGGTGTCTCACCCGCTAGTCTCTGGGGATCTTTCATCCAGTTGGGCAGGACAAGGCCATCGCTTTTGGATCCAGTTCCTGGGGGTGGACCATTGCGAGAGGAACTCCTGGATGAGCGGTCTTCAGGGAGTGGAGGTGGGACGCCGAATGGCGAGACGCGGTATCCCCCTCCCTGTAACACCTTTACCCCATACTACCAGGTAGGCTACCTAGCAACTCAACCCCTCCCCTTTCCCAACACAAACACTTGCTCAAGGGCAGCTCAATGTGAGAGAAAACGGACTAACACCCGTCACCTGTATACCTGACGTGTCCCAATACAATGGTCAGGCAATTATTGATCATTACACAAACCTGACTTCCATCACACTTACCCACACAGATAAAAGGTGGAGCACGAAAGCACACTCTGAGCAAGGCAAAGCACACGAAGAAGCAGCATTTCCAAGATGGCAGTTTAATAAAGGAAGAAAACGGCAACACCAAAGAGGATTGCAAGGAGGGAAGTGCCCTTGACTTTTTCACTGAAAGACCGTATCTTTCATGAGCTTTTGAGAATCCGAAACATAAGACCAGGAATCATAGCTGAAGAATCCAGTATTGTGTGTCAGAGGTACCCGGGGCTCTCCTAAGTCGATAGTCAAGGCAGGGAGAATTAATTGCCGCTGTGATACTGTCCTTGGCTCCTACAACAAAGCAGCACCAGTGACATCAGCACAGCCGGTGAGTTGGGGAGACTGATATCAGACCGGTCTGTGTGGAAACCAAGGTTGCAAGTGGCAACATTATATAAAAAAAATTGAACCGAACAATGTATGAAGCATATGTGGCAAGCAACGTGAATATAATTAAAACAGCAGATGAGTGACTGAACTTTGAAGCTAAGATACGATACCGTAGACTGAGTGGCCCCGCATCACGTGGGTGCTCGTTCAAAAGTCTGTTAGGTATCCAACTAAAAGATGACAAATGTTTAAAAAAAAAGGAATTGTGAAATCGAAGTGGTCCTTCAACGGGTCAAGCCATACCCTGTGCACATTTCGAAAGACTTCGATACTTGAAGTAAATGGAAATTGGTGCAAGCCTGGCCGTGGGAGACTGTGTTAAAAAGGGATCTGAGCCCGGATGAGGGGGATCCAAGGAGAGGAACATTGTGCTAAAGGGATCTGAGCCCGGCTGAGGGGGATCTGGGGTGAATTGTAAATCACCCGACGTAAATACTTGTGAAAATCTAAAGAGGAAAATAACTTCTTGTTTATTTGGTTGCTTCAGGCCCTCGGACTGAAGAGACTTTGAGAAGCAAGGAGACTTGTGCACCGAAGGCCCTGATGCTAATGATAGAACTGTATCCTCGTGCTAAAGAATCCAGAGACTGTGCTACGCTTGAGTGCACCGCCTTGTCTCATGCTGAAAACACGGGGAAGGGAGGCCAACGGCCTGAACATCCTGACATATCATTTTGAACACTTCTTTCTTTTTCATAACATTATTCCCCACACTATTTATATTTAATGTTAATGTTAAAGGACATTTGTACCGTGCACTATCACCACCGGAGTGGTCCCCTGGTGCTCTGGCGGCTCTGAATGAGGAGGGGAGGTTGAGTTAGTGGGAGGAAGCAGGAAAAGTGCAAGAGAGCAGTGATGTGCTGTTGGCGGACTCAGCCCGGTGGGTCAGTTGGCTGGGCCTGGGGTGTTTGCGGCCGTTAGTCGTCGTGTACTGTTGTGCAAGACTATGTGTGTTTTTGTTTTGTTGTTGCGATGTAGTGAAGTTTGTGCGGTTTGTTGTGCTGTAGGTTTTGTTGTGTTTGGTTTGGAGTTTGAGAGGTGTATGCAGAAAGGGAAATTGTTAGTAGGGTTTGTTAGTTAGAATCTCTCTCCTTAATTGAGGCGCTCGGCTTGCGTAGTCTCCCCCTGATGCGGCTCTGTCCTTGGCAATAGGTATATTAGTATAGGCCCTTTTATTTTGACAAGACACCACTAGGACTGCGTTATTATTATTTGATGGTCGTAGCTTGCTCCCATCTGTAGATTTAGAATTAGCAATGCGTTTATCAAACCCTTTTTGAAGTTCAATAAACACCCTTGAACTGTGGTCACTTGTGTCTGTTTTACTGTTGATACCATGCCTTCCTTACACCTGGCACATCCATCCCTTTTTAGGCACGAGAATCCCTTAAAAGATACTCACCTCGACTGGCTAGCCTGTGCTCCCCAGCTATTCCCGAACTCCGAAAGTCGCTCTATCCACAATGGTAGACCCTCCTCTAGGAATAGGACTTTATTCTTCATCGCCTCAAGCCCCTTCCTGAGCAGCTACAACCCCTGAAGAGAACACGCTTTACGTTTTACATACGACTTCGCGTTGTTAATGCACTACTGTACTTTGAGCGCAAGTCTCCTCACTTCATAGGGCTGGACTATGTAAGTTAGAGATTGACTGCCTAATTGTGTTGAACTGACCCCTTTCTGTTGCAGGTTGTGGTTATTTTCTCCCCTTTCATCAGCATTAGGCTAAACGCGATATATATTGGATATATATTACATAGTGAAGAAGCATGTGTGGTAAATGTTTTCTTGATAACTGTGGTTTAATCGTGTTTTGTCATAAAGGCCTATATCAATGTATTTTTGATATACATCTGTCTAAGGGTAATCCGTGTAGTTTTAGCTACTGTAGATTGGTCTGGTTTGTCCAGAAGGTTCCCCTGTTCCACTAAACCAGGGTGGCCTCCTAAACTTCTGCCCACCAGATCAGAGTTTAGAAATCCATTTTAACAGCGCTGGCAAGAGCAGCAGGTGGAAAGAAGTCGGTGTACAGGCCTGTGACGTGTCCCTGAGAGCTCAGAGACGGGCCGATGAAGGGATCCAGATCAGGTGTTTGTTGTCGGCGTCCGGAGCCGGAGAGACAAGCCAACACTGATCCGCTGCTGTAACACGCTGCCAGTGAAACGCCAGGATGTTTAGAGCCAGTTGGAGACCCACAGAAGAGCTGGGACGGCAGGAAGGAAGTCAGATGACTGGTGAGCCCATTGTAAGAGGGTTGAGATGCTGGGAGAATACCGGACAGTTAAAAAGGGAAACTGGGGAAGAACAAAAGAACCCTTTGCCCGGTTGGAAGCTGTAAAGTCCCAATAATGTGTTTGGTGGGAAAATAAGGAATGAGCATTACAAACTTTGGTGTGAAACCATAAGGGAAGTTCCATACCCCTTTATGGTGCGTTGTATGTGAAAGACCTTGGAGGAGAGTATACCAGCAAACTTGCTGCGAGTCTGGTACCTGCATCTAAATCATTAAGCAAACGTTGTCAAAGTCTCGCAGGAGAGTACACAAGGCAGTTTAGCAAGTTTGGGACTTTCACCCAATTGTGTTGCATGAAAATAAGACTATCCAAGGGAAGACCCATGTCCCTTAAGACAATAAACTTCATAAGCCATAAATCAGAGAAGTCCTGTTGAGAAAGTCAACCGGGCGTTGAGAATTGCAATTCTGGGACCCGCCCCCAAAGTGTATCGAGTGAAAGCCCTGGCAGGAGAGTATACCAGGCAATGTAACTGCAAGCCAAGGACTCGCCCTCTAAGAGAAACGTGAGAATTAGGAGGGAAGCAACTTCTTAGGAACCTGAAGAATATAGGGGAAGTGAGCAATACCCCCTTGATAGAAATTGTGTTTGAACTGTGGAAACTAGGAGCAACAGAGTGCCCCTTGAGTGTGTGAAACCCAGGGGAAGGGAACCATACCCCCTGGACTGATTGTGTTGGTTTGAAATGTGAAGTTAAGGAGCAACAGGGTGCCCCTTTAGTGTGAGAAACCCAGGGGAAGGGAACCCTACCCCCAGGACTAGAGAACTGAACATCTTTGAGAACTAGAACTGCGTTTCATAGAGAAACCCAGGGCTAGGGAGGACTCTTCCGGAGGATTGTGGAACTTTGATTACTTGTTACTTTTTGCACCTTTTTTATCTTGGAACTTTGTGTTGAAACTGTGGCGAAAACCATGATTGCTTGCTTGAGACTATACCCTTTTTCACGTTATTATAGGTATAGAATGTAAGGATCAGGATAGGACTTTGGAAATAGGACGGATAACTTTTGCTTTGGACATTCTGACGACGACATATTCCTTAGTTTTGACGAGGCCGGGAAACCCCTCTTAGTTTTAGAGATAGAGAAGCCTTTTTCCCACCCCTTTTTTTTAAATAAAGGTTTATAGCGAACAACTTGACCACCCTGTCTCCATGTCTTACTCTTGATTCCTGCAAAGGGGAAAAAAGAGTGGGCACCACTTGGTAAAAATCCATTTCAATTCAATAGTACAAAAATGTTGTGGTTTCGTCTTGTTAAAGAAATTGTACAGGAGATGGCTGCGAAGAGTCTGGAGACACCCTGACTCAAAAAAAACATGTGAAGCAGGAGACCGGGTAAAATACCAAGTCACACAGCCGCTCTCCGTTAGACCCAACCTGGGTTGTAAAGTTAATCAGGGTTTATTCAATAGATAAATTGTGTATCCAAAATAATGCAAGCCTTCCAATAGGTGCGTCTTTGTTGTATTTCAAAAATTGTGATTTATTGAAGAAACAATCTCAAATAGAACGATCACTAATATATTCTTAGTGAGAAAGCGGCTGCCACAACTTATAAGTAAATCAGACTAAATGTGCCAATGCATTTCGGAAAGCAATTTCCTTCGTCAGGGCTAGACTGTTATGTCACCAATCAAACAAATACACAAACGGAATACAATGTAACATATAATAACAAAAGATGTAACACATTAATATTGTGCATAATAGAAACAGAGACAAAAACATACCATTTAGGGGACGTTTCAATTATTGATGTAATGCCGAAGAGCAAGGAGGAGATGCAAAAAAGGAAAAGATGAAGATGTAAGTGATCAATTAAATGCTCTTCGTATTTAACAATAAAGAAGGAAAAATGTGTGTCTTTTACCTGAATGGTGAAAAGCCTAATCCGAAAACAGTGGGTAGTTGAAACAATTCTTGTAGCCATTTGTGGCGTTCGTAGTGAACACCCGATGCAAATAAGGGCAAACAGATCTCGCCATTCAGCTGTGGCTCCCAAAGAAGCAGCTCCAGACCGTGTTTGCCCGTGTTCGCCTGAGAAGCCAGTAGTCAGCCGTCAACCAGCAGCAACTGACAAGATAAGTGTGGTCTGGGTGGGGAGTACAGCAATACTGTATTCCATAAATCCCTGCCTCTCTTATTACCTACACAACATAAGTATACCAAAATCAGCCAAAAACGTGCAATAATTGTACCAATCACACACGCTCCTGACATTGTCTGGGAAGACCAGTAGGAATCCAAGCGCACTTCAATACTCTCCATATTTTGAAGCCTAGGCCTTTCCCCCGCTGCCTAGGAATCTCAAATGTAGGTGTGTTTATATCTGCCATTCTGTGAAAACTAGGCCTTTCTCCCACTATCAAGTAATCTCGAATTCAGCTGTGTTTATATCTGCTTTTTTGTGAAACAAAGGCCTTTCTCCCACTGTCGAGGAGTCTCACATTTAGATGTGCGTATATCTGCAACTCTGAAGCCTAGGCCCTTCTCCCACATTGCAGGGATCTCAAACGTAGATGTGTTTATATCTGCCATTTTGTGAAACCCATGCCTTCACCGACCATCCAGGAATATACGGCTACCTGCTGAAAGTAACTAACCATAGCTTGATCACTCCCCAACTGACTAAGAACCAAGGTCAGGTCGTTCACCTCCCACAACCGACTGATAACACAACTGCCTACCGTCTCCAACGCTTAATATCCCAACACTACTGCACCTAGAACCTCCACCCACAGGAAAGAGAGATACGAAACCCAAATCCACTATTTAGGCAGCCACCCGGGAAACCCCCAGGAAGCTACGTGCACCCTAGTACAACCCAAGCCCAGAATCCCCCAAATATCTCAATATCACTCATACGCAGACACCCCAGCCAATCTACAACAGCAGCCCACTATATTACAACTACCCCACAACTAGCCCCAGAGTATAACTATGTACAAAAGAAGCTAGGCCACATAATGCACCGCGCATTCACAAGGCAAAAGGACACAACTTGACATCATCCAAACCAAAAGAGATCCTACAGGTGGGCTACGGCCCCTGTAAACCAAACCAAAAAGGAAAAGAAAATAAATAAATCCAAGCCCTGCAACCTTCCAGGGCTACAAGATGCCCTGACACAGAACAGGATGCCACCAAAGAAACACGGCACAAAGAACAATCCCAGTGCAGCCGCTCCCTCTTCCAATAGAAACTTCTACGAATACAGAACATACCCCTACAAACACCACAACCAACAGAACAAACATCATGAGAAGAGAGAAACCCCTATATCTAACACTGTACCTCGCAACACCCGAATGCCACCAGTAGTTCTAGGTAGACCGAAAACCTATTGGAACCTCGCAGGAAAAGAAGAGAAGATCTGAAAAGAAAACGCAATCAACGCCCTCACTCCCTATATCACAAAATTACAAGGGCTGTGTCAACAACTACATCAAAACATTGAAGATGAAGCAGTAGAAGAGTTCTCAAACACAACTATCTAACTGATGATTCAACGACGAAGCAGAGCCCACGGAGCTCCAATCAATTTGTGTGAGCAAAGCTGAAGCAACCTAACAGAACTACTGCAAGACAAAACCGACCCAAAATAAAAATAAACATAACTCTGTCGGAAAAATCCATTGTAAACTAATTAATGCAAGATCAATGTCCAAACATGCCACAGAGTTTTTTGACCTACTGTGCGACGGGGGTATTGACATCCTATTCATAACTGAAAGTTGGCTAGATGAAAACTGCAAAATCACACTCCACAACTGCCTCCCTGAAAACTTCTAGTGCTCACAAGCAAGTAGAAAAAACAAGAGGTGGAGGACTGGCAGTAGTTTACAAGGAAAACCTTAAAATTAAAACGGATGAACCAAGCAACAAAAACTGTGAATCCCTAATTGTTCATCGAACAGCAAACCCCAAAACAAACCTCAAATGTGTTCTAGTTTACAGACCACCTATGATGTAACTTTCATGGACGCCTTCACAGAAGCCATCACCAACCTAGCCATCGAGCAGGAACACCTGATAATCCTGGGAGACTTCAACATCTGGTTTGAAGAAGAAACCACTAACTCATGAAACTCACAAACAATTGAAGACAAAAACTACATCAGCTAGTCAAAGGAGAAACTCACATGGGGGGTCATACACTAGACGCAATCTTCGCCTACAAAAACCTCATCACCATGACGCCACCAATACAGATCCTCAGGTGCGACCACCTAATTATCCGTTTCGTAATCGCGCTACCCAGGTCAACAGCCAAACAACTGGACAAACTGACCACCACCATCATGATAAGAAACTGGAGGACCTTCAAAGCTAGCAACCTAATAGAACAACTAGAAATCAACAAACCACCAACAAGGGCCCTGGACGAAGCTGACCTCGACAAAAAAACCAGAACTACTTCATAAGTGGATCGCCGAACACAATAGACATCTCCATGGAAAACCCTTTCACCCCATCACGCAAAAGAGCAACAGCAAAATGGTTTTATCCGCTTCTCAGCGACATGAAAAACAAAATAAGATGCTTGAACTAGAGTGGAGGAAAAAATATGACCAGGCAAAGAAATGACAATTCCAAGAACAAATCTCTGATGTAAAAAGGAAATCCACAGGCCAAAAAGGAATTCTACGACAACCGAATCTCCAAAGCTGCTAACACTTAAAAAGAACTGTTTAACATCATAAACTAAATGAGAAACCCCCCTGACTGGAGCAGCACACCCATGCCATCACTGAAACTATGCAACAACCTCACAAATCACTTCAAGAACAAAATCAGCACCATCCACCAAATCATACAAAGCAGACCAATCAACCACAACACGCAACTGACCTTCCCAGCCGAGGATCGTCAGAACAAACTACAAAACTTTCCCCAAATATCAGCGAGACATTTGTCAAGCTGGTAAGAAACAGCAACAAAGGCTCCCCCATGGATGCCTGCTCCCCAGACATGCACAAATCAATTGTCATGCAAGGAGCACCCATGGAACACTACAGAAACATTTTCAACCAATCGCTGTTAACCGGAAAAGTACTGTGATCTTTTAAATCGGCATACATCAAGCCGCTCCTCAAAGACATAGCTGGCAGCGTAGAAGACCTTGTCAACTACAGACCCATCTCAAACATCCCCTATCCAGCAAAACTGCTCGAAAGCTACATATATTGAACAATACAATATTGCATAGAACACCTTCTGCTGGATCAGGCACAAGTAGGCTTCAGACAGATGAGAGGAACAGAAACAGCACTGCTCTCAATCTGGGACGACCTGAAGGCTAATGCACACTCGGACACAAGTACAGCTCTAATACTTCTGCATCTCTCAGCAGCATTTGACACAGTCAACCATGACATCCTCATCAGGAGATTCGAAGAAATAGGAATCATCAACCTAGCCTTACACTGGATTAAATCTTTCCTAAACAACTCCCTCAGCTCAGGAATCTTTCCCGATGCCTTCAAAATTGCACATGTCAAACCTCTTCTTAAAAAACCATCCCTTGACCCCAAAAACTACAGACCAATCTCAAACACCAGATTCCTTGCAAAACTCATCGACCGGACTGCATATTCCCAACTAAACGCCTTTGTCGAATCCAACAATCTTTTCGCCCACGCCCAATCAGGTTTCAGACCGTGACATGGAACCGAAACCACTACGGCCTCAATCTGGGACGACCTTAAAACCACTGCAGGATGCACTGCAATAATTCTCCTCGACCTGTCTGCAGCTTTCGATACGATCAACCACTCAATCCTTCTTGAGCGTCTCCACTCCCTTGGAATCCGTGGAACCGCCCTTAAATGGATCGCCTCCTTTCTCAACAACAGGAAACAAATAACCCTCCTCTCCCCTTTTGTCTCACCTGCTTGCTCAGTTAACACCGGAGTACCACAAGGCGCATGTCTATCTGCCCTCCTATTCAACCTCTATATGTCCACCCTTCCTGGAATCATCCGCCTGCACAATATCTTGTGCTACAACTATGCCGACGATACCCAAATCATCCTTTAAATCCACAACTCAAACCCCAACTCGCAGCCTGCCTTGGATGACTATAAACCACCTCCTCTTAAACCCCACTAAAACTGAAATCCTGGTGTGCGGCAACACTGAGCTTCTACCTCATCCACCTCCTTGGCCCCCCTCCATGGGCTATCCTCCAAACCGCCCCCCCTCCCCCGTCTCAGCAAAAAACCTTGGATACAATATGGACTCAGGCCTAACTCTCGCTACAGGTCAACAACGTATCATAATGCTGTCACTATCATCTTAAAATTCTCAAGTGCATTTTTCCCTACCTCTCCTTCCCAAACAGACATGCTGCTGTCATGTCTATTGCATTGCCGAGACTGGACTATGCCTACTCCCTATACCTAGGAGTCACAGCATACCACCTTAATAAACTCCAAAGTGCCCAAAACGCTGCTGCTAAACTGCTTCTCGCCCTGAGTCCTAGAGACCACACCTCTCCAGCTCTCAAAACCCTCCACTAGCTCCTAGTCGGATGAAGGGCCACTTTCAAGACCGTGTGCATCACCCATCGTGCAGTGCACAAGACTGGCCCACAATACCTGCAAGAAAAGTTAAAACCTTACCTCCCAACCCGCACCCTAAAATCAAGCTCTGCCCTCCTTTTAGTGATCCCAACCACTAAACTCCATCAGGATTGGAGGCTCCTCTTTCTCAGCATTAGCCCCGACTCTGTGGAACTCACTTCCACCACACATCCGACACAACAAAGACTATATGACTTTCCGCAAGTTACTAAAAACATGGCTATTCCCATAACGCTAACAACAACCTTAAAGATGCATCTGAACCCCCGACAACCAAACCACTGACAAAATACACAATGCGACTCCCAACCATTTCTTCAATGAATACTCCCATCGACTGGACTATAGACTGCCTTATATGAACACGAACACTGAACACCGAACAACGATCTCTAGATCCTACCCACACAATATAATGGATTGAATGAATGAATGGACAGATGGAATGAACAGAATAGATTGATGGAATGGATGGCAGGGATGGATGGATGGATGGATGGATGGATGGATGGATGGATGGATGGATGGATGGATGGATGGAAAGGATGGAATACATGGACTCATAAGGAATGAACGGATGGAATGTATGCCGTGGATGCATATGGAATGAATGGATTGTATATATATATGGAATAGATGAAATGGTCAGAATTGATGAAATAAATAGAATGGATGGATTGATGGATGGATGGATTGGGCGGAACGCATGGAATGGACGGTTGGAATGGACGGTTGGAATGGATGGATGGATGAAAGGGACAAGTGGAAGGGACGAGTGGAATGGACAAATTAAGTGGGCGGATGTAATGGTCGGATGGAATGGATGAATGGAATGGATGGATGGACGGAATGGACGGATGGAATAGATGAAAAGATGTATTGAATGGAATTGGATAGACGCATGTGGAACGACTGGATGACCTAGATAGCATGGATGCATGTGGAACGAATGGATGAAATAGTTGGCATGGATGCATGTAGTAGAACGAATGAAAGGCATGTATATGCAATGGATGGATGCAACTTCAGAAAGGTGCTAAAAACGAATCTATTCAACTAACTGTCCCTACAATGCCTAACCTCCCTACGTAAAGATTTTTTTTTCCCCAAATCTCTACAACTGCTATGTAATGTACCTGTACTAAGTGAATAGGCTGTAACAGTACCACGATGCCTACGGGCCGCTGGGCGCTTTATAAATTCAAATAAATAAATGGATGGAATGGATGGAATATATGCATTCTGAATTGATGAATGGATGGGAAGGCTGGAATGGATAGACGCATGTGAAACGAATAGATGAAATAGACGGCATGGGTGCATGTGGAATGAATGGAAGGTATGTCTATGCAATGGATGGATGGAATGGATGAAATATATTCATACTGTATTGATGAATGGAATGGATGGAAAAGATGGAATTAATCGACTGGATTGCATGTGGAATGAATGGAATGTTTGTATATGAAATAGATGGATGGAATAGATGGAATATATATATACTGAATTAATGGATGGAATAGATGGAATGGAGTAGACAGAGTGGACAAAATAGATGGAATGGACACAATGAATGGAATGGATGCAATGAATGGAATGGGTGCAATGGACGGTATGGAAGGAATAGACGAAATGGAATGGACGCAATGAATAGAATGGATGGAATTGGACGCAATTGATGGAAATGGATGGAATGGAATGGACACAATGGATTAATGGAATGGATGGAACAGCGGAAATGGATGGAATGGAGGGAATGGATGGAACAGAGAAAATGGATGTAATGGAAAGAACGCAATGGGTGAAAATGACGCAATGGATGGAATAAATGAATGGATGGAATGGAATGGACGCAATGGATCGATGGAATGGATGGAATGGACGCAATGGCTAGAATACATGAAAGTGATGGAATGGATGAAATGGAATGGCTGCAATGGATAGGATGGATGGAATGAATTGGATGGAATGGATGAAATAGATGGAATGAATGAAATGGATAGAATAGATGAAATGGATGGAGGCATTGACTAGATTAATTTATTGAATAGACTGAATAGAAGTACCCTACCCTCTAGTTCCCGTGTGTGCCCATCGTACATGTGTCTCTGTGTACCCTGCTTTCTTGCTCCCCTTGCGGTTATTGCATTTACCTATTTCCCCCCTATCGCTATAAGCCCGTAATGTCGCTATGTATCCCAATGTATTACCCAACCCTCTCGTCATCATATGTGCCCACTGTGCCAGTGTATCACTGTGCACTCTGCTTTCTTATCCCGATGCTCTTACTATATATCAGTATGCCTCCTCCTGTCACCGTAAACCCAGCCCACTGTCACTGTGTGTATGTGTGTCAATAAGACGAACCATCATATCATATCACATCATTACGCCTACTCTCTACTGTACACCATCACTCAACTAGAACACAGCTATACCCCTGGCAAATTGGGCCTAGCTGTTCACATACGAACACTACCCCATGAACACCTCAACACCCTAATAAAACGCAGCTATCGATGACATTCCGGCCTAGTTGCTCACATAAACGTCCTTGAGGCCTAACACAGCCAATCCCAGTCTGGATGTCACCTAGCAGACTGCACACATTCCAAATAATATCTTCAACACCACACCTAACGCCAGGATGCAGCTACCATACAGCTATTACATCAGCTGCACACAACTGGTGAACCCACGCACTCTAAGACACCACCTCTCTCTACTGACCTGAACTGCGGTTCCCCGAGGGCATTCAACCTACCAGCACTTTGAGATCATACCAATGATATATAGAGCGCTATATAAATGCCAAGTAACATAACATTACATAACATTTATAACAGAAACCGTCTGGATCAAACCCTTCAAATCCACCTCAACGAAATACACCTGTGGAGTAGCACAAGGATTCCCCTATCTCTGCTGCTCTTCAATATATACATGGCTCCACTAATCAAGCTCATTAAAAGACATGGACTCAACTGCCTCACATGCTACAACTATGCTGATGACACACAGATCATCTACAAAGTACAAAACACACACAAAGAAAGCACAAACCTGCAAGAATGCCTACAAGAACTCTACGGCTGGATGAACATAAATTGTGAAGAACTTTGAGTCCAGAAGGGCTTTGAATGGTTGCAGTACCCACTTTTCAAAGAATAACTCTGTGCTCAACTCATCTGTCTTTGGTGACCCTATTAGATGGATATTGCTCCTCATCTCTGCCTCATTCACCATTAACACTGCTATCCTGTGTGAGTCAAAGCAGGTAATAAGACTCTGAAACCTCCCCCGAGGACAAAAGTAGACTTGCCTCATCGCTTCTACAGTTCAGGAAAGAGCTCAAGACCTTCCTCTTCAACAAATAGCTCTTCCCGAACACCTAGGTCCACACACCCTGACCTTCCTAGCCTACCTGAGACTCTGTGAGCTGCTCCCCACTGTCTCCTTCCATGGCTGCTTGTAGATCGCTTGCTACCAATTGCCCACCCTTGCCCTCCCCTGAAAGCTCCTCACTCCATTTCTCTCTGCTTTTCTCAATGTGTTCTTCCCCCCATGATTGTAAAGTGTTCCATTGTTTCCAGAAGCTAGGTTCGCCCTCAAAAAATACCCTAATAATAATAGTGAACTTGAGCCTTGACACCTGCATACGTTCAAAAGTGTTCCTAGCTGACCCAGTTAGCCCCCTTGGGCTTGGGCACTGATTCAGCTTTGCACACTGTTGTAGGACTCGATGTGACACAATCCCCAGCTTCAAAAGTGCTGCTGCACCACTCTGCCTGAAGAGACACTGGGCAGTTTCCACTTCCTGCACCTGCCATCCATCACAATGCCCCCCTGCCATGGCCATCCTCTCACCAGCATGGGGGAAGGGGAGGTCTCAGAACATGCTGTAATGGTGACCCTCAGTTTTCTGCAACACAGCCAGCTCAATGCTGCTGTTCCATGCCAGCCTCCATCTTGTGGCCCCAGCCTTGGCCTCTTCTTACATGCCCAATTTCTAACCAAGCGAGCATCAGAATGCCAGTGTATCGCCACCAAGGAAGCAGGTTCTCTTCTCGTCTGTTACTGGTAAGTATCATGATCATGGCTATTTTTGCAGGGATTGTGAGGATTAACTGGGTTGTAGCCCGGACCACCAGTAATTCACATCTGGTCCATTCCGGCTCAAGTAATGACCGCCATCATTACTTGATACATTTAACATTACATCAAGGCTGATTATGGTGGTGTTTCTGCATACTTCTCAGTAAAGGAAATTCATTGAAATGGGCATTTAGTACCAAGCATATTGACTCTTGCTCAACTTAACCAAAGTCCATAATGTCAAAAGGGGATATTTTGTGTAGTTATCAGTTGTTCTCCTTTATTTGTATCCTTTTACCCCAGCACATGCAGTAATACCTTCTTCAGACTGTTGGTATTTTTTTTTAAATCTCTTTTTAGAGTTAGCTGTTACAGTATGTTCGTGTAATCGATCCCTGCAGATCAATCAGATTGAATGCTGCATGATGTTAGAAATGTCTTATTTTTGTAGTTGCTTATTGACACCATAAGAAAAATATATGGAACATTATGTGTTGACAAATGCACGTTTTTTTTCCTAATTATTTGAATTCTTATCCTTGCCACTTCCAGAGATACTACACTATCTATGCATCCAGGTAATTTCTGAAAGGTTTATAGTTTTCTTCCCTTCATTTCTATATTTCTAACATGAACTTTTGCTGCTTCTTAAGAGGTATAACAATAAAAGAGATGACCTTTAACCGCTCATGCTGGGAATTTAGGAATCCCCTTATTACAAATGACCACCCTCAAAAATAAACTTTTGTTTCTCAGACACTATTCTTCCCCGCTTTACTTAAATGTTCTCCTCAGGGAGAATACTCGGGTTTATTCAGAAGTATGTTGTCATGAATGGAGGTATAAAGAGAACATATAACAAAGGTATTATGTCCCTTCTTAAACACTGCTAACTCTACAAAACATTCCCTCCCTTACTCCCCCCTAGCAGTCCAATTATTGCACATGGGCAGAAATTGGGCTGCAAGCCATCCCCAATCAATAGAACCAATCGTCTATCAAGTCTGGAGTCAACACAAGTTCCACATCAGCGTATGCATACTGCTCGTTTTTGTGGGTGACGTTTGGCTTTACAGGATACAAAAGAGATGCAGTCGATTCCCAGGACCAGCAATTCTTTCCTGATCATAGCTATCTTCTTTCACGTTCACCATAATCTCAAAACTAGGGTTAGCAAAAGTCTGTTCCCACTTCTACACAACTCCTTCAATTGACCTGATGTTTGTAAGACTAACTTTGCCGTTCAAACACATTACCATTGTACTGTCTCTTTAAATCTGAAGCCACAGTGCATGTTACAGCAATTGAAAAGCAAAGTCTAGAAGCTTGCATAGGGATAGTTCTGATAAGATGTCTCTAGCTTTAATACCCATGATCTTCCCCTGGATGTTCAAGATCCCATATCTCTTTTCCTTCTGCTTTGGTAGCCCACAAAGTTCAATTCAAACGGGCGTGCCGTTCCCTTCTTTGACATCACAACCTTGCTCCTTTGTCCCTGTGCAATCGACTGTTTCAGTACGCTTCTTCAAAAGTAGTACCAAATGTTATTATGTCCCTCCAAATTTAAAGTCTGCTCCTTCGGAAGGTGCCACTTTGTGATCCGTGCCTCCAAGATGTGGAAAGGTCTTGTTCACACTCTAAATTATGAGTCTTTCCTCGTTTAAGAAAAAGGTAAAACCCTTTTCTTCCAACAGTAGTTTTATGACCAGCATAGGAGATTATTTGAAGTTTGGTGCACTCTATAAAAGTGCTCAATCAAACCCCATGAGAAGTCAATAATTCTCTGAAAGGGTCAATTTCCCCCACCTGGTCATGCATACCCAACTTCTCAATTATTCACTGATGTGTATAGCTTTCAGTTGTCCAGTCCTTCCGTTGACATCATGTAACAGTAATCATATGGTTTTACTGTTTGCATTTCTAGCTCCACCCACCTTGGCCCCTTCATCAGGGTTAATGGGTGGATTGTACTTTGAATGCATGATATTTGTAGATATCTGTGAATCCAAATCCTTCACTTTTAACTTCCCAGAGTAAAATCTGTGGCCTTTTTTCCTCACCCAACAGAAGATAATGTATGGCTTATCTTTTGTTTTATATTCTTAATAATTTAATGGGACCATTAGATATTGTAAAACCTAAAGAGCTCTAAGGAGTAGACCCCATTTTGACTGCATTGATTTTTTCCACTGAATGATTTAATCTACCCCATCTTGTACACTGTCAGAACTCATCAATTTTTGTTGTTACAATTGTTTTCCAGTTGCTCACTAAGTGTATGCCAAGGTACTTTATCACATCTTTGGCCCACTTTAAATCCCAGTTCACGGAATGTTCCCTGAAACCCGCGAGCAGGAACACCTCTCATTTACCCATGTTTATCTTATGGTCTGATACCTATCCAAACTGTATCATCATCAATTAACTTTATTTCGGCAAATTTGACATTTCCATAAAAACATACATTCATACAAAAGAAAATTAAGAACAGCACATTAACATCAGGCTCAGCAATAAATCAGCTGGATCTTTGGGCAATTACCACCATGTTTTCAGAATATTGTTACTTATGAGCATCTTTTTTCCTGCTAGTTCTATCTCTTATCTGTTCCTAGTGACTGTATTGAAAAAAGAAAGGGGGTGGGGAGTATCCTTGCCACATTCCTTTAAACTGGCTCAAAGAGCTTAACACAGTGCACACAATGCTATTTGCTTTTGGTTAAGTCAATCACCTCCTGTGCAAGGCTCTGAAGACTTTGACAAATGAGTTCTCAAATACAGGGTGTATTAGAGGTACCTCTGGTTTACGCTTCCAGAGGGACCTGCAGCTACAAAATCCACTTTATAAAGCATATGCTCAAGATGTCAATGAATTGCCTTATGTTACACATCATACCGACAATCAGCAACACCATTTTAGATTAATTATTTTTCTGTGGGAGTTTTGAAGCCTCCTTACAAATATTTTTGCCATTTTTCATTTGTACGCAGCCTGTGAGCCGCGGCGCCTGAAGCCCGGGTCATAAAAAGCCACGCACAAAAGCGTGCCATGCTGTGTCCTGGGTTTCTGGCACTGTGGAACACAGATCACCCAAGGTGAAGAGAAGCAGGCAGCCGTATGCTGGAGCATGCATCAGGAAGATGGGGGAGGGTTCAGGAGAGGCTGCACGGTGCTGCGTAGTGGCCTCGGGCTCGAGCAGAGGACCCACCGACATGGACCAGGAGAATGACGCACACAGAAGGTTGCACCTGCGGAATTGCACCCTTTTTTCCTACAGTCGCGGGTGCAACCTTTTGTGCGCGGCCAATAGACTTAGAACCTTATATTTATGTCCATATTCCAGAATGAAATAGGACAATAATGGCAGCACTGAGTGTGAACTTTTTCAGGTTCAGGATCAGGGTGTTTGGAGCATAGTATCACACAAGAATCCCTTACCTATTCAATCGTCAAATAGCTTCTTTAATATACTCTCATTTTTACATTACCGTTTTCACTCTTTCAACTGTTACCATTCTGGCTTTAACCCACTGATTTTTCTGCTTAGTCGGACCAACGTCACTCCCTTGCTTCTTCGTCTATCTTTGTTTTGCTTGACTTGTCGTGGAGAACTTTAATTGGGACTGTTGGATTCCTCAGTCTCCTTGGTAATCCAGTAATATCAGATTGATCCTGCTTTTTATTGTCTCTGCAGAGTCCCATATTTAGGAAACTGGACATAAAGTATTGGCCGCAGTCATCTGGTAGTTTCTCTGTGCCCCTCATGATATTTGAGGGCGTGACTGCACAGTTAGACCGATTTACATTCCCTCAATTATGCATTTAGTAGGTGCAAGAATTTAGGCCAAAGATCAGCTGCACTAGTCCGCGGATACACAACTGGGTTCACAAGTCCAGTGATAAACCCAATACAATGTTTTGATAATTGTCACGCCACTTCTGGGGAGACCGAGGTCCAGTGCGATCGCTTTCCCCTCTCCTTCCTGGCGGATCTACCCGCGCTTTCGCGTCTGGGGAGCCGCCAGGAGGAGAGCTTCAGGAACCGCTGTTGGTGGGCTGCGGCGTATGCGCGGGAGACCGCTGTCTTGGTTCCGCGCATGCGCCGTAGATCGGGCTTGTACACTGGGAAGGGCTTGCCTTCCAAGCCTCGTTTTGGGTCCGCCGGCGCTCGGAGATGAAACGGCTTGCGTTTCAGGCCTCGCGGGTGCCGGCGGCCCATAAAAGGAAACCGCAACAGAAGCTAATCGCGTCTCAACGCGGAAGCTTCGTTCGTGTTGCTCGCTCCTGGTTTCCTGTGATTCCAGCTTCCAATTACCCTGTCTTGTCCTCTGCCTGCCTGGGCCCCCTTCCCTGCCTGGGGTTCCTGTCCTACTTGCCCTGCATTCAGCCTGCCTGGATTTCCTGTCCCACTTGCCTTGCCTTCAGTCTGTCTGGGTATCCTGTCCTACTTGCCCTGCATTCAGCCTGCCTGGGTACCCTGTTCTACTTACCTACCTTTAGTCTACCTAGGGTCCTGATGCATGCTTACCCTTTTGTCTGCTAGGGAGTCTAGTTAGCTTAGGATCCTTGGGCCCCTCTGTTCTGATTCAGTCTCCTTGGTTCCTGGTTCTTGCTCTGTGTTTCCCTGGTTATAGGGTTCCCCGCTATTTCCCTGGGGACCTATTTGGCCCTTTCCTGCCTGTTCCCTTCCAATCTGGTTCCCCTTTTCTCAGTCTGATTCCGTCTGGTGCTTGGTGTTCCATCTTCAACCAGCTATCCGAAGTTCGCCTGCAGCTTGGTGCGTCGACCTTCACCTTGGACTTCGCCTTGTTTCTACCTCTTCAAGCTGCCTATTGCCTCTCCTGTCTGTGCTTGCACAGTCCCACCGTCACGTTAATCAGGAGAGTGCCTTCCGTGACGCTGGGAGTCTGTCCATCCTCCACCCTGTACCATTTAGGTGGTGGAGAGGCGGGTTCCCCGAATCACACACTCATCATTCAGCTGACTGCAGTCTGGCGGCCCCAACAAGATCCACATCAAGGAAAACAGGTACACAGTCTTCACAAACTTCTCAGCTTGACAGATTGAGACGCCTGCCTTCAGACCTTGAGATGGAGGATTCGCAAGAAGTGCGGAATGAGTTACAAGCACTCAGGGCAGAGATGATCGCCTTACGCCAGGAAAACCAGACTCTACGCCAAATGATAACCCAAGGGGTTCCGAGTACCTCACAGGTGGAAGGATCTTTGGCACACACAACGCCAATCAAGTTTGATGGAGATCCACGACGGGTAGCAGAATTCTGTAATCATTGTCGAATCCATTTTCTTTTCAGATCGACTCATTTCAATAACGACAAGGCCAAGATTGGTTATATCTCGGGAAATTTGACGGGCAATGCCCTGGCCTGGGCAACTCCGTTTGTGGTTACCAATAGCCCAATTTTGAACGACTTTGCGGCTTTTGAAAAAGCATTCCTTGAGGTTTTTCAGACCCCCAATCTGGCCTCCGCTGCACAGAACCAGTTGATGGATTTAAAACAGGGGAACGTCGACATAATAACATACATTAGTCGATTCCGTCTACTGGCAACCGATTCCCAATGGCCTGAAATCACACAAAAGACTCTGTTTCGTCGTGGGCTAAGAGAGGAGTTTAAGGATGAGTTACTCCATATACCCGAACCAGAGACTCTTCAACTCCTAATTGAGCAGGTGCTCCGAATTGATCAGAGACTGGCAGAACGGAAGGCCGAGAGACGTCGGTTCGAGAGGGGCAGTTCCAGAACAACCAGTTTACCTGCCGGATCTTTCGGGTCTACTGAATCCGGACCAGAGCCTATGCAACTAGGAGCTATGAGGGGTCCTTTATCAGAGGAAGAGAGAAGACGGAGAAGAACGTTACGCCTATGTCTCTATTGTGGAGCTGCTGGGCATTTCCTGGGTACGTGCCCTCTACGATCTCAGAAGAAGAAGGCGGAAAACTAGTGGACCTGTCGTGTATTGTGAAGGCAGCGACGGGTCCTCCTCATTCTTCAGTCCTTTCCACGTTCTGTTCGGTTCTACATCCCATGCAACCTGCGGTACTACAGACTTTGAAGATTCGAATCAAGCTACCTGGCAGAAGTTTGGAGGTGTTTGCTCTGTTGGATAGCGGGGCTTCTGGCAATTATATTGATGAAACATTCGCCTCTGCACATCGGATTCCACTCCTGGCCAGAGCCACTGCTCTGCCCGTGCAAGTCATCGACGGAAATCCTTTGTCCTCTGGGCCTGTCCGACAATCCACAGTGGGTCTATCTCTTCAGATCGACAACCATCTTGAAGAACTTGCTTTGGACGTCATTAAATCACCCACCTACAAGGTGGTTTTGGGCTTACCTTGGCTGCAACACCATAATCCAGTGATAGATTGGAGAAAGCACACCCTGACCTTTTCCTCTGCAGTTTGTGCTCAGAAGTGCTGTGTGTCTTCGCCTACTCGGGCTCCATCGACCCCCTTGAATCCTAATGGAGGTGGAGTCCGTGTGTGTTCTATCTCTCATGTTCCACAGGAGTATGCCGAGTTTGAGCACGTATTTTTTGAACCGGGCGATATACCTCTACCACCACATCGCCCGTTTGATTGTTCAATCGAGTTGATACCAGACTGCGTGATACCTCACGGAAAACTATACGCTTTAACACGGGATGAGAAACAAGTGCTACAGGATTACTTGTCGGATTGTTTACAGAAAGGTTACATCGTCCCGTCTAAGTCTCCCGCAGGGTTTCCATTATTTTTTGTGAAGAAGAAAGAAGGCACCTTGAGACCTTGTGTTGATTATCGTGAACTTAATGAAATAACAGCTAAAGACCGATATCCTCTTCCATTGATTCGCACTATCCTGGATACTTTACATACTGCCCGGATCTTCACTAAACTGGATTTACGTGGAGCATATCATCTGGTACGCATCAAAGACGGGGACGAATGGAAAACGGCTTTCAAGACATCATTTGGACATTTTGAGTATAAAGTCATGCCATTCGGTCTGTGTAACGCCCCAGCCATCTTTCAACGGTTTATGGACAACATCTTTAGTGATCTCATTGGTTTGTCAGTCTGGATATATTTGGACGATATCTTGGTTTTTTCCAGATCCATCGAAGAACATGTAGAACATGTACGTGAGGTCCTTCGACGTTTATCTTCCAATCACCTATTCGCAAAGGCTGAGAAATGCAGGTTTCACTTATCCAGTATTGAGTTCTTGGGATTTGTGATCAATCAGGATGGGGTAGAGATGGACCCCAAGAAGGTACAAGCCATTCAGGAGTGGAAACAACCCCATGATGTGAAATCTCTACAACGCTTTTTGGGATTCGCAAATTTTTACAGGCGCTTTATTCCACTGTTCTCTCAAATCTCAGCGCCCCTTACCCGTCTGACAGCAGTAAGATCACTTTCAGGTGGGATTCACTCGCTCCCCAGGCATTTGACACCTTGAAGTCGGCCTTTATGGCCGCCCCAATTCTGCGCCATCCTCAGGATGATCTACCTTATATCGTAGAAGCGGACGCATCGAACTTTGCTGTGGGTGCAGTACTTCTGCAGAAAGATCCAGAAACTTCTGTGGAACATCCGGTGGCCTACTTCTCGCGCAAGCTGAGTCCCAGTGAAAGAAATTATGCCGTTATCGAGTTGGAACTGTTGGCTATAAAAACTGCATTTGAGGAATGGAGGCATCATCTACTTGGACCCCGTTTTTCGGTGGAAGTACGTACCGACCATCGCAACTTGCAATATCTACGCTCCTTGCAATGCCGAACACCTCGACAGGCTAGATGGGCCTTCTTTTTCTCCCCTTTTGTGTTTCACGTCACATACATTCCGGGAACAGCCAACATGAAAGCGGATGCTCTCTCTCGATCCTTGGAGAAAGGGGAAGAAACACCTAGTTTGGATCAGCCTCTGATTTCCCCCCAACATTTCTTATTGACTTTGTCTTCTCATCTACAATCAATTGCTGACGCCACCTGGACGGATCCCGAAAGACCGGCCCTTCTTCGGCGCAAGTCCGTATCGGACCACGATGGACTCCTGTTTTTCCAGAAGAGGCTTTATATTCCCGAGGGTAAGATTCGTGAAGGCATATTGCATGGGTTTCATGATTCACCCATTGGTGGGCATCGAGGGGTGAGAGCTACACGTGAACTGATATCTCGACAATTCTGGTGGCCTAGGTGGGCTACCGATGTTCAGAGATTTATCGAGAGTTGTCCCGTCTGTGCTCAATGTAAAGTCCCAAGGAGACGACCTCTGGGATTACTGGTACCTACTGAATTGGCACCATACCCGTGGCATACTATCGCCACTGATTTCGTGGTTGATCTACCTCCCTCTGACGGGTACACTTGCATCATGGTTGTGGTCGACAGTTTCACTAAATATGCTCACTTCATTCCTTTCCTCAAGATCCCTACAGCTGCTCAGATGGCGTCCGCCTTTCTCCACGAAATCTATCGATTACATGGTCTTCCAGAAAAGATAATCTCAGATCGTGGTTCTCAATATCTTTCTGCCTTTTGGAACAAGGTGTGTAATCATCTGGGTATACGTAGAGCGTTGAGTTCTGGTTATCATCCACAGACCAACGGACTTACTGAAAGGACCAATCAGACCTTGGAGGAGTACCTCCGTTGTTTCTCCAACGCCACCCAGTCCAACTGGAAGGCATGTTTAGATCTCGCTGAAGTATCCTACAACAACACCATTCATGCTTCCATCGGAATCAGTCCTTTTTTTTGTTCTACTGGTCAACATCCCAAATTGGTGCCGTTCCATCCTGTACCCACCAGTACCGTTCCATCTGCTGATGCCCTGGTCTCCAATATTCAACGACAACAAGAATTGGCCTGTAATATCTTGAAGAGAGCTAAGGAACGGATGAAGGCCCAGGCTGACAGGAAAAGGAGTTTGGAACCAGATTTTCAAGTAGGGAATAAGGTGTGGCTGTCCTCCAAAAATCTGCCACTGCGCAATTTACCGGTTAAACTGGCTCCCCGGTACTTTGGTCCGTTCACGATAACCGAACGGCTATCCTCAGTGGCCTTTCGTCTCCAGTTGCCTCCTTCTTGGCATGTACACCCTGTTTTCCATGTCTCCCTTTTGAAACCCTATGTGGCAGATCCCTATGGTCGGTCCTGTCCTCGCCCTGCCTCTGTCCTAGTACAAGGGGTCCCAGAATTTGAGGTACAAGAGATTTGCGATGCCCGCTATCGTAGGGGGGTGCTCCATTTTTTGGTGGATTGGAAAGGGTATCCGGCTTGTGATCGTACTTGGGAACCACGTCAGCATGTGCATGCCCCCCGCTTGGTGCGGAAGTTCTATGATCGGTTTCCTTGGAAACCCGGGGCTCCGGGTCTTCCTGGGAGGGGACATAGTGTCACGCCACTTCTGGGGAGACCGAGGTCCAGTGCGATCGCTTTCCCCTCTCCTTCCTGGCGGATCTACCCGTGCTTTCGCGTCTGGGGAGCCGCCAGGAGGAGAGCTTCAGGAACCGCTGTTGGTGGGCTGCGGCGCATGCGCGGGAGACCGCTGTCTCGGTTCCGCGCATGCGCCGTAGATCGGGCTTGTACACTGGGAAGGGCTTGCCTTCCAAGCCTCGTTTTGGGTCCGCCGGCGCTCGGAGATGAAACGGCTTGCGTTTCAGGCCTCGCGGGTGCCGGCGGCCCATAAAAGGAAACCGCAACAGAAGCTAATCGCGTCTCAACGCGGAAGCTTCGTTCGTGTTGCTCGCTCCTGGTTTCCTGTGATTCCAGCTTCCAATTACCCTGTCTTGTCCTCTGCCTGCCTGGGCCCCCTTCCCTGCCTGGAGTTCCTGTCCTACTTGCCCTGCATTCAGCCTGCCTGGATTTCCTGTCCCACTTGCCCTGCCTTCAGTCTGTCTGGGTATCCTGTCCTACTTGCCCTGCATTCAGCCTGCCTGGGTACCCTGTTCTACTTACCTACCTTTAGTCTACCTAGGGTCCTGATGCATGCTTACCCTTTTGTCTGCTAGGGAGTCTAGTTAGCTTAGGATCCTTGGGCCCCTCTGTTCTGATTCAGTCTCCTTGGTTCCTGGTTCTTGCTCTGTGTTTCCCTGGTTATAGGGTTCCCCGCTATTTCCCTGGGGACCTATTTGGCCCTTTCCTGCCTGCTCCCTTCCAATCTGGTTCCCCTTTTCTCAGTCTGATTCCGTCTGGTGCCTGGTGTTCCATCTTCAACCAGCTATCCGAAGTTCGCCTGCAGCTTGGTGCGTCGACCTTCACCTTGGACCTCGCCTTGTTTCTACCTCTTCAAGCTGCCTGTTGCCTCTCCTGTCTGTGCTTGCACAGTCCCACCGTCACGTTAATCAGGAGAGTGCCTTCCGTGACGCTGGGAGTCTGTCCATCCTCCACCCTGTACCATTTGGGTGGTGGAGAGGCAGGTTCCCCGAATCACACACTCATCATTCAGCTGACTGCAGTCTGGCGGCCCCAACAAGATCCACATCAAGGAAAACAGGTACACAGTCTTCACGAACTTCTCAGCTTGACAATAATGCATAATGAGACCCCATCTTACTGTCTAGACAGCGTGGCTGAAAAGTCAGACTCTCTGTATCCTGTCTATTAGCCTCAGACTTCTCCCCTTAAAAGCTGGCCACTATGCATGTTTCCTTTTATGGGATCCACACCTAGTCACCAGGTAGTGTTTTCTTCCTTGCTGTCAACGTTTGAGTTATCCCTATTTCTGTTGGGTAGTTAGACGGGATGTCTGCTGCATTCCCGTTGGCAAAGATTAGAATGTATAGTAGGTAATGTAAATTGGTGTGCAAAAACTAAGAAGATATAAATAGAGAAATAAAACAAAGGGGTATGGCATATGAAATCTACAAAGAGCATAGTCACCATTTGCAAATATGATCCGGAGTAAGGCATCATCTTTATGCTCAGTTACAGTAGAATCTAAAATAGTTCTCATGTAGTTGGTGTTCCGACAATGCTACTCCTATCTAAACCCATATTCGATGTTGGTATCCCAGAACCTACCGGGGTCTCTAATTCAGCCTGTACACTTATAGGACTAGTGCCTTCATCATCAATCCCTTGTTGAAGTTGTTGTCTGCGTCTCAAGGATCTTCTTCACAAATGATCGTGTCGGCGATGATAGCATGGGTTTTGATGGTTACCTCTGGGCAATTACTCTTCCAACCTCGTTTCTAGCCCCCAAAGAGTAAAATTAACTGTGTGTAGCTTTTGGGGTCTTAGAAAAAAGTAGCTGTACCCTTATGTAGTACTTTAAGTGTCTATGGATAAATTAACAAGTACCATGCTTTTCATCACAGCAGTGTACGTTTAGTCAGTAGGAAATTCTGGCCTTCTATATTGCCTGTGTGTATTCTGGAAACACAGGCAACTGTGATGATTCTTTGCGAGTTTCCCCTTCTCTATGGTATACCTTAATATGGCTTCCCAATCACAGAAATGTAGCACCTTGGCAAAAACAGCTTGAAGTGAGGCGCCTGGGGGAGTGGACTGGTCAGCGCCCAGTGCACTTGTTGCACCTAAAAAATCAGGGTCTTGTGGATGGACCAGTGCGGGAGGATCACCTGGATGAGGGTTCTTCGGGGAGTCAAAGTGGGACACCGGATTGTGAGACGTGGTATCCCCTGCCCTGTAACACCTTTACCCCATCCTACCAGGTAGGTTACATAGGGACTCAATCCCCCCAACCCCTTTTCCGACACAAACACTTTCCAGTGGACAACTCACTGTGAGCGAAAACAGACTAACACCAGAGCCATATACCTGACATGTCCCAATACAATGGTGAGCCAGGGTCAGGCAATTACTGATTATTACATACACACCTGATTTCCATCACACTTCCCCACACAGATAAAAGGCGGAGCACGAAAGCACACTCTGAGCAAGGCAAAACACTTGAGGAAACAGCAGTTCCAAGCTGGCAATTTAATACATGACGGAAGACGGCGAGACCGAAGAGGATTGCAAGGAGGGAAGTGCTCTTAACCTTTTCACCGAAAAACTGTATCTTTCATGAACCTTAGAGAATAGGAAAAGCAAGACCTGGAATCAAAGCTGAAGAATCCTGCATTGTTTGTAGTAGATACCCGGGGCTCTCCCGCATCAATTGTGAAGGCAGGGTGAGGCGTTTGCCGCTGAGGCACTGTCCTTGGATCCTACAACAAAGCAGCACCAGTGAAGTCAGCACAGACAGTGAGTTGAGGAGACTGATACCAGACCGGTCTGTATAGAATTCAAGGATGCAAGTGGCAACATTGTAAAAAGAAGATTATTAAAACAGCCGAAGAATGAATGAACAGTGAAGCTAACATACGATACAATAGACAGAATGGTCCTGCATCACATGGGTGCTCATTCGAAAGTCTGTTAGGCATCCAACTGAAAGGTAACTAACGTTAAAAGAAAAGGAATTGTGAAATCAAAGTGGTACTGCAACGGGTCAAGCCTAACCCTGTGCACATTCGAAAGTCTTTGATACTTGATGTAAAGTTGACATCGGGCTGAGCCCAGCTGAGGGGCATCAGAGGTGAACCGTGAGTTACCCAAAAAAGGAATATCCTACGAACATTGTATAGAAGGGGTCTGAGCCCGGCTGAGGGGAATCCGGGATGAATACTGAGTCACCTAAAGTGACTACATGTGAGAATCTAAAGAGGAAAGGAACTTGTTGTTTATTTGGTTACATCAGGCCCTCGATGTGAAGAGACTTTGGGAACAAGGAGACTTGTGCGTTGAAGGCCCTGATGCCATTGCTTGAACTGTATCCTCGTGCTAAAGAAGCCAGAGATTGTGCTACGCTCAGTGCACAACCTTGTCCGGTGCTGAAAACATTGTAAAGGGAGGGCAACGGCCTGAAAACCTGACATATCATTTTTGAATACTTCTTTCTTTTCCATAACCTTGTCTCCCACACTATTTGTATTTAGAGATGAGGATTGACAATAGGTTTTTTAGTATAGGCCCTTTTATTTTGACAAGACATGATTAGGAGTGCGTTAGTATTATTTGATGGTCGTAGCTTGCTCCCATCTGTAGATTTAGGATTAGATGGGTATTTATCACACCCTTATTTGAAGTTCAATAAACGCCCTTGAACTGTCGTCACTTTTGTCTGTTTTACTGTTGATGCCATGACTTCCTTACACATGTTAACAATATCTCCACTCGCACTTACCCAACCATCTGCTGAAGTGCTGGCTGTGAATCCTCTATCACAGCAATCTCATGTCCCAGAACAGGAGTTTCTAGTTGCTCGGAGACCAGTTGTTGTACAGGCCTGTGTGTAGGCATCCATTTTTGCCTGTTTTCGACTTCGGGAGTGTCGCCCCCCAGCAAGGCCCATATCCAGTTGATATGGGCCATTGTGCCAAGGATGTCCAGTTGGGCGCTCCACGGTTGTCCCTGTTGTCTTAGTAGAACGAATAGCCCAGATTGGTGCTCTGCAGCCATATGCAATGGCTGTGTATAAGATAATCATTCAGTTGAATGCTGGAGAGTTGGGAGGAGCTGGGATGCCCTAGGCATGGCTGCTCCTAGGCATGCCTAGATAGATCGGGGGTATGGTAACAGTAATCCTAGACTCACAGGCTTCTCCAAGACTTTCTTGGCTGGGTCTGTACCTGGGGATCAGAAGGTTGGAGAGGTGCTGTGTGGCATTCTGCTCTAAGGGTGATAGTCATCCCAGGCACATCTAGGCTTGTGCAGCGGGCTGTGTCAGAGCCAGATGGTGAGCCGACGTAGGGGGTGAGCCTGGTGAACTGGAGAATTTCTTTACATAGTGGTAGGTAGGTAGGTAGGTAGGCGCCATGGCCAAATTACTACAAATGTTAGCAATTTTAGTCCTCAAAGTATTTTCTAGGTCCCAATATTGTTGTCATTTGTTTTACCATCTTTGATGCCATTTGTAATTTTCGTCATAGCTCTAAACCCAAGCAAGCATCTCTACATTTTGCCCTTTTGCTTTCACTGGGTGTCTTAATTTTTTAACTTTATCAGTTCACTAACAACCATCTGTGCTTTGTATTTACGGTATTTCACTTTGATTGAGTAGGCCTACATCTGAAATTCTCTCATACTGAGCTTCTAATTTAAAATACCTTGTTAGATAACCTGGAGCCAATCTTCTGGTATATGTGCATAGAATAATTATTTTTAGCAATCATTGTTTGTGCCACTCGTTATGTTTGTAAACGCCTGTCTTAGTTCATGCACCCTTTCATGTTGCTGGTTTTGGTATTTTAAAGGGTTAACAGTGGAGTGCCAGCAGGAGCGTTCACAGTTGCTGAATAGGGAGAAAGCTCTACAAATGCTGAAAGCTAAACTGTACAGTCAGATCGTGCAGAAAGAGATTGGTGAACGACAAAGTGCCAGAAAACTGCAGGTAAATAAAACCATTTTTTTCTTTCATTGTACTATAATGCAAGAATACATTGTCAAGCAGTTACACTCTACTTTAACGTTTGCTCTCAGTGGGCTATGACCCGGAGGCGTCAAAATGTGATTGCAATTCGAGAGACTTGGGCAGCTGTGTATCTAGTATTTCTGTCTTGTATAAGAGTGTAGAAGTAGGAGACTGACACACAAGTGGCATCATTTTGTCTATAGACTTTAATTGTGTAAAAGAAAAGAAAAAACCCTATCTAGCCCTGTTACTAAGAGGGATTTCTCTGCCTCAACCAAATAATGACTGTCAGGATGTCCGTCAAAACAAATAGTCCACCGTTGTGTGTCAGAAAAACATATTTCCGTCCCTTGCACGCTAAATTAAACTAAGTAAATAAGTGATCTTCTTAACTCTGAAGAATGGTTCTCTTCTTCTTGGCTGGAAACATCAAATTTCGTTTTCCGGTGATATAAAGGAAACTTTCTTCAAAAAGGTTTCCCGGATTAGCATTTCAGAAACACGCATGGATGAGAGAAAGTCTCTGAATCTTCACAGTGTTAGGGGGAGATGACTAGGGAAGCTGAAGTTGTCCAGGTGCCACAGTAGATCTGGACATATGGTTGTTTGATATATGTTGGGGCCACACCATGTAATCCAGATAACCGTGTTGGCACCAAGTGTAGATGAATAAGGGGACAACATGTAGGAACCTATATGAGGTCTATGTACTGCCGCCTGGATACTAGGTGACTCAGAGGGTGAGGGTAGGTTAAGGTAGAGACTAATGCTTCATTAGTACCAGAGACCCCTTAAGTAGACAGTAGCACGTTGGAAGCTTTTTGAAGTCTACATGAAAGATCCTAGGACCAATCTGTTTTATTGACACTAAATCTTTTTGTATATGTTGGCATTTCCAAGGATAGATTCAGGCAGGACAATTTTAAAGCTTGAACAGCATAGGCTATTGTAATGCTTAATGCTAATTCAAGACCCATCATAGCTAAATGAACAGTGAGCTCGACTTCTCAAATGTGGTGGTTTCTAGAGATTTAAAAAAAGAAATCTGGAGGTAAACTTCAACTATTTACTTTTTGTGTAATTAGTACAATTATAAATCAAATGTTTCTAGGAAGCTAAGTGATTATATTTTACAGGAGCCGGTTTATATTGGATTGTGATGTTGAAGGGAACTAGCAAGCCTCATATATACTCTGGTATACTATTGGTTTGAGAGGGTGTGTCCATGACAAGCAAGGCTGGACAGTTGCTGCAGTTCATAATCTGTCTTCCTCGTGTTAAGATTCAGGTAATTAAGGGTCTTTATTTGGTCCATTTTTATTGTGCATTAGAAGACCTTGCTGGAGTCGGAGCCCCCAAAGGTTAGGTGGAGGGGGAGGGTAGAAAAGAAAGGGTGGAGGGAGGAAGGAGACTTGGACTTTGTCGGAGATGAAAAAGGGGATCCATTCAAGCGCTTAACCTTAATTTCCCATCTTTGCCGCTCTGTTGGTTAGGGCCAAGTGGTTCACTGTGCCAAAGACAGCAGAAAAGTCCAGACGGATGAGAGCTGCTGCTCCGTCTGTGCCTGTGTTAGGCAGAATTATATGCAGTACCCTTTGGGAACACTACACATAACTAAGACTACAAGTGACGGTACAATTTCACCTTTGGTACAAGCCTGTACTACACAGTTATCGTGGTAGCAGTAGCGGAGCAGCCAGACTTATCTGAAGAGTAAGTGAGTAGTACAAATAGTTACACAAAGGACAGCAATTACTATGATTCAGGCAAACACTGACTCAAGGTTTCTAAGTAAAAGAATATATATTTATTTACTCAACAGTTGTATAACAGTTCACTATTCTAAGCAAGGTAAAAATCACTGTCATAAATACACCACACCACTTCCCTTAAATTCCAGACAAGTTAAGCTCACAAAATGAAGTGGGAGCAAAATGGCACTCCAGCAATTTAAAAGGGAGGGAAAGACAAAGTTATCAGAAATTAGGCAAAACCAACAGGTAAGTATTCTGAGCAGTTGAACAAGAGAGACTACAGTTAGGAAATCAGCTAGAAAAGGCTTAGGGCCAAAGCCAGTAGGTCAAAAGTCTTTTGCTCAAAATCACGCAGTTCAGAGTAGTTCGCGCAAAAGTTTGTGGCACAGATTCCGGACGAAGTTGGTTGGTAGACGAGTTAGTTCAAAGAGAAGAGAAGGACAAGCCCTCGGATTGGAGAAAGATTTCAAACACTTTCACCGCGGCTGAGCGAAACGCACAACCGGATTTGCACAGTACCTTACAACAGAGAGGGGGCTGTAGCTGAGACAGATGTTCCTGGTAGTTCCTGCAGGCTCACGGTTCCTGAAGCGACTGTCGGACTGATCAGAAGTAGGAAGACTGGAGGGTCCTGCACTACCCGGGGAAGAAACCAGCAGCAGCGCCAAACAATGAATAAAATGTGCGCCCCTTAAAACCCAAGCAGGGTCCGACCTTCCTGGCTATCCGGCCCACTGTAGCTCTGTACAGCGAATTCGACCAGAGGAGGGGTCCTGGCTTATAGTTTGGGCGAACTGGTTGGCCCCACCAACTCAAGGGAAGAGGTTTCCTGGAGGATCTTCTCTGTCGTCGGATTCGGAGATGCGGGCCTGCAGCAGTGCTTCACTGGGCGGTTCAGTCATTGTAGGGGTCCTCTTCTTCCAGTTCCTCGCTGGTTCTTTCGTTCCAGTGGCGACTCTGCTCTTCCAGTCCCAGAGACCTGCGTTTTATGCAGTTTTTCCCACATTCATACAGCCTGGCTGTCAATCACACAGCAGGGTGGCTGCCCTGGCAAGGCCAGTCCCCTTAGCCAATCAGACAAGAGTGCGACTTGGATTTCCAAGGGAACACATGGCAGGGGTCCGAAGATCCCTCCCTCACATCCTACCTACCTAGACTATCAGGCGCCTTAAGGAGGGCTTCTGTGCAAAAGCCCGGGAAAAGACAGCAAACAAAGGAGTCATCCCCGGTTTGGCACACAGAGAAAAAACATGAGAAAGACTTTAACAAAAAGAAATGGCGTATAAACTCAGCCGGAAGCAAAATAAGACATATATGTCAAGCAGGTTTTATGTTCGAGGCTAATATAATAGCCTAAAACACTACCACGTTATGTAAGATAACCGCGGTAGAAAAGTTAGGGTAGATACCACTGCCACCAGCCAAGTCTCAATGTTAAGGGAGCGAAACACGGCTCCACGAGGCACAGACAAAAAGGGATAAGAGTTAACCCTTTCCAATACTCCATGTAAGATGGGGTGTACTTGGTCTGTGGTTTAAAGTGACTATATAAAGTTAATGGCAACTTTACCTGTTTCTGGGGGACAGTAGTCAGCCCCAGAAAAATGGAGTCAGTGGGAAGTCTCAAAGACAACCCTGTGTTACTGCACTGAAGGTGCTGTGTAACACACACAAAAAGTGGTGCACATGGAGTAGGCGAGGCTCCAGTGCCCAAGATCACACAAACAGTAGTAATACACATAGCAAAACACATCTAAGAGTGGGAAAAAAGGCTTACCAGGTGAAAAGAATTAATCCTAGAAATCCAGCAAAGCTGCTGAGGGACTCACTAGGTAAGGGGCATTAACCATTTATGTGATTTCTCCCAAACAGCCTGTCTGGTTCTTTAGGTCATCCGAGTGGCAAGTGAGTGCTTATTAGTGCTCTTCAGTTGGCATAAGCAAGGACGTGGCTAGTATTCTGCCCTTTTGATGATTATGGTGCGAAAGGAGATTATGGGCAATTGGTCTATAGATGTTGGCATTGTCGGGTGCAAGACCTGTTTCTAAAGTAGAAGTTTGATCAAGGAGAATTTGAGTTCTCCTGTAAGGCATTTCAACTCAAAAAAACGTTTTAGAGTGTAAAGGCCAGTTCTGCTGCTGCAGTGGACTGGAGGATTTTCTTAAAGGCAGATGGGCATAGCTTTCTGGGTATCTTGATTTCTATCTCTTGCACAGTAGGTTCTTAACGCTGGTATCTTAGAGGATAGGGGAAGAATGAATTCCTTAGGGAAGCAAGTTCTGCAAATGTTCCAGCAGGAGAGGCAAATGAGAGTTGGTGGAAGGATGGCAGATAAGTTGGAGTCTAGGTCGTCATCTTGAATTGGTCTGCGAGGCAGTCGCACAGTGATTGCAATGGAAAGTTGTATTTGTTACAAGCTGTAAGGGTTTTGAACTCTGAAATGAGTTTGTAGACCTCTTTTGAAGGAAATTATGCAATAGCTTGGCAATGGTCTTAGTGCAGTTCACTGTTTTTTGAATGGCTGCTTGGTAGTATCCCAGCTGACACAGGTAAAGTGAGTTTCAGCAATATCTGAACTTATGGCCATGTGCATTCGAGGAGACTGTTGGTGGCTCTAGAGGATATTTACAAAGTCCCATGCTGGGATTCAGGAATGCCTTCTATGGTGACTCTAAAACCCCCTTCTGTCACCTGAACAGCACCACCTTCTCATAGCAGGGTACAGTCACATGGATCACTAGATGGTCACAACACCATCTAAAAGGACCCCATTCTCGAATAGCTAGGCCATTCTGGGAAAGAAAAGAGACCACTACAACTCTCATAATTCCTCACTTAGTCAGGATCAAGACCTGGACTGGATCCAGAAAGTGAGACTGGAGTTTTGGATTTGAGATGTCCATGGAGAACTCCAAGCCAGGTTTCCAAAACCCAAGGGAGTTCCAGGGAATACATTCCCAAACCTGGCCACTCCAATTCTGTTCACAGTACTGGAGCAGAAGGACTGCATCTCAGTTAATCCTGTTTGGTTAAAGGTAAACCAAGACAGGCCCAGAAACCACCAACACAGCCACAGGGTCGGGAGAGCATGGAGAAAGACCAGACTATCCCGCAGAAAAGGTATTTTAACATTCAGAGATGAAAACTCAAAAGCCTACACCTTTTCGCCAAAAGAGGAGAAAGTACAAACCCTAACCTTTATCACTTGGGAGGAATAACAAAATGACAGCCTCCTTCTCTCTCCCTTTTACCCAGACTGATGTGCTAGACTTTACTTTATTTAATTTATACCGCACTCCAAGGTACCCAAAGGCTTACGGGCGCAGATATAACGAGGACAGAAAAGAACACAAAATACGGGGATGTCCATTAGCAATCCCATGAGACAAGAAATTCTCTTGGTTAATAGGTTAGCTAGTAGAATACAAATGTTTTTAGCATCTTTTTAAATGTGTCCGTGGACTCTGTCTCTCTTAGATCCAGAGGGATGGCATTCCAAGCTATAGGGGCTGCCATGCTAAAGGCTCCCGTCCGGGCTTTGCTAGTTTTGCATCACTGCATTTCCAGTAGGTCGGTGTTACTGGATCTCAGAGTCCTCTGGCTCTGTTTCTCCACCACCCCTTCCATCAGGTAGGTTGGCATACATCCCACGCAGCATTTGTGGATGATCAAAATCAATCTGAACTGGATCTTGCCTCTACAGAAGCCAGTGTAAGCGACGCCTGTCATCAGATAAGTGATCTCTCTGTTTCAGACCTTCACTACCCTGCGCTGTTCTGAATTACTTGCAGACGATTGCGGGGCCCCGATGAATAAGCTGCAGCAGTAATCGATCTTGGTGCCGATTATGGCTCTGGTTATTGCTTCTGCATTGTTTTGTGAAATTAAAGGCCGAAGATGAGCCAACAACTTTAGATAATAGGTGGAAGATTAAATCAGATTTCTCACTTGATGTTTCATGGTCAAATTCTGATCTAAGATTATACCCAGAGTTTTGACCTTCCTTTGGGTCTCAGTTTTACAGTCTGCGATCTTGAAGTTGTTAAAAGATGGTCCTAGCTTGGCTGATTTCTTGTTAGTTCCCACCACCATAAGTTCTGACACATCCACTACCCTATAACAACACAGGGCATTAAATGAGGAGACCACCAGAAGTGAGAAAATATCGGGCATACTCTTTTTAGACTCACAGGGAGAAGACAGCAGAGAGCAAACAGACAGGGCAGCCCAATGAGATCCAAAATGGATGCCCCGCTTCTTATAACCCCTGTTTCATTAAACCCACCTCCAGGATTACAGAGGATGGTAGTTGCATCCACCAATCATGGACTAGCCCTCCCCACCGGCCACAGGTTCAAAACATCAGCCTGGAAGACAGAATAGAGGAGGTGCAAATACAGTTTAAGAAGCCAAACCACACAGTTCAGTTGGTGGGCTTCTGGAGTGTTAGAAGGATGGCGTTTTGTGGGCAGGAGAATGGAGTAAGAGCAAAGAGGTAGCTGGAGAGGGAGTAGAGCGGAGCAGAAGCGTTGCAGAAGTAAAGATGAGTAGAGATAATAAACCCAGAAGAGTAGAAAGAGGTGGGAGTAAGATCTGAAGAGGTTGGGAATTGAATTTGTTGTTCACCTATGACAAGTGCCTCAGCAGGGACTGTACAAAACCCCTGCATAGACCTTTGAAGTCGGAATAGGACATTTTTGATTGCGAGCCAAAGAAGGTCAGGAGCTCCATATAAACACCTAGATAGCACATGAAAGAGCAGGGACTGTGTAAAACCTCTGAAAAATACTTAGAAAGGCAATACATTCGTATAATAGAATCACACATTGCATTATGAACAAAAAGGCACATTTAGCAGAAATTAAATTATTTGTAACAGCATAAGTTTACATCTAAACGCAGAAGTGCTGAGATGACAAAAGCTTTGTAAACAACGCATGCAACAGAATTCCTGTCAATGGAAAGCAATGATCCCATTAGCAGGTAAGCAAGATAAGATGTTCTTTGCACAGGAAATTCTAGAAAATTAAGTCTGCATGCACTCAATTTGCAAATTGTGTATGCAGTAATTGCATTTTGTAAAGACTTAATGGTGATTCTAGCCAAGAACCGAGACTTGCATAGTTAATCAAAACTGCTTAGAATTTTGAACAAGTCCAGCAAATGCTGATGAGTGGCTGCCAAGTATTCATGAGCCACACTGGACAAGGTGAATTGGCGTCCGTACACAAAGAAAACCTGTGAAAAACGATTGTTTAATGACCAAAATTTTCATTCTGGGCAAACTTCCAGCTGAACTGTATATGCAAAAAATGTCATGATTGGCTGGGACCCAAACAAATTAGACACATTGATTTTAAACTAGAAAGTAAAATGATCTAAGTGTAGAAAAAACTGGAGTAGCCAGTCTGTTTGTAAATAGTTGTGAAGAAGTTCTAAAAACCAGAGGCAGAATCTGGGGGTGCACACACGAAATCCTGCACGCTTGGCTGAAGAGAAGGCAGACACAAGATAACCCAGCATGTTGTGCACAGAGGGTTGCGAAGAAGTGATGCAGACATGCCCAGTAGAACAGATCTCTGGAAATTGGTATTTTTTTTGCCAGCAAAAAACAAATGATGACAAACGACTGCAAGAGATTTTAAATGATTTCAAATAAAGAATAGGCATGCACATTCTGGTTTCCCTGATCTTATGTTTTCCTCAACTCAGTCTCTGTTAGATATGTATTTTTTGTTAATCAGCTGCTTGGAGCAGGCAATAGGTCACATTTTAATGAGATAAGTAGCACATAGTTTTAAACAATATTTTGTCTAAGGAAACCAAAGAGCGTATTGTGGTCACGGGCAGATTATATTAGAAGCATTTTTAAAGTGAGACTAGAATGCTGCTTTTATACTGATATTGTTTCATAACTATATTTGCTGATATTACGAGTTAATGAAACAACAACTTAGATAAAAAGCATGTTGTACCAGGAGGATGACTGGATTATGTGAGCGTGAGAAATGTGAGATGCACAAGTAGATAGTTTTCTCAAAGTTAGTCATTTTATTGAACAGTAATGGTGAGACAAACGTCTGCCTCTCCCTAACCTAGCAAACCCAAAAGCTAAAGAAAACTGACCTAATGTCCAAAAATCCTGTGCCTCACATTCATACATACAACAAAATCATAAAAGGGTTTTCTGGCTGTTCAAGCTTCACAAAATAACATTTAGTTGCACATAGAGAAAGTATATACATAAATCTTTGTATCCAGGGTTGAATCCTCCTCCCTTGGATCGGTTCAGAATAGTTACAACTAAAAGTCAAAAGTAAGCAAGTTCTTTCAATTGCCCAGTTCCACTCAAAGTATGGTACAGGTTTTGTTCCTTCCACAGGTTCTTCACTTGGCAACTCAATTGTCTTATTGCCCAATAGATTTTCTCACTGTTCAAGGCAATGTTCAAAGTGTTCACAAACTGCTGTTTGATAAACCAAAAAGACGACTTCTTATGCAACACTATTTTGTTAGGATGATTTCACAATAGTTCAGCAAAGCACACCAACAGATGTACTACTTTTGTTCTGCCGAACCTTATACCACATTGCAGTACTTCAACTTCTTCCTTGTACACTGGTCTGCCAGGACTTACCACTATGTTTCCCTTTCCTGATCTACTCGCCTGACCGGACAAAACTCCTACAACTACTATCAGTAATTTGTGGTAAGGCTTGCTTCAAAACTTTCCACACTTTAATCCTCAATGGAGAAAGTTACATCTACAATTGTTTCATGCATTGATAATCTATTTCACACAAACTCACTTGTCCCCGGCAATGCAGATTATAATTCTCTCTCCCTTGATAATTACCACAAGGAGGGCTTCTGTTCTCCCAACTTTGGTTTTCTTTGTTTGTCTTTCTTTGGCTTAGGTAATGCTTGGTAAAATCACCTTCTAGCAGTAATCGTCCTTTCTGTGAATCACACTTACTTCGTTTGAATATTGTTCCCTTTTGGCTTTGGTAATGGTGGTTACAATATTCTATTTCACCTTGTTTAAATACTGTCCTCTTTTGGGTTGGACAATGATGGTTAAAATGGCTCTTTTCACCCTCCCTTTTAAAAAATGAGAGAATTGTGCCCAAATTTCCTTAACTCATTAATTCAGTGTTCAAGTAAGGCCAACTCGCTGGTCTTCTCACACATCTCCTGTATAACTCCTCTCAGGTGTTCAACAGCTCCGGCAATGTTTCCGTGACTCCCACAGTTGTAGCTACCTTCGCTCTGAGTACGCTCTGGTGAACGCCAACCATTGGTGCAGCACGCAGGACTGGGAGAGCTTCTCTCTCCCTCTGGGCAACTAGTTTCTTTACTGCTTCCAACTGCGCACTGTCTGCACTTCACAGGATTCTCGACATCTGCCACAGCGTTAACGCAGCGTCCTGCTTTCACATCAGCTGCGGCTCTGTCTCTTGTACCATCTACAAACGGCTGCTTCCACTGCTTCTCACTCCTTCTGCTTCTTCTGGTGGCCTGCACCTGAAGCGGCTTTAAATATTTGAAAGTCCCACTCAGGTGTTGGTCATTAGAACCACTAGACTGCAATTCTCCAACTCTGAGCCCCTCTTCCTCGTCCCAGTACCTACATCATTAAGCTCCTATTCAATCAGATGTACACTGAAGGGAAGTTTTTAAAGAAACTAATAGTTGCTTCTTGATCTCACAATTTGAATACAATGTAGAATAATGCTAATCGGAAGTAGTATGAATTCCTTGATGTTTACCTCCATGTTCACCATAAGGGTTTTCACACTTTATATTTAAAAGATGTTTGGGAGGGGAAGTTGTACGATGACAACAAGCCATCAAATAGTCAGGTATTAGGGAACCCTTACCCTCGGGAGTTGATGAATATTGTGTTTTCACTGACAGAGTCCTCAGATTCCCTTGATTGCCTTCTCCTCCCATGAAATCCACCCGGCTAATACCACCCCTAGGGTTAGGGTCAGGTAGCAGCTGCCTTCCCCTGGCCACATGGGACGAGACTTTAGGATGGAATTCTGTGAGGAGTCTGCAGGATTCATCACAATAAGAACTTGAAGTAATTTGCAAACATAATGCAATTAAAACTCTATTGTTTTGTGAAATCCCGAACAACTGTTGAGTATTAGTGAGATGCTTTGAAGGGTTACCATCAAAGCACTCATGAACAAGTTAAAGAATTACAGGGTAATTCATAGAATTTCGCAGAAAAGTGTCGCAAGCGGCTGGCGCAGAGTGTCCGCGTGCGATTGTCTGCGCCAGGCGCGTGCGCCAAAACCGATTTCCGCGCACAGCGTATTCATGGATTTTAGGCTCCCAAACCAGCCGTGGCGCAGAGTATCGCAGCGACCCTGCAGCAGCGCCAGTAACGCCCCCAAGAACGCCCTCGCGCAAGGAAAAGCCATCAAAATCGCTAAATCATCGCAAAGGGCTGCGCTAACCCTGGACCAGTTTACAGGGCTGCCAAACAAGGAACGCAAAGCGGGTAACGTTCATATCAGGGGTACGCAGGAAGTTTTACATGCGATTACCCATGGTACGTGTATGACAGGGGTACGCGTGAAGTTAAATACGCGATTAGCCAGGGTACGTGTATTACAGGGGTGCACGGGAATAATCACACGCGATTTGGCTGGGTACGTGTATTACAGGGGTGCGCGGGAATTATCACACGTGATTTGGCTGGGTACGTGTATTACAGGGGTGCGCGGGAATAATCACACGCGATTAGGCTGGGTGGGTCCTCACAGGTGTTCCCTGTACACCCTCCACGGCCCCTGCAGGCAGCCCACAAAACAGGAGACTACCCTGCACACCTGCTCATGTCAAACACCCCCCACCCCTCCTAGCAGTGTGGGGCACCCTCCACCAGGCCCCCACTCATGTCTCCCACCCACCCCCCCCAGCCACCATGGGCAGCCCCCGCCAGGCTCCCACCCATGTCTACCACAACCCACAGCCACCATGGCCAGCCCCGACCAGGCCCCCACTCATGTCCCCTATCACCCCCTCCCCCCAGCCACCATGGGCAGCCCCCACCAGGCCCCCACTCATGTCTCCCACCCACCCCCACCCCCCAGCCACCATGGGCAGCCTCCACCAGGCCCCCACCCATGTCTACCACCCCCAACCCCCCAGCCACCATGGGCAGCCCCCACCAGGCCCCCACTCATGTCTTCCACCCACCCCCACCTCCCAGCCACCATGGGCAGCCTCCACCAGGCCCCTACTCATGTCTCCCACCACCCCCACCCACCAACCACCATGGGCAGCCTCCACCAGGCCCCCACTCATGTCTCCCACCACCCCCACCCCCCAGCCACCATGGGCAGCCCCCACCAGGCCCCCACTCATGTCTCCCACCACCCCCACCCCAGCCACCATGGGCATCCCCCACCAGGCCCCCACTCATGTCCCCTATCACCCCCACCCCCCAGCAGTGCAGGGGCAGCCTCCACCAGGCCCCCACCCATGTCTCCCACCACCCCCACCCCCCAGCCACCATGGGCATCCCCCACCAGGCCCCCACTCATGTCCCCTATCACCCCCACCCCCCAGCAGTGCAGGGGCAGCCTCCACCAGGCCCCCACTCATGTCTCCCACCACCCCCACCCCCCAGCCACCATGGGCATCCCCCACCAGGCCCCCACTCATGTCCCCCATCATCCCCACCCCCCAGCAGTGCAGGGGCAGCCTCCACCAGGCCCCCATTCATGTCTCCCACCACCCCCACCCCCCGGCCACCATGGCCAGCCTCCACCAGGCCCCCACTCATGTCCCCTATCACCCCCACCCCCCAGCCACCATGGGCAGGCCCCACCAGGCCCCCACTCATGTCTCCCAATGACCCCCTACTCCCCAGCCCCCATAAGCAGCCTCCACCAGGCCCCCACTCATGTCTCCCACCACTCCCACCCTCCCAGCAGTGTGGGGCACCCTCCACCAGGCCCCCACCCATGTCTCCCACCACCCCCACCCCCAGCCACCATGGGCAGCCCCCACCAGGCCCCCACTCATGTCTCCCACCCACCCCCACCCCCCAGCCACCATGGGCAGCCCCCACCAGGCCCCCACTCATGTCCCCTATCACCCCCACCCCCCAGCAGTCGAGGGGCAGCCTCCACCAGGCCCCCACTCATGTCTCCCACCACCATGGTCAGCCTCCACCAGGCCCCCACTCATGTCTCCCACCACCCCCATTCCCTCAGCAGTGTGGGGCACCCTCCACCAGGCCCCCACCCATGTCTACCACCCCCCACCCACCATGGGCAGCCTCCACCAGGCCCCCACTCATGTACCCTATCACCCCCACCCCCCAGCCACCATGGGCAGCCCCCACCAGGCCCCCACTCATGTCTCCCACCCACCCCCACCCCCCAGCCACCATGGGAAGCCTCCACCAGGCCCCCACTCATGCTCCCACCACCCCACCCCCCAGCAGTGTGGGGCACCCTCCACCAGGCCCCCACCCATGTCTCCCACCACCCCCACCCCCAGCCACCATGGGCAGCCCCCACCAGGCCCCCACTCATGTCTCCCACCCACCCCCCAGCCACCATGGGCAGCCCCCACCAGGCCTCCACTCATGTCCCCTATCACCCCCAACCCCCAGCCACCGTGGGCAGCCTCCACCAGGCCCCCACCCATGTCTCCCACCCACCCCCACCCCCACCCCCCAGCCACCATGGGCAGCCTCCACCAGGCCCCCACTCATGTCCCCTATCACCCCCACCCCCCAGCAGTGCAGGGGCAGCCCCCACCAGGCCCCCACCCATGTCTCCCACCCACCCCCAGCCACCATGGGCAGCCTCCACCAGGCCCCCACTCATGTCTCCCACCACCCCCACCCACCAGCCACCATGGGCAGCCCCCACCAGGCTCCTACCCATGTCTACCACCCCCGCACCCCTACAGCCACCATGGGCAGCCCCCACCAGGCCCCCACTCATGTCTCCCACCCACCCCCACCCCCAGCCACCATGGGCAGCCTCCACCAGGCCCCCACTCATGTCCCCTATCACCCCACCCCCCCCCCAGCCACCATGGGCAGCCCCCACAAGGCTCCCACCCATGTCTAACACCCCCCCACCCCCCAGCCACCATGAGCAGCCCCCACCAGGCCCCCACTCATGTCTCCCGCCACCCCCACCCCCCAGCAGTGTGGGGCACCCTCCACCAGGCCCCCACCCATGTCTCCCACCACCCCCACGCCACCATGGGAATCCCCCACCAGGCCCCCACTCATGTCCCCTATCACCCCCACCCCCCAGCAGTGCAGGGGCAGCCTCCACCAGGCCCCCACACGTCTCCCACCGCCCCCACCCCCAGCCACCATGGCCAGCCTCCACCAGGCCCCCACTCATGTCTCCCACCACCCCCACCCCCCAGCCACCATGGGCAGCCTCCACCAGGCCCCCACTCATGTCTCCCACCACCCCCACCCCCCAGCAGTGTGGGGCACCCTCCACCAGGCCCCCACCCATGTCTACCACCCCCCACCCCCCAGCCACCATGGGCAGCCTCCACCAGGCCCCCACACATGTCCCCTATCACCCCCACCCCCCAGCCACCATGGCCAGCCTCCACCAGGCCCCCACTCATGTCCCCTATCACCCCCACCCCCCAGCCACCATGGGCAGCCCCCACCAGGCCCCCACTCATGTCTCCCACCCACCCCCACCCCCCAGCCACCATGGGCAGCCTCCACCAGGCCCCCACTCATGTCTCCCACCACCCCCCCAGCAGTGTGGGGCACCCTCCACCAGGCCCCCACCCATGTCTCCCACCACCCCCACCCCCCAGCCACCATGGGCAGCCCCCACCAGGCCCCCACTCATGTCTCCCACCCACCCCCACCCCCAGCCACCATGGGCAGCCCCCACCAGGCCCCCACTCATGTCCCCTATCACCCCCACCCCCCAGCAGTGCAGGGACAGCCTCCACCAGGCCCCCACCATGTCTCCCACCACCCCCACCCCCCAGCCACCATGGGCAGCCTCCACCAGGCCCCCACTCATGTCTCCCACCACCCCCACCCCCCAGCAGTGTGGGGCACCCTCCACCAGGCCCCCACCCATGTCTACCACCCCCCACCCCCCAGCCACCATGGGCAGCCTCCACCAGGCCCCCACTCATGTCCCCTATCACCCCCACCCCCCAGCCACCATGGGCAGCCCCCACCAGGCCCCCACTCATGTCCCCTATCACCCCCACCGCCCAGCAGTGCAGGGGCAGCCTCCACCAGGCCCCCACTCATGTCTGCCACCACCCCCACCCCCAGCCACCATGGGCAGCCTCCACCAGGCCCCCACTCATGTCTCCCACCACCCCCACCCCCCAGCCACCATGGGCAGCCTCCACCAGGCCCCCACTCATGTCTCCCACCACCCCCACCCACCCAGCAGTGTGGTGCACCCTCCACCAGGCCCCCACCCATGTCTACCACCCCCCCACCCCCCCCAGCCACCATGGGCAGCCTCCACCAGGCCCCCACTCATGTCCCCTATCACCTGCACCCCCCAGCCACCATGGGCAGCCCCCGCCAGGCCCCCACCCATGTCTCCCACCCACCCCCACCCCCCAGCCACCATGGGCAGCCTCCACCAGGCCCCCACTCATGTCCCCCATCACCCCCACCCCCCAGCAGTGCAGGGGCAGCCCCCACCAGGCCCCCACCCATGTCTCCCACCCACCCTCACCCCCCAGCCACCATGGGCAGCCTCCACCAGGCCCCACTCATGTCTCCCACCACTCCCACCCCCCAGCAGTGTGGGGCACCCTCCACCAGGCCCCCCCATGTCTACCACCCCCCCCCACCACCCAGCCACTATGGGCAGCCTCCACCAGGCCCCCACTCATGTCTCCCACCCACCCCCACCCCCCAGCCACCATGGGCAGCTTCCACCAGGCCCCCACTCATGTCTCCCACCCAACCCCACCCCCCAGCCACCATGAGCAGCCTCCACCAGGCCCCCACTCATGTCCCCCTGCCCACAGGCCCTGGCAATCCTCAAGCATGGGCCTCATGGCCAGCCACCACAGCCCAAAGACACAACCAAGTATTACATGCGCCCATGATACTACTCCAATGGAAACAATGTAAATCAACACGTGTCACACACACACACAATGGTTGCAAGTGAACCTGAAAACCCATATCATGACATGCATGAAAACAATGAGATGAAACCACACATTGAAGAATTAAAAAATCCAAATAACGTATTAATAACAACAGTAATGGCAAACAAAATTAAACAAAATACACAAGTAAAAAAAGAACAAAATTAAGCTGGCTGTCCCTTTTCAAATTAAAATCAATAAATGATAATCCAAAAAAATGTCTTCCAAAGTTCAACTCCATAAAAAGGAAATGAAGGGAAAAAAGAAATAGAAAACCATTGCTCCATGGGAAAAAATATTCATAGTAAAAAAAAATTCCAAATCCAAAGTCCAACTATGTACAAAGTATTCAGGGTCCATCATCCCAACAGAAGAAATGAAACCTACCAAAAAACCTATCTAAAATGGGACTATATACAAAAGTTGGAGCAGTGTCCGTCGACTCCAAATAAAAATAAACTATAAAGGAAACCTATCACTAAATAACTATATACAATGGCGGCGGGCCAGTCCAGCGGCTCACTTAGTGGTGTTCCGGGCCAGGGCATCATCAAACTCCTCGTCTGTGTCCTGGAGGCGGTCCTGTTCCATGGCCCGAGGGTCCGCAGGGACGCAGACATGTTCACCTCCAACTCCCTGCGGATTGCCTCGAGGCACTCGGCCCACCCCAGGGCCCTCCGCATGGAGTTCTCCGCCCTGACCATCGTGAGCCGCGCCTCTTCCGCCCGCCGCCGCTCCGCATCTATGGCGTGGCCCAACCGCTGCCACACGGAAGACACTTCCCGTCCAGGGTCCTCCTGCCCTCCGGCCGATGCCTGCCCCTCCGATGTTGAAGGCCCCGAGCTATCGTGGCTCCCACCTACAGCCTCCTGCTGCTGCTGCAGCTGCTGCTGTCCATGTGCCTTGTCCGATGGTGCCTGCACATCCTCCTCCAGCTGGGGTGCAGTCGTTGATGTGGCCACCCCTGCTGGACATCCGACTCCCGACTGTGGCAGGGATCTGTTGTCCACCAGCCTGGCCGCACGGTCGGAGGCAGCTCCACAGGGCATCCAGGTGACACATGGGTGGGAAGATGGCATGGAGGACGACTGGGGCATAGGGGGTTCCGTGGAGGAGGGGGTCGGAACAAGGTCCAGGAAACGGAGGAATCCAGCCCTGCTGAGCTGTTCCATTGGGTCACCGCAGTCAACGAGCCATGCGAGAAGACGTGCAGACTCATCATGAAAAGACTGCAGGTCAGCTCGCATGGCCCTTTGACGCAACGCCACCCCACCCTGGACAGGCTCAACCTGGTGCAGGATAGCCACATCCGTAGGGAGAGGAAGGCCAGGTGTTGTAAGCCAATCCCCTCCCTGAGAACGGGTCTGGAGGTAGGCATCCCCGCTGGTGCAAGATGATGCAGTGACAGGAGCAGGGACAGGATTGCACACAGGCACCTCCGCGGCGGCCTGTGCTGCCTCCTGTCCCAGATCCTGCACTGCACCACTAGCACCAGTGGAATTCCCACCTCCAGACCCCGCCTCTGTCGCTTGCACGGCATCCTCCTCCTCCAAACCCCCCACCAACCTGGATGACTCTGTGCCATCTTCCTCCGTTGGGCCCTGTGGGGTCCCAGCTGCCCTTTCTGCTGCCGAGGAGTCCAACTCCAACCTCCGCCTCTTGGACCTCCCCTCGGCAGCTGCGGCCTGGGACACGGCACCGGACTCCTCACTCCCCGATGAGATCAGAACCTGGGAGGGGATCCGGGCCTTGCGTCTCCGGCTGGTGGTGCGACCCCTGCTGCTGTGCTCCACAGCGCCTTCTCCGCCCTCTTCATCTGTTGACGCTGCAGACAGGGAGAAAGAAAACACAGGCATCAGGGTACTGTCCAATGGACTCATACACACATGATAGTCATACATGAGTGGCATTGGTAAACCTCAGACATGGCATCACAATCCCCAACACACATGTCATTTCAACTTGCACACATGAGCCATACCACAGCCATATTGCAACAGCCAGCACCATCCATTCACATACAACAGCATGAGCAGCCAAAGGTCATCCACACATCACATGCAACATAGGGAGTACACTACACATGCACACACACCACCAAACTTGCATGCATGTGTACACCTCCGCCAACTGTCGCAGTGTTCCGATCGACATCCATGTCACACCTGACAATCATTCCTCCACATCCTGTGCCATGCAAGCCCACACACACAAGCACCATCCATGTGTCACACATGAGACACCTCGCATGTGTCACCCTCATGGCCCTGTACACCCCCCCCCCTACTTGCCCACATAAAAATACATGTTCAACCTGCACACTCCTGGCACACTACAAGCACAGCTTACAATCAGTATGCATGTACACTTACCGCTCGACTCCAGACGGGTCTGCCTCTCAAGGACCTGGACGTGGAGCGCTGGGGATATGCGTTCCAGGACCCTCATCTGATCTTCTGACAAGTGGCCCCAGCGCCTCTTAGCATCCGCTGCCTTCAGGAGGCACCGGGCCTTGTTGAGGGTCCTGGACCTGAAGTCCTCCCAGCGCTTCCTGATACGTTCGTAGTTGCGGACTGCCACCTCCTCCGCGTTGATGGCAGTCACGATGTCCATCCAGATCCGAGTCCGTCCTTCCTTGTCGGCGCGCAACCTTCCGAAGAGGGCATCATACTGCCCCAGGACATGCTCCACCAGGACACCATCTTCGGTGGTAGTGAAGCTGGTGCCCCTCTGCCTCCTTGGCCGGGGGTTGCCACTGGTGCCAGATGTTGCAGTGCCCGACATGGCAACCCCAGAGGCAGGAGTGGGTGGGCAACTGGGTCCTGGGGCTGGGCTGTGGGGCGATGGAAAAGCAGTCGGGAGTCTTAGGTTCCAGCAGGGGTGGTCACAGCAACAGCACCCCTGGCTGATGTGCAGGCAGCAAATGGCAGGGCACGTGGGCAGCAGGCAGTCAGGCAGCAGCAGATGGCAGGTGGGAGCGTGCTCAGGGCTCTGGGGGGCAGTCATTCGGCCTCCTGGGCAGGAGCGTGGTCTTCCATGTGTGAACGCGTGGCCAGCTTGATACGGAGTGATTTTGCACGTGAAAATCCAGCACGTCTGCGTGTAATTCGAGGAAAGGCCCTTAGCGCGTAAGCACATGTCTGTACATTCATTGGCCCAAAGGCCACCAGCATATGCGCGTCTATGAAGTCACGTACACGTTGAATATGGCACACGTTTGAAATGTTGCGTGTTAAAAAAATGAAAGACACGTCCGAGTGTCAAAGCGTGTAATTGGTGGAAATGGCCTTAGCGCGTACACGCGGAAGTGACAAAGCGTGTAATCGGTGGAAATGGCCCAACACGCGGAAGTGACAAAGCGTGTAATTGGTGGAAATGGCCCTAGCGCGTACACGCGGAAGTGACGCTGGACGTGTGGACCTGCATAAAAGGTACGTGTAGAACACCATTTCCTTGTACGTGCTTTTCGTGGAGAGCGAGTGGGTGAAATCTGTACTTCTTGTCGTTTCACACGCGATTTACTTCACGGTGTTTCAAGTTCGTACTCCCTGTTACCTCTGACAGCTTTTTCTCTTTTTTCTCTTTTTCTGGTTTTCCTGGGCCTGTTCCCTCAAACAGCATTCCCTTCGACTGTTGTGCTGTCTCCTCAGACAGCGCACAATTCTTCTTTTGGCGGGGGTGTTGCCAACGCGCAGATGCACTTCTTTTTCACGCTCTTTTTCCTGGCAGACGGTGAGTCACGCACGTATCTAACATCTGTGCTTGCCCCGTGTGTAGCCTACCCCTTCAGAGGTCATTCTAGGCTGCGTGTGACACGCATACGTTCATTCTTGTGTTACTGGGTGCCACAGCGTAGTGCAGGTTTTTTTTTCCGCACACGTGGTCTAGGAGGGGTTGCGTGCATGTCATCTCCCTTTTTTGGGCTTCCTGTGCGTTGCGTGACCCGTCATCTTTCCCCAGGGGTCACATTCAGCCTTGCTAGAGCACTAGGGTACAATTACCATCTGGTACCCAACCCCTTTGACCCCCAATTGCCCAGGACAATAGTTTACAGCCACTCCGATACGCACATTAACATCAGTGCCATGGTTGGGAGGCGACGAATCCATAAGGGTGGCAAAGGTGGACGAGCCACAAGTGGTGGCCGTGGTGGATCCGGTAGGGGACGTGGTCGTTACTTGCAGGGTGACCCTGTCCCCCCGTGTGTGGAGGACCAGTCAAGGGCACCCATAATCCCCCCCACCCCCCCTGGTTGAGGCTGATGTGGCTGACACCATCCATGCTCAGCACTTATTGGACCAGCCGATTGTGGCACCAGACCTGGCTGACTCCATGGCTGACTTCCAGGTCAGCAGGCCTATGACACGTGCACTGGTGCACGTTGATGTCATCAGGCCACGTGGATCAGGGGCAGCAAGGTCATCTGCTGCCCCAAGTAGGCAGGGTGGAGAGGCTGCAGGGGCAGCTGCGGCTCCATCCACCCCAGCTCTCACACACCCAGCCAGGACAGTGTCGGTCCTAGTCCATCCTGCTGACATTCCCCCTGACACCATTACACTTGAGCCAATGCCTGCACCAACTCCCATGCTGAGTGTGCAATCCCACACTCCTGATACAGAGTCCACCAGGGCTCTTGCCCCTAGTGTCCAGAGCGGCGTAGGACACTCAGGATCACCACCACCTTCCAAGCGGAAGAGGAAGAGTGCTCGTCCGGCACAGGCTGATGCCCCAGACACGGCTACACAGTCCGGCTCGTCGAGGAAGCTCAGCTTCACGGATGCCGAACTGAATGCACTTGTCGAGTATGTGTCCGCACATGATAACGAAATGGTCATTGTTGCAGGATCCAAGACCACACCTGCACAACGCCAGGCACACTGGCAGACCGTTGCAGACATCGTAAGTGCCCTTGGAATCATGAGGCGCACAGCCAATGATTGCTATAAGCGCTGGAATGACCTAAAGCGCAGGGCAAATAATAAGCTGGCCTCAAGTCATGCCGCAACTCTAGTGACTGGAGGTGGGTCTCCAGTAGAAGACATGGAACTCACTCCACATGAGTCAGTCGCTGGGACCTACGTCACGGAGGAACAGATCCAAGGCGTGGGAGATCTGCCTGATTATGAGGCATTGTCCGGTGAGTGCACATGCATGTGTGTGTCATCCATGTGCATGGTGTGTGTGTGAGGGCTTCTGTTTGTGTGCCAGGTGAGGGTGTGTGCGCCTGAGTCGTTTGGGTCACCCATGTGCTTCATGCAATACATTCTGCGCAGCAGCATTTGGCCATAGCAGTATCCCTTCTGCCAACAGTAGACATCTAGCCCAACATCACGCCAGTTGCCCTGGAAGTGTCACCTTGCCACAAAATTGTTGCTTATTTTTCTCTGTTCATTCAGGCAGATTGTTTGCATTCCACCACTTTTACTAGGCATTTCAAAGTCCTCTAGTCACATGTCTGACATGGCTATGGTAAAGTGGAGTGACTTTGTTACCTGGATATCATTTGTTTAGACATGTCCCTGTGCAATCGGACCATTTTGGACTGGCAGCTCCAGGTGAAAAATCAGACCTGTTTGAATTAGAAAAGCTATTACATGAGGGAACTGGACTGAATGAATAAGTGCTGCCCTCCTCTCCATCTTCACTCAATAGCAATGGTACATGCCATCTGTGTGATGGCATGTGTATTTCACCTGGCAATCACAGGCCAATGTGTGATGCCACTGCCAGGCAGCATGCAGAAAATGTGTTCATCTTCCATCTTGGTGTCATCAGTGTGTGCCATTTGCCTACCCTTCATACGCAGTGAGGATGCATGCATGGGAGGGTTTTAGTCATGTGGGACATGTGTCAATCAAGTACTGGTTCTGTTGCTTCTCAGCCCTCATTGTGTGCCATGGTGCTAATGCCTGTTTCCATTTGTTTGCTTTTATGTCTTTGCAGAGGAAGACGCACCTGATACTGCTGAGGTTGTGGAGATGGTGCAGACCCAGGAGGGGTCTGAGGGCCGACCGACCACCAGTGAGGGACGTGGTGTGGTGGTGGGTGAGAACCCACAACTGCTGCAGGTCGTGCTCTCAAGGGGTGTCTCTGGCTGCACCTCCCCCAAGCTGTACTCAGGTGTTGATTCGGATGATGAGACCTACGTGCCGTCGCAGGTGAGTGTTCCTGGGAGGGATTCTGTTCTGTCCCACCCACCTGCACCAGGGTCAGAACCCTCAATGGGGATGTCAGTGTTGGCAGGTACGCCTTTGGTGGTTACGGATGCAGGGTCACACTCCGCGACATCTGATCCTGTTCCTGGGCCAGCAGATCAGAGGGGGAATGCAGTCCTGCAGCCTCAGGCAGTGCCGGCACAACAAGGCGCAGTTCGCCTTGCCCCAGACTGGTGTGGTGCCCGCCGACGTGGTGGCCGTACGCCACCTGGCAATACCGCATGGGAGCAATCCATTTACGGTATGGCAACCCAACAGGCAGCATCATCAGAGATGATGGCTCAGGCCATGGATAGGGTGGCCACTTCCATTGTCCCCCCCGAAAGGCTGATGGAGCGACTACAGCAGGCAACCGACTCCATCTGCCAGTCACACAGGGAGGACATGTTGGCGTCCAACAGGGACAGGCGGGCGGCACTGGCGACTCTGCAGGAAGCCATCTCCATAGAGTCCCAGGGCCACAGGGAAGCCCTGAGGCTGGAACTCCTTCACCTCAGGACGACTCTTGTTGAGCTTGAGGCTTCAACAAACCGAAGGACAGAACAGCAGCTGGAGCGTCTCACCCGTACGCTCTCAGCTGAGATGCAGGCAACTAGGGCAGAGGTCCGGGCATCCCGTGAGTTGTTGCATGGGGACCTCCGCACACTCATCCTCCAGAACGAGACCTACCACACCCGCATGCTTGCAGCCATGGAGGAACAGACTAGGGCCTTGCGTGGGCTGCCTCCCATAGTGCTACCACCTCCGGATGCAGCTGCACAGGGTGATAATAGCGACAGCAGTGATACTCCCACAATAGGGTAGCCGTGTGGGCCATGAGCCCATGGAGGTGTTTTTTTTTCGCAAGATCCACACAGGTGGGTTTTGGTGTGCACCCTGTCCTCGGACCTCCTGGGTGGCCTCCCCAACCCCCCTGGGCCCATTAATGGCCATTTCTTTTTTTTTTAATTTATTTTTTTGGGACAGTGTGTTGCCTTGTGTGGCTCCCGTGGGCGTATGCTGCATTGTGGCTGGGCACATGCAGGCTTGTCATGTATTTGGTTCAGATGCTTGGGTTTTTGTCACACACACCCCTCCTGCTTCCCGTTTCCATGGGCTTACAAAGAGTATGCCCAAGTGACATTGACGTACATGGTGACATTGGACTCCCACTACATGTGTGGGTAGTCTAGTCAATACTGTGTATACATTCCTAGTGCATATTGCTGTTGTGTTGTACACTGCATGTTGCATTGATGTGTAACTCATCATCCATGTCTATCTCCTAATTTGCAGGTCCTTTCCTCATGTCTACACAAGGCCCTCTACTTTGGAGATGGGGTCCATGTTGGCAGCAGTGCACCTACAACTGTACATGGCGGCAGCACTGTACAGTTGGAAGTGGTGGGAGTGTAGGCATTTCCAGGTGGTGAGACTACTGATTCCTTACATTCGTAATGTCATGTTAATGGTAGTTTTTTTAGGGTCAGTAGCTGATAAGTGTTATTGCTAAATACCTGCTCAAGTGTGTTGTTGGTCCTGCATTACTGTGAGCATTTCAGGTGTCGCAGGTTTCAATTAGGGACACTGTACTTTGTGACACTTGTGTCATGTTGTGGGGATTACTTTGTTTACCTGCACATAGCATGACATGGCACGGTGTGTCGTGTGGCGGTGCTGGGAATGGGTTGGGTGACATGGCACTGTCCTCATGTTGCATTTTGCAAGTGGGTATTCATTTTAGCTGCATGAATGTGTTTTTTCACGAAACTCCATTGGTGGTGTCTGTGTAGGTAGGGATGCACACATTGTAACACTTCCAGGTGAACAATCTCAGGCTGATATGGTTTTGGCGGTTGATTCTCCAGACATTCAGGATCAGTGTCAGGTTGAGTCATCATTGATTGTCAGATGGTATGTGCCAGGGCAGTGTGCACTCCACAGGGGTGTGATTTCTATGTGAAGTAATTAGCCACTAGCTGTGTACGGGCTGCCTCCCCCGTGCCCTTTCCCCTCCCATGCGCAGCGGGCGTGCATGTGGTTGGGGATGTGGGGGCACCACCATGTCCATGGCCAGGCCCCGGCGTGTTGCAACGTTGTGCAGGACACATGCTGCCACTATGATCCTGCACACTACTGGGGGAGCGTATAACAGCTGCCCGCCAGAACGGTCAAGGGAGCGAAAGCGTGACTTAAGCACTCCGAATGTGCGCTCCACTATGCCCCGGGTTGCAATGTGGGCTGTTATATCTTACCTCGGGTGGCGTGGTGGGGTTCCGAATTGGCGTCATCATGTGGGGGCTGAGAGGGTAGGCACTGTCCCCTGTGGAGGTGGTGATGGGTATCATTGGTGGGGTTGTGACCTTGCTCAGTATCTGACATGCATGCATGTGCAGTGGCATTCATACTCACCAAGCAGCCATGTATCGCCATGCTACCCAGCTTCTAGGTCCCGGCTTAGGGTGGAAATTCGGTAAATGAAGCTGTCGTGGGTGGACCCGGGATAGTTGGCATATACTGAGGTGATGATTCCCTTGGCATTACATACTAACTGCACGTTGATGGAATGCCAGTGCTTGCGGTTCCTATAGATGTGCTCAGATGCCCTGGGGGGACGTAGAGCCACATGGGTGCAGTCGATGGCACCTAGCACTTTAGGGAATCGTGCCACACCGTAAAAATCCAGGGCGGCAGCATGCCTTTCTGCAGGTGTTCTGGGCAGGTATATGTGCCTGCGGACTGATGGGCGTGCAGTGATGATGTTCAAGACCTGGTGTAGGCAGCGTGACTGCGTGGCCTGTGACACCCCACCCACTATGTGTCATGATCTCTGCTTCCAAAAGATCAGGACTTGCCCGACTCGCTTGGAAGCAGACCCATAACCCCAGTTCCGAGTGCCAGCCAGTCCCAATTGGGACCTTTTGGACCCTGTCCTGGCGCCAGTGGCACCAGGCTCATAAAGATGCCCAGTCCCAGTGCTGGAAGCGCCGGGCTCATAATGCTTGGGTGGACTTACCTGCAGCAGACCATGCTGCTTACTTACCCGCCAGTTGAACCCCTGATCCTCTTCTGTTTGGGACTACTTTTCCTGTTGGGTGGGGCAGGAGCCACTCCCTAGGTTCAGAATACTGGAACTCTTCTGGAAAGCAGGAACTCTTTTCTTACCTAGGCGTGGCTGTGGAAGGAAACACCTAAGCACTACAGGAGGCTATTTAAACCACACCCGATGGATGAATCTTGCTTTATGTTATTCTGCATTCTCTGCAGCAGAACGCTCATCGTGTCTTCTGCTTCTGATCCTGGGCCTAAGGGAACAAAGGCTTACCATCCTGGAATCCAGTCTTCAGCAGCACCTGTAAAGACAAAGAAAGAACAGGTTAGCACTACGGTCTTCAGTGGCAGCGCATCTCTTACCTGGTCCATCGGCTGTCACCAACGCCTCACGCTGCATTCCGGCATCTGAAAGACAAAGGCTTACCTACTCTTCGCATGCTCCGGAGGTCTTCGCACTGCATTCCGGCATCTGAAAGACAAAAGCTTACCAGCTCTTCGCACGCTCCGGAGGCCTTCGGCGCTGCATCCCGCATCTGAAAGACAAAAGAAGGTGCGTTTAAAGACATTGGGCAACTTTATTACTCACGTGCCATTACTCCTTCCCACGCCGAATCCAGTGGGTATTCCAGCACCCTTCAGCTTCTCTAAAGCTCCGAACTTGTACCTGCAAGATAAAAGGGACAGTTAGTGCGCATCGTGAAGCAGGCTACAAGCGCTTACTTACGTGCTTCCAGGCGCTTCTATTCCTCACGCGGGTGCGATCCTCAACTCTCATCAGCCCGCCATCCTCCATCGCCGGAACCCTGCAAAACAAGAGATATCATTACAAAAGACTTTTAAGACATTTGAAGTGCCCAGAACTTACCGTTCGTGCAGTTAAGAGGCCTGCACCCTTATCCAGTGAAGAAACTGGTTACGGCACCCTGCCCCGAGGCAGATGGAGAGCTCGGTGTTCACTTACCTAAGACATCTTACTCTTCGAGTCAGACATTCAGTGCACAGAGGTCCAGCCCAAAGAGCCAACCGTGTGTTACACATCACCTTTGAAGATACGGCATTCACCCAGTCAAGACCGGCGCCTCTGCGGGAATCAGGTGAGCGTTACAGAACACAAAGCCTACCTCAAAACTCCCACCCAGGCGCTATGGAAACCTCAGATACCGACCAGCTAGCCCAGTTACTTGGGGAACTAAGAGCAGAAGTGCATGCAGCCCGTCAGGAGACGAATGCTCTAAGAAGGGAACTGATTATTTCCAAGGAGCGAACAGACGATCTCGCTAGACAATTGCTACAGTCACAAGCCGGACAAACTCCGTTACCCGCATCAGGGGCAAATCTTCCTTCAACATCCTCTACGAACCCAGTGCAGATCAACCTACCTGGGAATGTACCTCTGGCTCCGCCCGAACGATTTTCTGGTGACCCAAAGAGGTTTGCAGTATTTATTAATCAGTGCCGGTTGCACTTCTTATGCCGGCCAGCAGCCTTTCCAACTGATCAAGCTAAGGTAGCTTTCGTGCTTTCGTACCTTAGTGGCAATGCGGCAGACTGGTCGATCCCTCTAGTTAATCAAGATGATCCGGTTCTCCATGATTTTCAAGCTTTTCAGCTCAGTATGGAAAAACTGTTTGCAAGACATTCACAGGGGCAGGCCTTGGACAATGAGCTCCTTTCATTGCGACAGGGTAATCAAGACCTTTTGGCTTATATTGCGTCTTTCAACAGACTGATAGTGGAAACTCGATGGCCTGAGGACAAAAGGATTACGCTGTTTTATAGAGGTCTACGTGGAGAGCTCAAAGATGTGTTAGCCCAAGTAGTGAATCCCCCGCAAGACTGTTCGGACTATATTGACTTAGTCGTTCAAATTGACCACAGACTGCAGAACAGGAAGGCCGATCGTTCCAAGTTTGATGCTCGAGTATTTTCCAAACCACCAACTCCTACCAAAGGAGTAGACTCCGGGGAACCCATGCAAATAGGGGGCCTGAAAGGACCACTAACACAAAAGGAGCGGGAAAGGAGAAAACAGCTGCAATTATGCCTCTATTGCGGAAACTCGGGGCACTTTCTTCGAGACTGTCCGGTGAAACCAGCCAAGAAGGCAGTAGGAGCTGCAGTTACCAGGGTCACAAACTCTGAGCAGGGAAACAACCTCGCCCGACAAGAATAGAGGTCCTCTTGCCGAGCGTTAAAACCAGTTCAGTGACCTCGCATTTCGTGATACCTATGGTCCTCATTAGCCCTGAACATCCGGATCCATTACATGCGATTGAAGCTTACGTCGACAGCGGTGCCATCGGCAATTATGTGGATCATGAAATGGTTTTGAGGATGAATCTGACTCTTTGTCCAAAGGCTGTAAAGGACGTCATTACTACGGTGGATGGTACGGAGATAGCCTCCGGACCAGTAACGCATACCACCCAAGAAGTGACGCTAGTAAGTCAAGATGGACACCATGAGAAGATCGTGTTGGATGTGATCAAGGCCCCTCAGTTCCAGATTATTCTAGGAATTCCTTGGTTAGAGAAGCACAATCCTCAGATCGATTGGCGAGCGAGAACGGTTCAGTTTTCAGAATGTGTCTCTACTTGTCACCCTCGACCTGGTGTTGCACTGGCAGCAATTTCCTCAGAGGCTCCCCAGTTACCTCCTGAATACCTAGAATTCCAAGATGTTTTCCGGAAGGATCAGGCTAACTCTCTACCTCCTCATAGGTCTTATGACTGCCAGATAGACCTGATACCTGGATCTACTCCTCCTTGTAGTAGAATTTATGCCCTCACCGAGCCTGAGAATCTTCACCTCCGACAATACCTTGATCAATACCTAGCGAATGGGTTTATTCGTCCTTCCAAGTCCCCTGCTTCCTCAGCTTTGTTCTTCGTTCCAAAAAAAGAAGGGGACCTTAGAACTTGTATAGATTATCGCGCCCTGAACCAGATCACCGTTAAGAATAGATATCCGTTACCTTTGATCCCTGAACTCCTGGACCAAGTCAGAAAAGCATGCATATATACAAAGCTGGATCTTAGAGGAGCCTACCACTTGGTACGAGTAAAAGAGGGCGATGAATGGAAGACGGCCTTCCGCACCAAGTATGGGCTATTTGAATATCAGGTCATGCCCTTCGGACTTTGCAATGCCCCGGCCACCTTTCAATATTTTATGAACGATGTCCTCAGAGAGCTCATAGATGTGTGTGTTGTTGTTTACATTGACGACATCCTCGTTTATTCTTCATCGGAAACTGAACATCGGAAACACGTGAAAATGGTCCTCGAGAGATTGCGTCAACACAAACTTTTCGCTAAGTTGGAAAAATGTGTTTTCAACGTGACTGAAGTTAAATTCTTGGGATTCATATTATCACCTAGCGGAGTGCGTATGGATTCAAAGAAGGTCGATGCAATTCTCAAATGGCCATCGCCATCCTCCGTAAAAGGTATTCAAAGCATGTTAGGCTTCGCTAACTTTTACCGCAGGTTTATCCCCGAATTCTCTCGAATAGTCCAGCCCATCACCGCCTTGTTAAAGAAAAACAAACGTTTTGAATGGTCTACCGAGGCGGAACAAGCTTTCCAGAATTTGAAGACTAGATTTATCTCTGCACCGATCTTAAAACATCCTCGCCCAGAACTCCCCTACATCGTTGAAACTGATGCTTCGAGCCTTGCCATGGGGGCAGTTCTATCACAAAAGGACCCAGTAACCAATCAGTTGCATCCCGTGGCATTTTGGTCCCGCAAATTATCACCTCCTGAAATCAATTACACTATTACTGATAAGGAACTTCTAGCTATCAAGTCCGCCTTTAAGGCTTGGCGGCATTATCTTCTGGGGGCCCGACACACCGTTACTGTGATTACAGATCACCGAAACCTGCAATATTTGAAAACCGCAAAAGCTCAATCCTCTAGGCAACTCCGTTGGGCACTATTCTTTGCCGAGTTTGACTTCATAATTACCTATCGACCTGGTACAAAAAACGGTAAAGCTGATGCCCTTTCTCGGATGGGAGTGGAAGAACATTTGATCAATCCTAAACCTGTACCTATCATTCCCGAACAAAGAATTCTAGGTGTAATCGCCACACAATCCATAGAGGAAGTTAAGGATAAAGCCAGGCTACTGGTAACTCCAGCAGACATACAGAATTGGCATCTGCAGAGAAAGGACTTTATGGTGAAGGACAACCTATTATATTTCCAAGAACGGTTATACCTGCCCAGCACAGATTTACAGAAAAAGGTAATCTCTTGTTATCACGATTGTTTAATGGAAGGACATCCCGGTATGACCAAGACCTCGGAAAAGATCAAGCGCTACTTCTGGTGGCCGTCTTGGAAAAAAGATATCAGAGACTTTATAATGTCCTGTGGAGTATGCGCCCAAAACAAGAGTCAAAAGGAAAAACCAGCCGGCCTCTTACGCCCTATTGACATCCCGCCTCGCCCTTGGCATACGCTTTCTATGGACTTCATCACCGATCTACCTCCATGCTCTGGATACAATACGATCCTAGTAATCGTGGACCTATTCTCCAAGATGGCGCATTTCATTCCACTCAAAGGCTTACCAACAGCAGCAACTCTGGCCCGAGAATTTCTCGAAAACATCGTCCGACTGCACGGTTTTCCTTCAGTTCTAATTTCGGATCGAGGTAGTCAATTTATTTCTCATTTTTGGCGAAGTTGCTGTCGGTCGGCTCAAATTGATGTGAGACTTTCGACCAGCCACCACCCTCAAACCGACAGACAAACCGAGAGGACCAATCAAACTCTGGAACAGTATTTGCGCTGCATGCTACAACAAACTGAAAAAACTTGGAAAGATATCCTTTGGATAGCCGAATATGCCTACAATAACTCTGTCCACTCGGGAACTGGGAAGACCCCGTTTTTTCTTTTATACGGTAGTCATCCTCGAACCTCGGAGTTGGATCCACTCCAAGATCTTGGAACACCAGCAGTAGACCACCTGCATTCTACAATCACCCAAGCCTTTAAGGAAGCCGTTTCTCACCTTCAAAGGGCTAAAGAACAATACAAGAAAGGAGCAGACCAACATCGGAAGGAAGCCCCCCAATATCAAGTAGGAGATCAAGTCTGGTTATCCACCAAATATCTACCTCTAAAAGGACCACGCACATTCAACCCAAGATACCTTGGTCCCTATTCCATCACTACCATAGTAAATCCAGTAGCGGTCAAGTTGGACTTGCCCCCTCACATGAAGATACATCCGGTCTTCCACGTCTCTCTATTAAAACCCGTGCAACCTCAAACCCGACTAACTACATCTCCAAAACCTATTCTAGTTGATGGAGAACTCGAGTTTGAAGTCAAAAGCATCCTGGATTCCAAGATCTCCAAATCTAAACTATTTTACCTGATTGACTGGAAAGGCTACGGTCCCCAAGAAAGATCCTGGGAACCTGCAGAATATGTCCACGCGCCTCATCTAATCAAAAGATTTCATCGAACATTTACTAACAAGCCCAAACCCCCGGAGAAGCCCGGTTTGGGAGGGGCCTTGAGGGGGGGTGCGTTCATGATCTCTGCTTCCAAAAGATCAGGACTTGCCCGACTCCCTTGGAAGCAGACCCATAACCCCGGTTCCGAGTGCCAGCCAGTCCCAATTGGGACCTTTTGGACCCTGTCCTGGCGCCAGTGGCACCAGGTTCATAAAGATGCCCAGTCCCAGTGCTGGAAGCGCCGGGCTCATAATGCTTGGGTGGACTTACCTGCAGCAGACCATGCTGCTTACTTACCCGCCAGTTGAACCCCTGATCCTCTTCTGTTTGGGACTACTTTTCCTGTTGGGTGGGGCAGGAGCCACTCCCTAGGTTCAGAATACTGGAACTCTTCTGGAAAGCAGGAACTCTTTTCTTACCTAGGCGTGGCTGTGGAAGGAGACACCTAAGCACTACAGGAGGCTATTTAAACCACACCCGATGGATGAATCTTGCTTTATGTTATTCTGCATTCTCTGCAGCAGAACGCTCATCGTGTCTTCTGCTTCTGATCCTGGGCCTAAGGGAACAAAGGCTTACCATCCTGGAATCCAGTCTTCAGCAGCACCTGTAAAGACAAAGAAAGAACAGGTTAGCACTACGGTCTTCAGTGGCAGCGCATCCCTTACCTGGTCCATCGGCTGTCACCAACGCCTCGCGCTGCATTCCGGCATCTGAAAGACAAAGGCTTACCTACTCTTCGCATGCTCCGGAGGTCTTCGCACTGCATTCCGGCATCTGAAAGACAAAAGCTTACCAGCTCTTCGCACGCTCCGGAGGCCTTCGGCGCTGCATCCCGCATCTGAAAGACAAAAGAAGGTGCGTTTAAAGACATTGGGCAACTTTATTACTCACGTGCCATTACTCCTTCCCACGCCGAATCCAGTGGGTATTCCAGCACCCTTCAGCTTCTCTAAAGCTCCGAACTTGTACCTGCAAGATAAAAGGGACAGTTAGTGCGCATCGTGAAGCAGGCTACAAGCGCTTACTTACGTGCTTCCAGGCGCTTCTATTCCTCACGCGGGTTCGATCCTCAACTCTCATCAGCCCGCCATCGCCGGAACCCTGCAAAACAAGAGATATCATTACAAAAGACTTTTAAGACATTTGAAGTGCCCAGAACTTACCGTTCGTGCAGTTAACGACGGACAGCAGTCCTCTGAGGTCAAGAGGCCTGCACCCTTATCCAGTGAAGAAACTGGTTACGGCACCCTGCCCCGAGGCAGATGGAGAGCTCGGCGTTCACTTACCTAAGACATCTTACTCTTCGAGTCAGACATTCAGTGCACAGAGGTCCAGCCCAAAGAGCCAACCGTGTGTTACACATCACATTTGAAGATACGGCATTCACCCAGTCAAGACCGGCGCCTCTGCGGGAATCAGGTGAGCGTTACACTATGGCACTTGTCCGCTGAAATGATCCAGTGGCTAAGAAGTGCAGTACATTGAGGACCTTCTCCAGGGGGCTGAGTGCTTGGGAGCACAGGGTGGGTGATGTGAGGTCATCCTCCCACTCACTCACCAGGTCCAGTATTATGTGTGGTGGAAACCTGTACCTCCCATACACCTGGTCATCAGGCATCCCGAAAAGGCTGGTTCTGGGTGTGAAAATTCTGGCCCTGACTATCCTCCTCCTCCTCCTCCTTTGGTAGCCCACGGCCACTGCTGCTAGGAACGGTATATTCATCCTGGCGTCTGAGCTTGTTAGTTTTTTGCGCGCAAATTTATGCATCGCGGGTCGACGTATGCCTGCTTCCTACTGGCGTACGTGTTTCTTTGCGCGTGTTGTAGGCGAGCGTGTGAAACTTCCCGTGCACCCCTGAAATCCAGTACCCAGGCCAATAGCGTGTGGAAATTTCCGCGCACTCCGGAATACAAGTGTGCTGATGTACTCGCATGTGTAAGTGCCCGCGCACCCCTGAAATACACGTACATAGGCCAATCGCGTGTATGCGCACTTTTGTCCAATTAGACGCGATGACACTCTGACGTGTAGTCTTTCCACGTGTGCTCCGTCATCACGTGCTATGAGGGAAACACCCGTGCGGGTCACGTCACAGACGCGCTTACGCGCTGAGGGCCTTTGGTCCAATAGAATCGCGTATGCGTGCTGACGCACTTACGCGCTAAGGGCCTTTCCTCAAATTTCACGCTGACGTGCAGGATTTTCACGTGCCTCATCACTCCGTATCAAGCTGGCCACGCGAAAACCCCCCCCGTGCCCTGAGCAGCCTCCCACGTGCCATCTGCTGCTGCCTGCCTGCTGCCACCGTGCCCTGCCATTTGGTACCTGCACATCAGCCATCTGCAGGGGTCCAGTTGCTGTGTCCACCCCTGCTGGAACAGAAGACTCCCGACGGGGATAACATCGCTCCACAGCCCAGCCCCAGGACCCAATTGCCCACCCACTCCTGCCTCTGGGGTTGCCATGTCGGGCACTTCGACATCTGGCACCAGTGGCAACCCCAGGCTAGAGGGGCAGAGGGGCACCAGATTCACTGCCACCAAAGTTGGTGTCCTGGTGGAGCATGTCCTGGGGCAGTATGATGCCCTCTTTGGATCGTCCCGCGCCAGCAAGGAAGGACGGGAGAGGATCTGGGCCGACTATGTGGTTGCCATCAACGCGGAGGGGGTGGCAACCCGCGACGTCCAGAAGATCAAGAAGCGCTGGGAGGACTTGAGGTCCAGGACCCTCGTGAAGGCCCGGCGCCTCGTGGAGGGGGGCTGGGGCCACATGAGTTCCATCCAGATGAGGGTACTGGAACGCATACGCCCAGCGCTCCACGCCCAGATCCTTGAGAGGGAGACCCGTCTGGAGTCGAGCGGTAAGTGGCCAAGCATTGCTGTGTGAGACAGGGCATGTTGCGGTGTGCTGGTTGTCTGATACTTGCCTGTATGTGTGACATAGGCCATGTATGCATGTATGTGTGCAGGGACATCATGGTAATGCATGTGCGACCAGTGATGTGTGAACCTCATGGTTGTTGCATGTGTTTAAATGCGACATGGGGAGCCCTATGCAGATTTTACACATGAGAGCATGCCAGTCTCTGTTCCTGGACATGGATGGGGGCGAGGGATGGGTGCTGATGCCAGGTACATATATGGTAGCCATGTCTGTGTACCTGACCTGCGTGTCTGTGACTTGTGAATGCCATGGATGCATGACACATGTGTGTGACAATGCACAGATTCACTGATGCAGCCTAGTTATCCTTGTATCCGCTGTGTTTGGGGTGTATGAGGCCAGATGGATGTGACTGAGGTGAAGTGTGTGCATGTGATAGGCATGACCCATGATGCATGTGAGTTCCATATCATTGTATGTTTCAAGAGTCCATTGGACATGTATGGAAATGTCCATGGCATGCACCATGCCTGTTACTGTGTGTGTTTTGCCTGGACTGACCTATGTGTTGTGGAGGGACATGATGGAAGTGTACTTTGACAGTGGTACTCATCTGCTATTGCTTCCTGTCTAGGGGACCATTGTACAGTACCCTGATGCTTGTGTTCTATGTCTCCCTCTACGCAGCGGCTAGTGAAGAAGAGGGCGGAGACGGCGCTGTGGAGCAAGGCGGCGGGGATGCCCCCACGGCTGCAGCGGAAGGGGTGGGTGAGCCCCCACAGGGGCCTGCTACGGCGGAAGACGGTGAGGAGCCATCCAGGTTGGTGGTTTCCACAGAGGAGGAGGAGGCCGCCACTGAGGCACACATGGAGCCTGGTGGGGACATCTCTGCTGGTGCAAGTGGTGCAGTCCAGGGGCAGGGGCAGGGGCAGGAGGCAGCACAGGTCACCGTGGAGGGGCCTGTGCATGTCGCTGTCCCTGACCCTGTGAGTGCACCACCATGCACCAGGAGGGATGCCCCGTCCCAGGCCTGTCCGCAGGTAGAGGGGATGTCCATGTCACCTGACTCCCCTCCACCTGTGGACGAGGGGACCAGTGGCCGTATGGAGAAGGTCTTGATTGGGGTCGTGATGCGCGCGGGTGCAATTCGTGATGACGTGCGTGCTTCCCGGGAGGAGCACGCACGTCATCATGAAGAGCACCGTGCCGACGTGGCCCAATTGGGATCTTCCATGTTCGGGGGTTTCCTGCATGTGTCGGCCAATCTGGCGGCCCTCTCCTCCTCTGTGGAGGCTATACGCCTGTCGTTCTTCTTGCCGTCTTCCGGCCCAGATGCGACCAGGGCCCCCTGTGGACCTGCCCTGACCAATGCAGCCAGCTCGGTGGGGATCCCATCCCTGCCACAGTCGGGAGTCAGAGGTCCAGCAGGGGTGGACACCACAGCAACTGTACCCCAGCAGATGGAGGATGTGCCGGCATCATCAGGCAGGGCACGTGCACGACGGCGTCAGTGGATTCCATCAGCCTGGATGCCGTCATGCTGGCAGAGGCAGTTGCGTCGGAGGTAGCAGCAGAGTCAACGTGGGAGGCATCATGGCTCGGGGCCATCAAATCGGAGGGGCAGGCATCGGCCGGAGGGCAGGAGGACCCAGGACAGGAAGTGTCTTCCGTATGGCTGCGGTTGGGCCAGCAGATAGGTGCGGAGCGGCGGCGGGCGGAAGAGGCGCGGCTCACGATGGTCAGGGCGGAGAACTCCATGCGGAGGGCCCTGAGGCGGGCCGAGTGCCTCGAGGCAATCCGCAGGGAGTTGGAGGAGCAGATGGCGTCGTCCCTGAGGACCCTCGGGGCCATGGAACAGGACCGCCTCCAGGACATAGACGAGGAGTTTGATGATGCCCTGGCCCGGAACACCAAGGAGTGAGCCGCTGGACTTGCCCGCCGCCTTTGTATATAGTTCTTTAGTTTTAGGTTTCCTTTGTTTATTCTTATGATTTGGAGTCGACGGCACTGCTCCACTTTTTGTATATAGTTGCATTTTAGTTAGGGTTTTTTGTAGGTTTCCTTTGTTCAGTTGGGCTCATGGACCCTTGGATGTTTTGTACATAGTTCTTCATTGGATTGTTGTATTTTTTTTTTTTTATTTATTCACCATGGAGCAATGGTCTTTTCATTTATTTTTCTCTCTCGGATTGATTTTATTTTTAATGTGACTTTGGACAACATTTTTTTTGGATTTGTAGTTTTGATTTTTTTGGACAGACATGCAGCTTACCTTTTTTTCATTGCCATTGTAGTTTAGTTTGTTTCATTTCATTTCCATTCAATTTTTTTTAATACAATTTTGTTTTCATACTTCACTGTGTGGTATCATCTCAGTGATTTCATGCATGTCATGTTGGGTGTTTTCCCATTCAATTGCAACCATTGTGTGTGACGGACATGGGTTCATTTGCTTTATGAACATTGGGGGGGGGGGGGGGGGTAACATGTAATTTCCATTTCAATGTGGGTGAATGGGTTACTTGGTAGGCCCTTTTGGCTGTGGAGGCTGACCATAACGCACATGATTGGGGATTGTGAGGACCTGGGTGCAGGGGGACATGAGTGGGGGCCTGGTGGTGCTGCCCCTGCACTGCTGGGGGGTGGGGGTGATAGGGGGACATGAGTTGGACATGAGTGGGGGCCTGGTGGAGGGTGCCCTGCACTGCTGGGGGGTGGGGGTGGTGGGAGACATGAGTTGGACATGAGTGGGGGCCTGGTGGAGCGTGCCCTGCACTGCTGGGGGGTGGGGGTGGTGGGAGACATGAGTTGGACATGAGTGGGGGCCTGGTGGAGGGTGCCCCTGCACTGCTGAGGGGTGGGGGTGGTGGGAGACATGAGTTGGACATGAGTGGGGGCCTGGTGGAGGGTGCCCTGCACTGCTGGGGGGTGGGGGCGCAGGGGGACATGAGTGGGGGCCTGGTGGAGGGTGCCCCTGGATGCTGGGGGGTTGGGGTGCAGGGGGACATGAGTGGGGGCCTGGTGGAGGGTGCCCCTGGATGCTGGGGGGTGGGGGTGATAGGGGACATGAGTGGGGGCCTGGTGGAGGGTGCCCCTGGATGCTGGGGGGTGGGGGTGATAGGGGACATGAGTGGGGGCCTGGTGGAGGGTGTCCTGCACTGCTGGGGGGTGGGGGTGCAGGGGGACATGAGTGGGGGCCTGGTGGTGCTGCCCCTGCACTGCTGGGGCGTGGTGGTGCAGGGGGACATGTGTGGGGGCCTGGTGGTGGGTGCCCTGCACTGCTGGGGGGTGGGGGTGGTGGGAGACATGCGTTGGACATGAGTGGGGGCCTGGTGGAGGGTGCCCTGCACTGCTGGGGGGTGGGGGTGCACGGTGACATGAGTGGGGGCCTGGTGGAGGGTGCCCCTGGATGCTGGGGGGTGGGGGTGATAGGGGACATGAGTGGGGGCCTGGTGGAGGGTGCCCCTGGATGCTGGGGGGTGGGGGTGATAGGGGACATGAGTGGGGGCCCGGTGGAGGGTGCCCTGCACTACTGGGGGGTGGGGTTGCAGGGGGACATGAGTGGGGGCCTGGTGGTGCTGCCCCTGCACTGCTGGGGCGTGGGGGTGCAGGGGGACATGAGTGGGGGCCTGGTGGAGGGTGCCCTGCACTGCTGGGGGGTGGGGGTGGTGGGAGACATGCGTTGGACATGAGTGGGGGCCTGGTGGAGGGTGCCCTGCACTGCTGGGGGGTGGGGGTGGTGGGAGACATGAGTGGGGGCCTGGTGGAGGGTGCCCCTGGATGCTGTGGGTGCAGGGGGACATGAGTGGGGGCCTTGTGGAGGGTGCCCTGCACTGCTGGGGGGTGGGGGTGGTGGGAGACATGAGTGGGGGCCTGGTGGAGGGTGCCCCTGGATGCTGTGGGTGCAGGGGGACATGAGTGGGGGCCTGGTGGAGGGTGCCCCTGCACTGCTGGGGGTGGGGGTGGTGGGAGACATGAGTGGGGGCCTGGTGGTGCTGCCCCTGCACTGCTGGGGGGTGGGGGTGATAGGGGCCATGAGTGGGGGCCTGGTGGAGGGTGCCCCTGGATGCTGGGGCGTGGGGGTGGTGGGAGAAATGAGTTGGACATGAGTGGGGGCCTGGTGGAGGGTGCCCCTGCACTGCTGAGGGGTGGGGGTGGTGGGAGACATGAGTTGGACATGAGTGGGGGCCTGGTGGAGGGTGCCCTGCACTGCTGGGGGGTGGGGGGTGACATGAGCAGGCGTGCAGGGTAGTCCCCTGTGGTGTCGGCTGCCTGCAGGGGCCGTGGAGGGTGTACAGGGAATACCTGGGAGCACACAGCCAAATTGCATATAGAATTTCCCGTGTACCCCTGAAATACACGTACCCAGCCAAATCTCGTGTGGAAATTCCCGCGCACGTACCCTGCCAAATCGCGTGTGGGACTTCCCGCGCACCCCTGAGCTCCACGTACCCAGCCAAGTCGCGTGTGGAAATTCACGCGCACGTACCCGGCCAAATTGCGTGTGGAACTTCCCGCGCACCCCTGAAATCCACGTACCCTGCCAAATCGCGTGTGAGACTTCCCGCGCACCCCTGAGATCCACGTACCCAGCCAAATCGCGTGTGGAAATTCCCGCGCACGTACCCGGCCAAATCGCGTGTGGAACTTCCCACGCACCCATGAAATCCACGTACCCTGCCAAATCGCGTGTGAAAGTTCCCGCGCACCCCGGAATACACGCACACGTTATTTTTCAGTCAGCGGGTGTCCGTGTTTGTGGGTACCCCTTTGCACGTCATTTGTCCTGGAGGGCCACAGTATAGGACATTCATCATAGCTGTATATAGGTGCTATTTGTTGGCGCACCTTTTGGCGCACATTTATTACAGGCGCAGAGACGCTACTGCCTGCTTTCTTGTGGCAGTCGTGTTTATACCTGTGCGCAGGTTTGACCGTGCGATTTTTTTTTTTTTGCCCTATTCGATTCCATGAATACGTGTTGTAGGCGAGTGTGTGGGCGTACCGCGCACTTGCACCCTGTACTTCCCCCATGACGCCCACATTTTGGCAAGTTGTTCCCCATTCCGAGTGTTACCCCCCGTGTTCCGCCTACTTTTGTTGTGTGCGCCGCGCTATGTGCGATTTTCGCTGTGGCCTGTGCGATTTTCGCTGTGACCTGGCGCACGCCGTTAGATGGCCTGTGCGCCAACGTGCGCCGTGCACTTTTTTAGCGCACATCCGATGGTTTTCTCGCGCACGGCCTTCCATGAATCCATGTGCGCTGCTTTTCGTGCGATTTTCGCACTTGCACTGCGATTTTCGCTATTCCACTGCGAATCGCACTTTTTTGGCCACTTGCGCCGCGCTAATTATTCCATGAATCGGCCTGTTAGTGTCTAATATGCTCACATGAGTAGTGTGACGAATCTGGACAATTCGTCCTTTCTCCCCAGAGGTGAGCCACCCCCTTTGAGGCTAGGGAGGTGAGCCTGCTAAGCAAGACCCTCCCTAGTGGTCTGGGCAAGTGGGGCCTCCCTGGGAGTGACTCCCCTCTCGGGGACAAGGACTCCCATTCTGATAAGGAATTCCTGGTCCAACATACATTACCTGCCTATCTGGGAACTGGAAAGCCTGTTGTTACTTCTGTTTTGAGACCACTGAACAGTGATGGTTCTTCTATCTCTTTGGTTTCAGCTAATACTGGATCTCGCCTGAAATCCACAGTCAAAGTGAATCAACAGAACGCTCTTATTTGTGATATCGCTTTGGATGCACGGAATAGTGGAAGAGGTGAGCCTTTTAGAGAAGATGTCCTGGAGGGGTGGATCCACGCTAGACCGCTTTGTGACCGACTGAAGCCAAGGTTGGGAAGGAGACGGAGACGCAACCGTTTTATCTGGTGGCGCGACCACAAGGAAGCGATCATGGGCCTGGGACCTGGTAACTGGTGCTGATACCATACTTCAGAAAGGAGCTTGGATCCCCATGCCCTGTACGAGATGTGCATTTGCCACTGAGAAGAGCCGCAGCAGGTTATTGAACACTCTGGGGGTCACGGTGGGGGGGGGGGGAGTACCATTAAGTGGTACAAACTTTGATAATAAAGACTGGGAAAGCCAACGAGGTTAAGGGAGCCTGACAAACCCAAGCAGAAAGAAAACAAGCCTAACAGATGGCCATCATGCTTCGGAGAGCACTGAGAAACTCTGATACTGTTGAGGCTGAGAAAGCTGGCAAGGTTTAACATTCGAGGCTTGGACAACCACCAGGGTTTCGGTATCCGAGCAAACCAGAACAGGCTGAGGACTGTCCATACTGAGACAAAGTAAACCTGTCAAAGGACTTTGGAGAGTCCGAGAACCATGAAGGTTAACAAAGAGAACTGGAGGAAAAAAGAAAACCTACAGAGTGTCAAGCACATAGTCGAATCTGAGGAAAATATATGAGAAAGACCCTCACATTTTCCTGAGGAAGAGGAAACCATACAAGAGATATTGGGGCCAGTGCAGTAATAACATGCCGGTATTAAAGTATACCGGCATGTTACTGCACCAGCCAACTACAAGTTAGCCGGTAAGGTGGAGGAATGACCTTCAACTAATAGTGATACCACTGCCTGAAATGCTGTCAGAATCTCCTATGGAGTCCAATGGGACTCCACGAAAAGGGGATTTACACGCTCGACCACCACTCGTAATCCAGTGGACTTTCCACCGGACCGAGTGGCGGTAACAGTAATACAGGTTGCCGGTATTCTGGCAGATTTACTGCCAGAATATCGGCAAACTTATAATCAGCCCAATTATCTTTTAACAACCAAACCTACAGAGAGGTTGTGAACTGTTTTTTTAGTTTTGTTTTTTTAACATTGCCGAACTTTGTTATCCTTTGACAACCAAACCTAGGGAGGAGTTGGGAACAGTGTTTTGGTTTTGGAACACTGTCAAACGTTGTACATGAGGAAAAGAGGTCCAAGTGATTAGGACAGGCCAAAGACTGAGGCCATTGCTCCGGCCTCCATTTTTTTTTCTTCTTTCTTCTTCCCTGCCTCACGACCCCTCAAGTGTTAGGAACAGTTGGATTCAAGTATTTGGGCTCGGGACTATTTATTTTCAGACACTGAAGAGCACCCATAGTTTTAGTTTTATTAGGTAGGGACCTTCCCTCATAGCAGAAGTGCCAGGTAGGCAATCCCTTTTTAATTTAAATAAAAACACTTTAAATGGCATATAGCAGCCTGAGTCCTTCTTCTAGTTCGGCACAGTAGATGCTTAGATAAATAAAAATGTGTGTTTTTAATTAATATTTTAAACATAACCAATCAGTGAATTTTAGCATTCTGTGCCAGTGGCTAAATTAATGAATGATTTCTTTGTCATAAAGAATGTGTAGATAAATATTGTACTTATGGACATTATTCAAATGCAGACTAACCACACACACTCATCGCTTACATGAAGTTAGGTGGAACACATGATGCAAATAATGCATGCTTTGGGTGTACAGACACAGGTCCCACATTTTTTGTTCGGCATGAATGCTCAAATTTGATTTGGCCCTAAAGTGGCCATTTCAATCCAGAAATTCAAAACGTCACATGTTTAGCCCCTGGATTTTACACTAATTACATCTTAGTCTCTGTTTAAGGTGTGTACTGCCCAGAGCCAGACGTGATAAGTGGCCATGGCAAAATTCCTGTCAGTTGGGGAGGTAAAACTGTCTAAGAGGATTTATTGGAGGAGGTTGGTAGATGGTGAGTTCCAGACTTAATACCAATAAATGGATTGGAGAAAGTGAGGAACACTTGGTGATGTCAGAGGAAGTGGGGAGGGTAAACAGCTGAGGAGGAAGGGTTTGATTATCACGAGTGGTAGAAGGATTTGGATTCGCCGGAGTTCGGGGTGGGGAAGTGGTTGAGGAAGACATAAGGAGGATTTGACAGCAGAGGTGTTGTGTTGGGACCACGAGAATTGGTACAGGGAAAGTTGACTGGGCTGAGATGGACACCTAATCCCTGGGTGAGCAGAATGAACACACCTCCCTTCCTTACCAGACACCCACACACCATTCAAGCTCGTACATCCAACTCCAAGCCTCACATTGTCAGAACCATCAAATTCGTGATAAAGAGATGAGGCAGCACCAGCGCCACTGCAGCGATCCAGTACATATGGAGGCCAAGTGTCCTCAACTATCTACACCAGACTGGAAGCACCTCCCAAACAAGCAACCACTCCTCCCATGTACTCATCAAGTAAAACTAGATATACCACATAGTCGTACACCACACGCTCACTCCACTCATTCTTTGAAAGAGGTATTGTGCTCTTGTGCTCTGTATATACTTTTCACACACAGATGCCTCGAACCCACCTCCATGTGTAGTCCCATCTCATTTGACCCACCTCCATGCATAGTCGTCATTCACTTATGCTGTCTATAACTATGGACAGATATGCCATTCATCCATACTTGCGGGACCACTCGGTACATATCTTTGCGCACGCCAGTCTAAATCCAGTACTCTTAGGTGCACTAATATAAGGCTATACGCCCAAACATCTGGTATTACTCATGTGGAACACATTAACATCGGGTACTACCTGTTACAGCAATATCACTATTAAACTCAAAACTATGCTATCTGTACATCTAGTACCAACACATCCAGAGCATATCACATGTTTCACAATTCTTACTTACTACTAGTCCATACACCGGCACACGCATGCACCACTGCAGGCTTCCTGGCTTGCCACCCATACAGTATCAATTCATACACTGGCACATTGCAGCACTACAACAGGCTCATTTGCCATGCATCCAAATGACAAATACGATCCCGAACACACGGTACTACAGACTATAAGACGTCTCACTACTAGAATTAACTTTTGTCGCATTGACTTAAAGGTCCATTGCTGCTCTGGCAGTCCTAACATGCAAATAGTTTGCAGTTTGCAGTACCCCTCAACACCTAGACCATCATGTCGCCCCTCGCGCCACCCGACTCCCTGGATGCTGACCGCCCCACTGCTCCCTGCCACTCGGTACAGCTGTACCCCTCCTCTCTGCCACTCTGTATCCTACCCCTCTGTAGGTCTGTTCTGTTGTTACCTCTGGAAAGTGCTCTGTTATGCATCTGTAATGTTGTAACCCTCTGTAAAGCGCTCTGTTGCTTCTCGAAGCTAGATCAGCGCTCATTAAATACAATAATAATAATTTCTACCATAAATATATTTATGTTAAAAGTCCCTAGTGCTCTAAAACCTGCAAATCCTCACCTTTCTCAACTATTGAAAGTTGGGATTATTATGCATTTTCACATTACCTTGGCAAAACACTCACATCTAAATGTTAGACATAGCATATGCCCACATCAAACTCTCAAAATAACTTTTCCTACAATCTTTGCTGCTCTTCTGCAGCTCTAAACCTGTCAAAACAATGTGAGTCCTTAACATTGCATGCAGAATGTTATGGCGTGCTTCACACTCGTAGCTACCATTCCACACAGGCTACAAAATCCACATTGCATCATTGATTCCCCTTTCCCTCGATTAACTTAAATTTATTTTTTTGTATTTATTTATTGAGCATTTATGAGGCGCACTACACAGCAAAATGGTGTTTCCACGCGTTAATGCATTTGACAGTCTTTACTGCGTTTGCTCGATGCTCCAACTGGGGCACACTTGTCATTGTACCACCTCATAGGTGGAGCGCTCTGCTTCAGTGCAAGTCGCGGTGTTAGGTCACCTTCGTTATTCAGGCTACTTTGAAAAGACATTCCACAGTATTTTCAGTTATCCCGGCCAGCAGGCCAATCGGTTTCATCTTGTCCCAAAGTCGTCCTGCACATCCAAATCCTTTGATGTCCATGCTTCACGGGGGCAACAGGAGACGCTCCCCAATTCTTGTATCCTAGTACCAGACGTTATCACTCCTACATAGTTCCCCATCATGCACCACTTTAACGTGCCCACATAGCACTGTCCTTTATTCTAATCACTTGTTAGGTCGATACTTTCCTGGAATCTTTGTAACGCAGTATCGCAGAGAATTGCCAGTGTCATCATTTCGCAGGCAGAGCTCCTGGTTTTCTCCAACAGCCACCCCCTACGTTGTAGGGCTTCCTGGGTGATGGGACCATTCTATTGGGGGCAGCGGGTCCACGCTTTCTGTACCACCACCCGCAGCAGCTTACTTGGTTTCCTTTAATTTCAGTTCAGCTTTACCACACGCAGGTTCAGTTTCCAAGTCCTCCAGAAAGACTAGCTTGTTGCCAATGTGTTTGCACACACTTCAGGTAATTTGCTTAGCAGTTCCTTTATTCCAGTAACTTTATAAGTTAAGATACTTGAGAGGAACCTACTGACTCCCACCACCCAGGCTACATTTCCAACTGTCTGGTTTCGAATGCCAGCACCTTAGAATTCTCTCATTCAAACATCAACATTCTCACCTTCTAACAGTCTCTCTGACCTCATGCATTCCAGACTAGTTTGCATCCATCCAGCAAAGCACATCACAACACTGTGCCAACATATCGGTGGGTGAGCTAGGCTACCAAATCTCTGGGTGAGCTGGGCAACCATATTCCCGGGTATCCTGGGCAACCATATCCTTGAATGAGCACAACAGCCATATGTACCATGGAGGTGAGCAGGGCATTGTTTCCCGGGGTTAGATTGGAGTTTGAAGGTAGAATGTGGCAAGTGGAGGAGGTGGTGGTTGAACAGCAGGAGGATGTCAGAAGGAAAAGGTACTCGAGTACAGCATCAGGGACCAAAATTGCTAAGAAGGATGGAGGAAACTAAAGGGGGGAAGAGAAAGAAGAAAGAAGTCGGGAGGGACCCAGAGTGGTGAAGGAGGGACCCAATGGGGCACATAATGGCTCGGTATAAGAACAGCAGAATATGTTGATACAGCTTTCCTCCCTTCTCTATTTTATTTATTTATTTAGTTTAATTTCTGTACCGCGCCACTCGCCCTTGGGCCTCAGGGCACACACAAAAGACAAGAAACAAGACAAACAAACAATGAGTTACAGATTGGGGAAAGCAGAGGACAGAATGTTTTAGTCAGGTTGAACTCTACCCGTCTGCGGCTCGACCAGGCTATGCCGCCTTGACCAGCCAAAGAGAGACCATAGTAACAGAAGCTGCGTGCTGGCCCCTGAAGCCCAGCCAACATTTTGTAGTGACAGGCGGTTCTTGCTGGAGGTTTTTACTTGGCAGGAGTTTTTGGCAAGAACTGGGGTGCAGGCTTCCCAACACCCATTGGCTCTGTAGCCCAAGGGAGATCCCTGCTATGAACTTTGGACACTTATGCGGATCATGGGAATCTGAGAAGAGAGCACTTCTTATTTGATTCCCCATTTCTATTTTGCCCACACTTTGTTCACATTGCCAATTAAATCACTTTACTTTAACTTGATGTGTGTGTCTGTTAATTGATCAGACTGGAAATGAGTTGTATTTCTGTTAGTACGCCTTTTTTCTTCCCATTGTATCTTCCAATGTGATAATCATGGTTGATAATAATATGATTTGGTCTGCTTATTTGATGGCGATTTTGCCAGATCAAACCAGATTGTGATTCAAGAGGGTTATCGGTTCCAGAAACCAAATGAACCGGAAAGGACGCTGCTGTTAGAATTTCTATTTACCTCACTTGCTTTTTGCTCCCTGTCCTGACACTTCTCTTCATTTGTTTACTCATTCTTCCCTCGTTTCTGTTTATTGAAATGTTATGATATATTAGTTTGTCGTATTTCATTTGTTGTTTTAATTTGTACGTGTCAAAGCCAGCATCATGCGGCCACATTGAATCATTAAAAATGGTAAATATTGATCCTTTTTCTCTTTTTTTCATTTGACCCTCACTTCCCTCCTTCTTGTTGTATTGATATGTATTTGGCCCAGGAAATGAGGGTTTATGGGCTTGCCTACCTTGCGGTTTTGTCATTGATCACCTGTTGACCATTCTGGCAACCTTCCTGACAAGGAGTTTAGCTCTTGGCTGAACCACTTTGCTTCCTCCTCATCAGAGGAATGAGTTTCAATAGTGCAATGGTATTGAGTATGTGGGTGGAATACAGGTTGAAGGTATAAATGAAGAGTAAGGAAGAGAGATCAAAGAGGGTAGTGTCATGAAGCCAAGTGGACTCCACAGGAAAGACAACAGCACAAGATTTGTTTTTAACAACTTTTGTTAGGATGATCACAATTCTTGGTCGAGTACAATGGCTCAGTTCCCCTTAAGTAACAACAAAAGCAGGGTGACTTGTTCTCATGTAACCTGTACAAAATTACTTGGGTAGTTGCAAAAAGTTTAGAAATGTTCCACTTTCCGTCACTAGGTCTATCTTGGCCCCCTAGAGCTCCCTGCTTTCTGTCTCCGCTTCTGGTGCGAGAAGACCACCTCTGTACCCTAACATTAGGTTCTGTTGCAGTGGCTAGATGTGGCCTAGATAAAAAGTGAACAAGGATATTTTTGGCAGAGAGAACTTGCAGTATAAGTCTTCATTTTTAATTCCTTTCTCTCCCTCGCTCTCTTACATTTAGCAGCCATAAACAGACCTCTTGTGTTCGCAATGTCTATAGTTCAATATTTAGCTCCATAAATGCTTCTGTGGAAGAGTTAGAGATGTGGCATGTGTGATGAATCCTTAATTCCAGGCTAAAGTCTCCTCCCATGTGACCACGGAAAGGCAGACTCTACCTGATCCTACACTGGGGGTTGGTATTAGGAGGGAGGATCACATGGGAGGAGAAGGCTGTCAAGGGAATGTGGTGACTCTGTCAGGAGATACGCAGTATTTGTCCTCTTCGGAGTATATTTTCCTAGTGACTGAATATTTAATGGCATGTTGTCACAGTAGGGCATCCCTTCCCAGGTTTATCCGAGTTACTAAGTACGAGATCCCTTTTTGGAAACATGAAAACGATGATACTTTTATTAGTTATGATTCTAGATTGTGTTTGGATTATAAATCCAAGAGAAAACCATTACTTGCTTTAAAACCTTACCTTAAAAGTACATCCTATAAATCACTCAGAGTGAATTAAATGAAGTAAAAACAGCTAAGAACATTATGGACTTCAAGTCCCATAATGCTCTTAGTACTGAGATGAGGAGGAGGGGTCCAGAGTTACCAAACTATAATGAGCGGTCTAGTGGTTGTAATGACCCACATCTGAGTGGGACCTTTAAACATTTAAGGGCCTTTGAGGTGCAGGCCAAGCAGAAGCAGCAGAAAGAAGCAGAGGTTGGAGCTGCCGCTTTGCTGATAGCTGGATGTCATGCAGAGAATGTGGCAGAGGTCGGGGTTCCTGGAAGATGCAGAGGACGCGCAGCGGGAAGCAGTATTGAGGACTGCTGTCCCAAGAGAGAGAGAAGCTCTCTGTGTCCTGCATCTTGCCCTGATATGAGGTGTTCACCGGAGCGCATATGGAGTGGTGTAATCTCCATTGACAGCGCAAGCAGCGGAAGGATGACCAGAGCTGTCAAATTCCAGGGAATTCCTGATGAGCGAAGAAGCAGAAGCAGCGCATCAAAAGGAGACGCCAGGATATAACAGTAAGTTGGCCTGATATAGGTGACCATGGGACGCTCCAAAGTAGACCGATGTCTAAGAATGCACCTTTTGAATACCAAACTTTTAAATTAATGCAAACTGGGCACAACTCTCCTATTAAGAGATGTTTAATATGAGAATATTGTAACCTGCATTGCCAAAGCCAAAATGGGCAATAATCAAGCAAAGTGAGATATCCAATAAGGAAATATTGTAAGCTGTGTTGCCAAAGAGGGGTAGTAATGAAACCAATGGGATACTCTTTTCCTAAAGAGGGATATCCAACAAGGGGACATTATAACCTGCATTGCCAAAGCAAAAAAGAAAGCTGAAAGTGACATGAAGTCAATTTGAATGTAGCTGTCCCAGAACAAAATAACCTGTGGGAGGAAATTGTAAATTACATTGCCAGCAGCCAATAGGTAGTGTAGAAAGAAATCCGAGACTGCAGGAGAAAAGCCCTCCTTGTAGAAAGGATCAAGTGGGAGAGAACTGTAACCTACATTGCCTATGGCAAACAGATCAGTGTGAGAATCATTGTCCTTTTGTACAGCATGGTCGTGGAAGAAGTCGTAAGCCACTTGTGTTGCAATTATTTTGACTTACTCAAGAGGCATTTGTTGGTTCAACTGTCCCCATTGAGGATTTAGGTGTGGAAAGTTAGGAACAGGCCTCACCACAGAGTACAAGTTGTAGTAGTAGCGGTTTTATCCTGGCAGACGGGTACACCAGGAAAGGGACAAGTAGTGGAACAAGTCCTGGCAAGTTAGTGGACCAGGAAGAAGCGGATTTGGATAACTGTGAATGTGGTAGAAGGTTGTGGTGGAATAACTTTTACACTGGCTTTTCGACTTGATTTATGCTGAGAGAGTCTTTTTGCCAAGCAGAAGGTTGTTAAAACTTTAACAATTGTCTTAAGAGTGAGAAATATCTTTTGGAAACTGAGATAGACACTTTGCCAAGTGAAGGACATATTGGAGGAAACAAATTGTGTATTCTACCTGCAGTGGAACTTTGATAGTGAAAAGAACTTTCCTGAAATTGAAGTTTGGTTTGAAACACTCGGAATTGATCCATGGGAAGGGGATCTAACCCTGGTCACGAACAGTTCTGTTTATAATTTGTATGTCTGAATTCATGTTATTTTATGAAGTTTAAACAGCAAAATAATTCCTGTATGATTTTGTTGTATTTATTAGTGTGCGGGACAGATACTTTTGGACATTAGGTCACTTTTCTCTAGCCTTTGTTTGATAGATAGGGAACTCCTTGTAAGGTTAGGGAAAGATGGGCGTTTGCCTCACCCTTTATTATTTAATAAAATGGCAACTTGTGAGAAAACTCCACCTATGTGTCCGGCTCGCATGTCTGAGCACTCACACATGGCCCGGATATGTCTTCCATCACCTTGTGCCTACCGCATTTAAAACCCTGTTCCATGCACCCCAATCCCTGCCATGTGTTTTGCCACGTGTCATGTGTCTTGACATGATGCATGTAGAGAAATACATTCCCAACCCTCGCAACACTTTTCTCGAGATCAGTCTATCATCCCCAACATGAGCGTGCTGTACACCAGGAATACTCCCCTGCTCCATGGTACATGTATTATTCTTGCCCCAAAAAGCAAATCCTCTCCTAGCCTCATCTTTGCCCGTTCCTTCCCTCCTCCCGTAGCATTGGCCCTTCTCTTCCACTCAGCATGGCTCTGAAGTAGCAGTGCCCTTATTTTTTTTCCATAACACAAATGTACTGTTATCCACAAAGCACATGTTCTCCCCTACACTATGATACAACTGCCGCCCCTCCATGTCCCCTGGGTATATGTTGTCTACACCAACACACCATGTGGCGAGAAGGGAGCAGAACCTATAGGTACTCCAACTGACTTGCCTTCCTTGGGCTGGCTTGTAGTGACTGGAGGCAGGATTGCTCTATCTTTTATGGCTGCCCGCCTACCATTTTTCTTGAAGCTGGGGAGGAATTGTCTTCTATGTGCACCTCCCCTAGCAGGGGATAATGTCATTATTCTCATTAGGAGTAGCAACCTTTGCCATGGACAGCGACAATGTTTCCTTTAGATAGGATAGATGCTAAGAATTGGTTTGGAGCAGAATAGTATAAATTGAATGGTGAACCAACTTGGAAAAGATGAGGTGTGAGAACTGTGATAAATTGCAGGTATTCGTCCCTTCTCCCCAAGGGGGAGACTCCGCCTGTGAGGCTAGGGAGGTGAGCCCGCTCCACAAGACCCTCCCTAGGGGTCAGGGCAAGTGGGACCACATCGGGAGAGACTCCCCTTTTGGGGACAAGGACATCCGTTCCTATGAGGAACTCCCTAAGTAACCTACCATAGCTGCATATATGGGACGATCTCCTATAAAGAGTAGTGTGGCAACTTTGTTTGGCTGAACGACAGTGTGAAAAGAAACATGTGGAAAAGAAAGGAAGATGTCTCTTTTAACCAGAGGTGTGTATTTAACTGGAACGAATCAGAGCAGTAGGTGAGAAGGAGAGTGCTATGCGCATGAGAAGCCCCCTTACATCATGCCGTGTGAAGGTGGAGTCCAGGCAGGTCGTGGAGCCTGCAACCTTCAAAGAGTCAGAGAAACAGTGGGAGACATTGATGCGCTGGTGTATGCAGCTGCATAGGAAGTGGTACGAGAAGGAACAGAGGGAAGAAATACCTGGCAGTGGTGTAACCTTGCTTGCAGACTGGTGGGGGGCAGGATGCCCAGGAAGCAGCGCTGAGACTACCAAGACAGGAAGCTTGAACAACTTCTGATCGCCAGTGTCTGGAGAAAGCAAGCACCCGGCGAGGCATGGAAAAAAGGAATCTGAGCAGCGAGAAGCAGTACCCGAGTGAGAGTCGAGCCCTGCAAACTCTCCCCACATGCTGAGAGGTACCAGGGGAATCGGAATAGCAGGAGACAGCCATGGATTCAAATGTGTGAAAAAAATAGTTCCTTAAGACGAGAACGAAAATATAGAATTTAATGATATGATATGATATGGCATTTGTAACATGCCTATATACAAGTGTTTCAAGGCGCGACGAGGCGGGGGGGACAAGGGGAGACAAAGATCCTACTAGGCCAGGTGTCATTCAGATCGCGCAAGTGCAAGGGTAGGGGGACTGGGAAAAGTGCAAGGGGAAGGGGAAAGTGCAGTACATGGTTAGTAGAATACAAGATAAATAATAGGGCCAGCTGGTGGCAAGTGCAAGGAAAGTGCAGTACATGGTTAGTAGAATACAAGATAAATAAAAGGGCCAGCTGGTGGCAAGTGCAAGGTAAGTGCCGGGAGAAAGGGCTGTAGGATACAGAGACAGTCCCGTAGTGCAGGTGAAGAGTGCAGTGAAGAGTGGCTGGGCCAAGGACCGAGATCGGTGAGTGGCCCAGTTGCAGGTTCAGTGCAGGTTCAGTGAATTTAGCAGGGGAGAGAGGGAGAGAAAGCGGAGGCAAAGAGGAAGGTTTTGAGTTGCTTCTGGAACCGGAGATGGTTCTCCTCAAGTAATGATTGGAACTGTAAAAACCTGAGAAAGCAAATAACAACCTGGTCAGGGAAGGCCGGTGTCACTTGAACAGAGAAGCCCGTCCGAGTGCTGAGGGCGAGATGGCATTGAAGAAAGCAGTTTTCAAGCGAACTTGGCAATATATAAAAAGGAGATTTAACCAACCCAGGTACAGAGCCAGTGGAGACAGGAACTAAAACCCTGTGATTTATAAAAATGAATCCTAATATAGAATAATATTTGTGAATACGGGCAACAATCAGTACGGTCCTTAAACTCTGGGTATGGAGGCCTCCATGTACTCCAGAGACTCGGTTCCACTTCAGAGCTTAGGATGTTATGTCCATCTTCCCACTGCAGCCCATTGATATATTAGTGGCGCTTTTTCGCCATCAGACATTTTGGCAATTGGACGTGTTCTCTTAACAAGTGACTCCTCTTGCCTTATCTGCCCAGGATGTTGAGTAAAGGGCATTTTCCCCTTTTGAGAGTGTGGGGGCCAGGGGGTAGCATAACTGCCCTTTTGGAGGTCAATTATGGATGTCAAAATGCTACTTTGGCCACAGCGTGCCAGAAAAGAGCAAGGTGCCTCACCAATAATAAGAGTGCTATGCAGATCACTGTCTTATGTAAGGACATGTATTGGACTTCATTTCAACTTCTTTCCCCAAAGTGAGGACGTGGTGACAATAGGTCTTCTATCTTTGTCTGCCAATGTGTGTGTCTATATTAAAGGATTGTCACTGGTCAGCAAAATGGCTTCAAAATACTACAAAGAGAAATTTCTGTTTCCAAATATGTGATGGTTCCCTTAAAAGCGTACAGGAAGCTTGAAAACAGTCTCCATCTACTCCAGGATCTCCTAGGACTGAAAGAACACTGAGCTACCTATCTCCTGACATACGCCCTGTGACATTTATAGAAGCAACATTTGCCATCATGTTTTCTGTTTACATTAGTTGATGCTCAGAAGGTAGATGAAGCTGACTTCTGAATTTAGGTAACAAATGGAATGTGCAATTTTCCCCACGGTGCATGTTCTGCCCCAGAGTTCCACAAACCCAATTCACCAAAAAGAATTCCGAAATATGTTCAGCAGAAAGGTCTGTCGCATGTTTAGCATACAGCCGCCCCCCACACCACCCGAGATCCCAACCTAGCAATTCTACCCACAGAAGGAGTGGGACATGTCACCACCCCCTTTCCCATTGACCTTTCAGATTGACTGCTCTTGCCCAGGCCCAATCTGACCTGGCAGAGGAAACACCCTGCTCACAGACCTACCCACCACCACACTTGCGCCCATCAAAAGTGTCCCCTACGCCGCTGTCCGCCTCATCATCAAATGTCTCTGCAAATACAACTGCATAATGCCATCACTCCTTGATCGTCACTGGCTACCCCTACCATCATGCAACACCTTCAAAGGCAGGTGTATCTTGTAGAAATGCATGCATGCATGCATGCTCCCTCCCTCTTTCCTAGCAGACAGTCGCCATCTCTGGTGATGAAAATGTTACTGGGTGTCAGGACCTGGCCAGACTTGAGCAACCTGAATATCAGGCTCCCCCTTGTGCAATTCAGAAAAGAAAGTAGACCCTCTGCTTCTTTGCGTCCTGTAACATCCACCTTCCTGAATCTACCCAGCCCACTACCCTTCCTGCCTACCCCTCTTTCAGCACTGCTGCTGTAAATGTTAACACTCTCCTGCTACCCTAAATGGTATGCAGCTAATAAATGACATGCTGTAAAGACGGTGTTCCCTGTAACCATCTAATGTGTGAGTCCCTCTGGTGTATAGCGCTCCGTTGTGTCCTGAAGTGTTAAGTCCATGCTCAATGAGTACTCAAAAGAAAGATACCAAAAACTTCATGTCAAAGTGTCCCGGCGCCATTGGAGCCCTCCCTCCAATGCTTAACTGTTTGATGGACGGAAGAAGGGCTAAATACTGTAAGAAATTAATCCTCATGCATCAATACTTTCTTCCCCGTAGCACAGGAATCTGAAATGGCTAGAACTAATGTAATCACTTTGAACTTGAATATTAACAAAGAACGTAACATCCTAGACTAACTCCGCAAGGTGTCTGGTGGGATAATTATGCTCCAGAATCACACGTCACTCAGAATGCTGAAACTAAGCCCCTTCGAAGCTTGGTCGACCAAATCCGCGCCTCGAAAGGGGTGGCGGTTCTCATGTACTGCCTGCGGTATGTAGCAGAACTCACTCTAATAGACCCGAAGGGAAGATTTCTGATAATAAAAGTGAAGTTACAGGGTAAAGATGTGACTATGGTAAATACGTATGCCATAATCCACAGAGGCAGCATTTCTTTTCCGTAAATTGTCTAGAAATATACTCAATATTCTGCATGCAGCACTGATCTGGGGAGGTGACATCACAGTAGTCCATTCGGAGACCAATAGACGTGATGAAGTAACGAGCTTAGCCACAGGGAAGGCTTTCAGATTTTAAAATCAAATTATAGATGAGTTTACTCTGGTGGCTAAATGGAGGGCAAATCAAAAAGGGCCTGATTATGAGTTTGGTGGAATTGCCTCTGGTAATTCATCCAAACTCATTTAATGTTACTGCATGCAGTAGGTACTGGGTGGCCCAGTAGGCCCCCATGATTACAAGTCACGTGGACCTTTCCGTTACCCCCATTTTGGTGTCCTACAGGACTCCATCTGGTCTGGTACTTACCACATGTGGTAATTAACCCACACAGTAATTACTGATTACAGTAATTACTGTAACCGCTAATTACTGCATGCAGTAGTGCTTTTGTGTAGAGGTATTTACCACATTATTCACTAAACATTACATTACATTTACCCAGCAGGGGAATTGTTCTTGGGAGGTAGAATGGAATGCAATAACACATGCAGGCTTCTCGTCGTCCAATCACTGGCTGATGATGCATTCGGTCAGGCTCCAGTCTTAGCCATGGAGGCAGATGCTCTTGGACTGGATGGGGGGCTACTCCTGTGGGCAACGTTTGAGAAAATTAGCTCCCTCATCCTCTTCGTAGAAGGCATCCGTGAATTAAGCAGGGGACAAATATCTAAAGTGAGGGAAAATAGGGTCTTCTCCGAGACCTTACTTTTAAGGAGGGGTTTCTAGGCAGGTTTCCTCCATCTTACTTTTTCTTTGTGATTTGTTATTGAATCCCTGGCAGAAACATTAGGGCATCTCTGTACATTACAGGTATTACATTATCCAGAGCTGAACATAAGATTCCCTTATTTGTTGGCAACATTGCCCTTTACGTTTTGAAACCAGACTCCATCATACAGTATTGGAAAAGGCAATTCAAATATTTGGGGTGATATAGGGGTATAAACTCAATGCCAACAAAACCAACACTAGAAATAAGGAATTAGAAAGATGACACATCAGATATTGTGGTCTCTCAAAGCCTTACAAGGGTGAACATGGAAACCCCTTTATGTAAAACTTAGGAATTCAGATCACTCCTGCAAGGCCTCAACTCTTCCACTTCTTGATAAAATCCAGAATTGCTTTATTAAGTGGAACTGCCATTATATTGCAACTTAGATATTGATTTACAAGGATAAGGCATGGCTGAATATGGAGAACTACTTCGACCCTCACAATAGTAAGGCTCTACCTTTCGCTTGCCAAGCTTAACGGGCATGTCTTATGAGCAAAACCATACGACATGCTTAAACATTTAGAACATTGGTCTGCAGCTCCCCAGATGTCTTGGATTACGACTCCCATGACACTCACCATTGACTATCTTTAGAGCCAAATGTTGCAGTCACTGGATTTAGAGAATGGCATAGTGTTATTCATAAAGGGTAAATTGGAGCCCTTCTTGTTAGGGAACCCTGATTTTAACAAAATATTTCAAGATGAGTCCCTAAATCAATGGTATCTCCAAGGCTCGCAATATATGTCCAAGCGTCTCGAAAAGGGAGAGGTTCAAACCTCCAATTTATTACAAGAATTCCAACTACAGCACCACACTTTATACCAATACATCCAGCTCAGACACTGCAACCACTCAATGTTATCCCAGAGACATGAAAAATAGGAACACATCCAACCTTCAGAACACTAATTTGAAGGATATGTTAAGGTCTGTTGACTAGACCAGTGGTTTCCCTTTTGCCAGTCTAACCAAGTTATACAAATGAGATCCCCTACAGGGTCTGAAGAGCTAATGTGAAAAAAGTCACACATCTTCCACATGGAAAGCTGGGAACCCTTCAAAACTACAGATATAAAAATATGATCTCCGATTTGGAGAGAATTTCCAGTTGAATGTAAGAGTTTGACTCTTTTCCACACAAGCAATTAGACGTAAATGGAAAGGATGTCAAGGAGGGGATTGTTGGAGGGGTTACAATTTGGCAGGCACACAGTTTCACATCTTTGGTAGTAGCTGTAGACACCAGACCTTTGAAGCTGTAGACACCAGACCTTTGAAGTGTTTGGCAGAACTGATTTATCAGAAGCATAAAATTATATTGATCAATCTCAATTACCAATGATCTTTGTCTTTCAAAGTGGAGGAAACCCCCTCATTTTATGATAGATACATGCTGAGGCTATCTGTACAGCTTTTATCAAATACTTTGTCAATGGGGCTGAATCCAGCTTCACCCCGCAATGAAAAATTTGTGATATTAAGGGTATGGGGAGTATTGCACATACAACATGACCCAAACACTATTTTTGGAAAGGTGGAGGGGATTCCACCCAAGAGAATAATGACGGCTGGCCTCTGCGTATTTAGACATGGTTTTCCTCCCTCATCCTCCGAGTCCCATTGAGATGGAGAATGTTGAAAGTTGTAACCTTTAATGACACATAGGGGAGGCGGTGGGGTCAGGCATAGGATTGTTTGGCTTAAGGGGCGGAGACCGGACTTATTGGTGATATATGAAGCTGGTGATGAACACAAACTAAATGTAAAGATGATAGGTCTTTGCGGTACAGGTGTGAATTGACATTAGGGAGGCTGCAATGTGCTGCCCTATTATGTTCCTTTTCTCTCTTTAATACCGTTTTAGTCAAAGATAATATTAAATGAGTGAAGTGGAAGATGTAATGCAGGTATTGCTATGCTTATGGAAACAATAGAAACACGTTTTACTGCTATGATACATTGCTGCTTACACAGAATTGAGAAGCAAAGCGATGTGGAATTGTAGACCCCAAAACAAAATATACTTAAGGATATTTCCTGGCACTGAAAGCATTCAACTTGGCAGGGTACCATATCAAGGCCTCCAGATCTGCAACATCTCCTGGTGGTGGGCCATAAAAGAGACACTAGGGTTCAGCAAAAAGAGGACCCTTCATTACTTAAGCAATTATGTAAGGAAAGCAGGAAAGCTGCACAATCCTTCTGAACCCCCACTGCTGCAGCTATTAGAGATAGTAGTGTTACTTCAGTTGTTCTGAAGCCATGCGTCCATTTTTCTTTAATCCTATATGCTCATCCCACAAACCATGTTTTTCTTTGCTCTCCATAGTGCCATGAAGTCAGGTTTTTGAGTGAGTCCTCTTCTCAGTGTTTTTAATTTGGCTTCTTTTGCCAACGCATCTGTTTCTCTCATAGGATCATCCATAACCTTGAATCGTGCCTCCAGTGACTTTAACTTTATTCAGTTTCTGCTAAAACGTTGTAGCAGACTCAATAACATTGCAGAAACCCGTAGAGATTGTGTTCCTGGCCTCACGGAGTCGGCCACCTTGGTGTCGCATTTCCTAGCTCGAGAGCCAGCATAAAAGGTATCCCTCGATATTTTCTATTTCTCTGACACAGCTGCACAGGTGCCAGTCCTATTGCATTAGTGGAATCTGTGGCTTGTTTACATGCTGTCCAGTGGGTCGCAGCGTCCCCAGCACCCGCATGGAAAGCAAGGACAGTGGTAACCACGGTATGCCAATACCTCCATAAATCCAAATCAGAGCATGGGTGCATGGGCTGTGCGACTGCGGTTCCTGAGAGATTTGAAGAAATTTGATGGTGCTCCAGTCAACCAATAGCTGAAGGTGCTGAAACTACCTGATGACTAGAGCCCCGTCACTGTTCCCTTGATATTTCCTATGGGAATCCAGGTCAAGGGAGCTGTTGGATTCAGGGACCCATAGCTCCAGCAAAGGCATACTACTCATCGGCACACAATCTTGCCTAAACGCAACTCCTACAGAACATTCAACATCGATGGTAACACCATCACTGTCGCAAATGAGATTAAGACCCTGGGAGTATACTTAGACTCCACTCTCTCCTGAACTAGACAAGTCAACTCCATTGCATTTGCAACAGCATACACTACTAAACTAATCAATGCCTGCAGACCCTTCCTGGTCACTGACAGTTGCATCACCCTAGCCAGAGCCTGCATCTTATCCAGGATCAACTACTGCAATTCCCTTTTTGCAGGTACCCACACACGCAATTTAAAAAAAAGACAGATTATCCAAAATAATGCTGTAAGAGCAGTTTTAAACATATCCAAGAAAGACCACATCTCCACAGCCAGACATACCCTACACTGGCTCCCGGGCAGAGTATGCATAACATTTAAAACTCTAGCACTCGCCCACAAATATATCTCCAACACTGCACTGACTTACCTGTCCAGGAAAATCACCAATACCCAAACAACCAGGCCCACCCTTGAGCCTTAAACCCACTCTCTTGTCATCCACAGATACAAGGGGAAGAACGCAGGGGGAAGCAGCTTCCCAGTAATTGCTCCCAAGTTATGGAACACTCTCCCACCACTCATTTACGATCTGATGCTAACCTACTGCTCATTTTGCAAAGGCCTTAAAATCTGGCTATTTGCACAAGACCATCAAACCTAGTCCAATACAAACAAAGATTTTGCTTTAGACTAATATATGTACCGTTTACCTTACCATTTCATGAAACTATCTCCATAACAAATGCCATCAAGCTACCTGAAATGTACCAAATGTATAATTTGTAATGAAACCCGCAACCAATTCGAACAATGAACCAGCAATTAACTAATGTTTACAAACTGATGTATACAATGTAATGAAATTACCTACTGCATTTCCTGCTTGTAACCATTTGCAACCAATCTCTTCTTTTAACCAGCACCCAGATGCCCCTGGGTTCAGTATGCTTAACAAATGCCTAAATAAATAAATGAAACACTCATCCATCTTTGGCGCTGCTTGGCCTCATTACTCCGACTGGATAGATTTTAAATGGCAAACCCCAGTTCTGTGCAGTAATAGCCTTCATTTTGCCTACACCATGCAGGGTGTAGCATAAAGATTTTTAAAAAATATATATTTATTTGTAAAGTTTTTGACGTATAGATCAACAAACATAGAGTACACTGCAGTTTAAATAAAATGTCATTGTAAAAACAAGAGAAATAATACAGGTCATCAAGGAGGTCATTCATAAGCAGCATGCCCTCCCATCTGTGTACAACTGAGAAAGCAAACAGTCAGGGTTCCATGTTGCGTATCTCTACAGTCCTACTGAGCAAGGTTGCGACCAGTCACCCCATCCCCGACATCGACACCATCACTGGTCGCGCATTTTGACACTAACAGAGCACGTACTGGGTCCCATATATCACCAGGCCTAGACCTAGCAGGCTGCATCCTGCAATATTCCTGGCCTCCGACGAGGAGTCTCTTCTCTGCAACGTTTCACAACTTTATGAGCACAGCAATAATCATAGTAGCGGGGCCTTCTCCCTCCTCCATCTCACTCCCCCAAAGGCAGACACACCCAGGGCAGTGGTGTTGTTACCAGACAGGGGTGGGCGGGGGGAAGCCCTCCCGCTTCAGCTGGCACCAGAGCTTTCTCCTCCTCCATGCCCCGGCGCTTCGTCGGTCGCGCCTCTCTGTGTGCAGGACCTTGTGCTCGGCAACGTCGTTCTCAAAAGGGGGGTGGGTGGTGCCACAGTCTCTGGGGCCTGCTGACCACAGCCCTGGCACCCGGCCTACACCTTTCTTGCAGCTCGACAGCGGGCTGTTAACACTCCACCGCTGGGCACAGGAGCTCCCTACTCACGCTGGTTCTTAGCAGGGGTGATCTCACCGCCTACCAAACTTGGTCGGCCAATACCCAACTGCTTTCTGCTTATCTCCTTGCAAATTAAAGCCCCCACTGCTGGGCCGTAGTGGACCCCGGTCTCAGAGCTCAGTGAGTAGCGTCCATCTTGGTCGCAAGTTCTTGAGCGCCCCCCTGGCTGAGAGATTTTGATAGAAACTCAAGCTAGTGCTCTACAAAGCCTGTGCTTTATATAGGCTGCATGTAATGATAACTGACTGAAAAATAACCTGGACCTGTAATGTAATGATAAAAGCAGAGGTAGAAATTAGTTGTCCAAGATATGTTTTTGGCCTACAACTTAGTTAACCAGACCTGAGTTTGTGGAAAAGAAAAGAAAATGGAACGGGAGCAAAGAGATAAGAGGTAACTCTGAGGGAGGGTAAATTAGGGACGAGGTCTCCTGTTTGACCATGAGAATTGGCAAGAGAGTGGTAATGGGCCCCAGGTGCCTCCCCCGGCTAGTGAATGCTGGGCCCGAAGGAGGTAAACTGGGTTCTCCAGACTACCCTTGCTGCATTGCCAGAGTGAGCTATGAAGTGAGCTAGGACTAATCACATGAGTTTACTTAGGGAACACCATTGGTGTCTATGGAGACCTGTAATTCTATCCTTCCTTCGCAGATTCCAGAGAGATTGTTGCTGCGAGTCACCCAAAATCTGTCACCTGGGATCAAAAAGCAGGCCTGCCCTTTTAAGAGACCCAGGTGCAGGTTTCAGAAATGGACATCGTCAGGATTCACCACTACCCTCAGCACTTGTGCTGAGTCAAAGTAGGATTCCTGATGGTAATTCTGATAGATTGTTTACTGAAGTCAGCAGCCGTGTTTTCTTGTCTTTGGCAGAGGCATAGAAGAGAACACACAAACGCAGAATTCTCACCAGCGCCGTCCGCGAGACTGATGCTACTGCAACATGAACAGTGAACAAAGGCACTTCCGTTGCGAGGGATGCATTCTATCCCTTCCATTCTCTCACTACTACAACGAACGCTGTGGGAGACACAAAGTGTCATATATCCTGCGATTAATGTTTTCCAAAGCAGAAAGGCTTTCCTGGGAATTTACTGCCTCATACCGCACATGCTGACAAACCAGAGGCTGCTGAAAAGAAACAGAAACAGCTTCAAAGGGAGAGGAGGGCAGCTCTCACATAGTTAGCCACAGTTCAAAATCGAAAATCCTGTCTGACCTTAAAATAACCTTAGGCCCAGACCCTCACAAACCACCTGACCCTAAACACATGAGCCATTACAAAACCAAGCCAGCCAAACCATCCATGTGCAGCAGGTTTCCCCAGACTCCGTCGTAGGGAGTTGAAATTGGAGTATAAAGGCAACCCAGATTCTGGGGTCTTCTGGTGTGGGGTGTTTTAGTAGGTGTTGGAGAGGAGGTAGGGTTTGCTGAGGAGGGGAGTGTACCATCTAAGAGGAAGCTGTTTTCTGAAGGAGGGTTACCATCTGTAAAGGGAGTTCCTCGAGGGAAGGTAGACAACCTTTAGGAGGTTGCAGGGGAAGCGAAGAATCAGCTAGAGAGGGGAGATTTTTAAATCAAACCTGAGCAGGAGCTTGGAAATCAGGTGCCCCCCCCTCTCATGCCAAGTGTATAGGCAGGTTCCAAGAGACCACGCTGGTCCAGGGCAGACATTGGTAGCGGGCAGAGGACTAAGTCTGTGCAACTTCACAGAGTGGCCATTAGCCTTTGTTGGAAAGATGTAGGTGATCCCTGGGACAAAGTCCTCAGGACAGGGAGGAGAACAGAGGCCTGACCAATGATCCCCAAACGCCCAGAAGCCCTATGAGCAGTCTAAAGAGATGTAGTAGCTGCCTGCATTAGTTGGAAGAAGCTCCAGTGCTGGAGTACTCGCCAAAGGAGGATCCCGGAGCAACCAAGCCCACTAAAGCAAGTTTGAGATCCCATGGAAACCTGAAACTCAAAAACAAGATGCAAGTCCTTCAAGGTTGGATGGGAGCTAAACACAGACACTTGTAAAAGACTTGACTTATCTTTATTGTCTAGTGACTTGATCATTCCCTGGAAAGGAACTGGGCAACCTGAGAAGGTGCAAGAGCAAAACAATCCCTATTTATCTCGGGATTGGACATTTGCTGGTTTCTTTATTGCTATTTCCCCACAATAACAGAATTCCCCCAAATCGGGAGAAGACAGCACCTGGAGAACCCTATAGCTGCTGTGAAGCAACTTACTCCTCTGCTGTGTCCCCTTTCCATCATACTGTGTGGGACTCTCCCCTCCCATCCCCCTTTAAGAGAGGACTGGAGCCCTTTGCATTGCAGGAGTGCTTCCCCCTTTAAATGTAACTATGCATGAGGTTGCATCTACCGGGTGTCACTCCAACCCACAAGAACCACCCATCCATCACTTTTTTCACACAGGTTGGAGTGATTACCTTCACCACAGTGCTTCATTTTCCTTGCACGTGCTTTCCCCAAAGCTTTCTTTTTTTTTACAACTGTTTTCATCTAGCCGTTGATGCCCGCCTTCTCCACAGTGCATGCCTGTTTCTGCGGGGTTCCCCAAATGCGTGTCCTGCGAGATCCCATTCCCAGGGTCGGACCCACACATGCTTTGTCTCACCCCATTGTAAGCAGCTCACTGCTTGCCATCGCATATAATTTCTTATATATTGTAGATTTGTTTGGGTTCAAAAGAGTGCTGTTTCTCCATGTATATAAAGTAAATAAATTGGGCCTGGTCAGTGGTTGGATACTTGTGTTGCCTCTGACGCAGTTAATGTGGAGGGCTCTTGAGACCCAAGGTAGGGGGTAGAGCACTAGGAAAGCTAAATCACTGCGCTGGTCATGGTAGTTTGAGTAGTGAATCCTGCTGCTGGTCGATGGGTTCTTGAGGGACAGTGCTCTTCTGTCTCTGGTAATGGTAGGAAAAGGTTTGTAAGAACCACGTGCACTCGGGTGTTGGATATTAAATATTTTGTCCAATTGGGTTGGATATATAGAGCACCAAATGCGAAGTCTTGTCACTTCAGTTGGGCTCAAGTGATAGTTTATTAACATACAAGGTGGCGACATGTGTTTCGACCCAACAGTGGCCTTTTTCAAGGCGGGTTGGATGAGGTTTTAAGCATATAAAACAGATCATTCCCTGATTGCCTGTGTGACAACACCATGTTCCTCTGTATCCCTCGTGCCCATAGTCTCAAACTGAAGAATGCAACCTGGGAGAGGTATGGTCTCTATCCTCCAGTTTGTCAGGTATTCCTCCGCAAAAGGTTGTACTAACAGTGGTGCCCAAGATTTGAGAGAACCCACATTCTTGCCAGACCAATCATAAGAAGGTAGAAGCCAGATGTTGCTTGGCCGCAACAGACTCACTGCACCTATCTACGCATCCACAACCTCTTTTAGGTGGTGACAGCAGCTTCTTTTTAGGGCACGCCTTATTCTATTACCTCTGGATCAGCATTGCTTTTGAGCAAGTAGGGCAAGGGTAACATTCTGTTTCGAGAATTATAAGCAGACTTGCCATATAAGGAGGTTGCTGACACCATGTGCAAGAGTGGTGGCGAGTGTCGTGACCTGGTGGTACCTGGCTTCTACTTGCTCATGTGGCCGTAAGGCTGCTTTGTTGGTGGCTGCTGATCAACGCCTCTGGGCCACGTGTTATTCCAGTGCTTTTGGAGTCTTTAGCCCTTTTCAATATAATCAGGTTCTCTTCCGAATATCAAACTGTTAATTTCTATGCGATGCTGTTGTAAATCTGGTTAAAGATTGTCGTTGATATGGAAACGGTTTTATTCTAGGCCTATGGTGAATAAAACAAAATCAACTTCGGCTTACTTAGCACACCCTTTTCTGTTCTTAAATTGCTGTAATGTTTTCATTCCTATTGGTGCAGCTCGGAACCAGAACTCAGTCAGATAGAGTACGTACATATAACTTCACCCAGGACCGACTGACCGACCACAGAATCGCCTATGAAGTCCGCAGTATCAAGGTACTTTAAAATCAAATGTATTCTGCTTTTCATTAAATGTTATGGGTCAGAGTTTGGGTTTCTGTTTTAGTGGAAAGGTTGTTAGTTACTTAATACATATAGATGATGCAAATCAGCCGAGAAGATGCGTGAAAGATTTTTCTGGCAAATCTCAGTTACATTAGGAGAGGGAGTTGTAATACCAGACCACTCAAGTTGGATAATTCCTTTAACTGAGACATGCTGTCACAAGTCCAGTTGTTTCTGGTTTCCCACTCCACTGATTATCCCACAAAGGATGAGTTGTCAAACTTGGAAGGTTCTCACAACATCAATGCATTTAAGATTTATTATCTTTTTTGTTGAGTTACGACTGATTAAGTTCGCGCAAAGCAGGACTATACAGTGAAGTATATAAAAACAATTGCCAGAGATGCATATGCATATGCATACTGATAGCTGTGTAAGGGTGTTGTACATGGTCAAAGTCTGAATGCAGTTACTACACCAGTGTTAATCATTCCAAAGCAATAACTTTACACCAAATGGGAGTGGGTCGTGTTGTCAAAGCCACAATAGCTCCACCCACCATATCGCGTCAAGGCTGGATAGGGTAGTAGGGCAGTTCGAAGTCAGAGGTTGCGGGGGATCACTGAAAGACGACATGGAAGGGGCCCTTAATAAAACAAAATGAGGGATACAGAGTTATCCCCTGTGGAAAGTAATTAAAAAAGCATGGGTCATGAGGGTGTCAACTGCAAAATGCAGAAGTGGGGCCAACACGATACTTGGCATTCCCTCTGCATGAGTGGGCATAGTGGGAATCGCCCAAAGGTAGGCTCTGTGGCCCGGAAGAGAGATCCCACAGGTGCTGAGCCCTCCCGCCAAAGAAAAGGAAGAACGGGACTGATGGAGAGCAGGAAATTAGGGGGAGGCAGGCTGGAGGAGCCAGCTGGCATTTTATTTTGTCATTTTGGTTTCTTACAAACCTTTAACGCATCAATAAATTAATCAGATTTTACATATACATTTACCATTATCCAAAATAGATTACAATATTAAAAGACAATTACAAATTACCACTTATTTAAGACGTATAAAATACATTTTTCAAAACACCATTATAACAGACAGAAAAACACTATCTAAGATATATCAATGTTCCTAAGAAACAGTTGCCAAATGTAAAATGCTATCATAGATCTTTTTGTGCATTCTCCAGAGAACACTGCTCCCTGAAATTGATCTGTTACAACAGTCTATATTTCAGAGACCAAGGGGACTATAACAAGTGTTGTTATTGGCTTTTATCAGAGGACACTTGGTGGCTATATGGTGCATGGTTTCAACCTCGGATCCACATAATCGACAAAGTCTCTCAGCCCAGGGAATTACTTTCCATGCTCCAAGTGTCTCCTGGGTGGGTAGCTGGTTAAGGCGCAATCGCAACATGAAGTCCAGAGCCTTCTTGTTATTACATTTTACCAGATAGTTGACTGGGTTAGGAAATTGAGTGGGCATAGTGGGAATCACCCAAAGGCAGGCTCAGTGGCACAGAAGAGTGATGACACAGTGGCTGAACCCTCCGACCAAAGAAAAGGAACAGTGGGACTGAAGGAGGGCAGGAAATTAGGGGAAGGCGGGCTGGAGGAGCCAGCTGCGATGTTCAAGAGCAGCAAGAGGGCAAAGTGCGCCGGTTGCAGCACATAAATACCTGCAATAGTGACAACCATGGTAAGAGGAACACAATCTCATAAAATGACCTACATATCGTGTGGCACCAACAATGTGACAAGGGAAAGCACATGTTGGATAATTAACTATCATTTCTCAAGTTATGAGACTTTAGTGCTCACAGCTTGATGCGGTAGGAGTCTGCGTTTGAGCGAGATGAATTTCTGCTTGTCGAGGCCGCTGTAGAATATTGGTTCCATGGTTGGTCGGCCGGTGGGACGGCTGGCTGAGGGAGAAGTGCATTTGAGTCCTAGTGAATGACCGCATATCATGTCTCTATTATGTCTCATGACATTTTAAACACAAATTAGGTTATTGGTGTGAATCCATGAACAATTTGAAACCAGCCCCTACAGCATCCTTTTTAGGAACAATGTTATATTCTTAAGTAAGTCCAGTGGGTTCACTATAGTATATTCAATCAGTCATTACTCCAAATGTTAAAAACAAAACAAAATAGTTTGATCAGTACCGCTTATAAGTTTGTATGTCAACATAAGGTCTCTCGTGAGATATAATGTGCAAGATTGCCTAACAATAGTCCAAAATGTCTGCCAAACATCTGTTATCTCAATCAACTACATCCAAATTCATTTAAAACATGTGAAAATAATGTACACATAAAGTCTATTCTTCTGTGTGTTTTGTCATGCTGTGAAAAATGTCAATAAAGGCTGGGTCCTTTTTTAAACTCTCTGCGATTTGGGTCAGTGGCAAACCCTTCTTATGGAGAAAAAGGACACACATCCTACAGCAGAATGTAATAAGTGTTATAAATTGATGGACACTTCGTGGGGTGGAACAAGTGTGTTTTTTTGTATACGTATACATACGTGCCCAGCTCACCCACATCCAGTTCTTTAATGGCTTTCTCAAGAGTTCTCGAACCGAAGTTCCAGAATACTTGATATCATATCAATACAACATAACATAATGACTTCCAGGCCGCAACGTCTCCAAAATCTAAAATGAAAGGAGGAAATCCCTGTGTCATCATCCACGCACAGGGCATGCCTGAAGTCCCTTTCTTCTAGCTCACATTACTCTCCATGAGCTCAAAGTTTTCATTGCACGGCAACAGAACGAGGCGCTGTTGGTGCTGTGGCTGATGTCATTATTCGAGGGTAGGAGTCAGAGCGTAAAGACCTCAGCAGAGTGCTCTCCTATCTGCTGCATAAGACGGAGCATAAAGTCTCTGTTGCAGCACTTATGGCTGCAGTCATGATCATTGTTGAGCCATCTGGCTCCACTCAAACATATTCTAAGAAAACGATACAGTTCAATAACATATGAAGTCATTTCTAATGTTCAGTAAAATTCTTCTCCTCTCTGCATATCGTCTAGTATCCTCTGAAGGATGTGTAAACTGCTCCGTATCTCTATCTACCGCTACTTCCACATTGGAGCAAACACCGTAATCTGTCACACCTTCATCAGTGCGAACAATGTCATCAAAGGACCAAACTTTGCCCTCTTCCAGTACTACTGTTTTCCTTCCCACACTTAAAATACTTTGAGCATTTCTAAATTTGGAAGACTCTTTCACCACTCTCCGATGCTCCTGAACGCTCACTAGCTCTCCTTCCTTCAATACAACTTCTTGCATGTTCTCGGAAATAAACTGCACTCCATTGTCAGTTACTAGTTCTTCTGGATACCTTCTCTGTCAAATACAGTTTCTAGGAATTTCACAATCTTTCCGGTTGTCACATTTTCCTCCATGACGCACCACTCCACCCACTTCGATGTGTAATCCATAAGGACTACTATAAACATCTTCCACTGCTCCAGTCCCTCAAAAGGACCGGCTATGTCTGTTGCTAACTTTTTCCATACCGACTCTGGAAGAATTTGAACAGGTTGCGGTGGACCTGTGTTTGTTTTTTTGATTTGTCACTGGCAGCACAAGCCTGGCATGACTTCACCAGATCCTCTGCCTCGCTCCACATTCCAGGCTTCCAGTAATTCTCTCTCCCTCTTCTCTTTGTGAGATTCCTCACCAGGTGCCCTTTGTGCGCAAAATTAAGGATTTTGTTCCTCATGGACTTTGGTGGAATTATGCGGTCTCCTCTTAGCACACATTCTGTGCGCTGTGTGATCTCATCACGGATCTGGTCATACTCCGGAAGAGCATTTCCTACACTCTCCCATACTTCACGTACGGCATGTCTCAACATTTGTTGTTCGGAATCTACTGCTCCTTCTTTCAACCATTCCTCTTTTCCAAATCCTGCCTGAATCTGCGCAATGATACTCTCTTCCATCTCTTCTTTTCCACACTGACCCAGTCCTTCAGCCCACGGTAACCGAGAAAAACCATCAGCAATGATGTTCCCTTTTACTGGTGTATATATCACTCTGGCATTGTATTGCATGATCTCTAACATCCATCTGTGGATCCTTTGTGATGCTAGGTGTGGATTCTTAGAATTCATTATGTGGATAAGAGGTTTGTGATCTGTCTTTATTATCACTGGCAGGCCCCAAATAAGTGTCCTGAAATATTCTAGTGCGCATTTCACAACTAGAGATTTCTTTTCAATGGTGGAATAGTTTAACTCCGCCTCTTTCAGCACTCGGGCGGTGAAGGCAATGGTAACTTCTCTACCATCCTGGATTTGTTCAAGTACTCCTCCCCGACCTACATTACTGGCATCTACTGTTATTATGCTGGTAGCCGCAGTATTGAACATTGTAACAGTTGGTGCTTTGCTGATATCACTCGTTAACATCTCCCACTCTTTTTGGCAATGTTCAGACCATTCCAGTTTTACACACTTCTTCTTGAGTGCTCTCATGTGATGTGTTTTCTCTGTGAAGCATACAACAAACTTTAAGTAATATTCCGCCAATCGAAGAAAAGACCTGAGTTCATCCTTGTTGACGTGAACAGGCATGGTCGTCATCATTTCCACAAGTTCCTACTTTGGCTTTATTCCTCCACTGTTTATTACGTGTCCTAGGTACGTCACTTCTTGCACCTTAATTTTACACTTCCCTATCTTCAGCGTCCTTTTTCTCTAATTACCTGCAGGACACTGAAAAGCTTTGCATTATGTGCCTCTTCAGTGCTTGTCGCTATCAAAAGGTCATCTTGAAACAACTAGACCCCTTCTAGACCTCCAAACAATTGCTGCAAAAGCCTTTGAAAAACTGCAGCCGCCGATGCCAAACCAAACGGCATGCGTTTATACCTAAACACACTCAAGCAAGTCACAACAGACGTTAAATGTTTTGACTCTTCATCTAGCACTACCTGGTGATAAGCGGATGACAAATCCAACGTGGTGAAATACTTGGCAGGCTTTATTGTCATTAAGAGTTCATTGATGTTTGGTAGGGGGTGTTGTTCAATCCAGATGTTATTATTGAGGTCTCTCAGGTCTACGCCCAGGCGTATTGAACCGTCTCCCTTATGCACAATCTGAGCTCTCAATAGGTTCAATTATGTCTTCTCTGCAGAGTCTCCTCAATTCTTTCTGAAGTGTATCGTTAGTGCCAAAAGGGATGTTCCTCACCTTGTGTACTATTTAGTTTTGTTCCTCTTCTTAGCACTTTGCAGTGTTTAAATCCTTGGATTTTTCCCACAGTATCATTCAACGGTTAAGGAAACTGTTCAACCAGTCTCCCCTTGGACGAAAAGTCTTGCGTTGTGACAATATTAGTTTCTCTTCCCCTGGATGGATCCTCATTCGCAACGCAGCCTGTTTGTCCCATCCTAACACGGATGATCCTTTCTGAGCTACAAATAACTTGCAATAGGTTTTTCTTTCCCTAAATTTGAGGTGTACCCTTTTAAACCCTAATATGTTGTTTGGAGTTTGGCCATAAGCAGTTGCTCTCACATTGGAGTATGTCAATTCTTAGATGGAACATCCCAACTAATTCTGAAACGTAAGGGTGTCCACAATTGTGTAAGGTGATCCTGTGTCTAGCATCACTTCAAGTGGTACCTTATTCACTTCAACCCAACCTTTTCCCAAGGTCCTCCTTTTCTTTTTGGTACATTAAACGATAGGATGCATATCGGATCCCCCCAGGATCAATGATAGTGAGAAGGCTGCTGGGTTTCCCTATTTCTTCCAGTGCTCTTATAGTGTGACGTCCCTTAGGTCTGTCATTTTTGCACACTCTCCCAAAATGCCCTAAGATGCCACATTTCTAACACTCCGCATTGACAGCTGGACACTCCCGTTCAACATTCTGGTGTCTATTGCGCCCACACTAACAACACTTTGACTGGGGACGTTCGCTCTTCGGAGATCTGTCATTGGCATTTACTTTGCGTGATGTTGTAGTTGCTGTGCTTCTCTTCACTAAGGCACTGGTTGCGCCGACGTTGTCATCCTCATATTCTTCTATTATTTTAATGGAAGCCCCTTCTTGTTGTACAACCTTCATGCACTTCTTTCCTAATTCGAGTGTTCTAGCCAGATCAATTGCCTGATCTAATGTCAGATCTTTATCTTGCCAGAGTCTCTGCTGGATCTGTTGGTCTGAGGTGTGTAGTACTAGTTGATCTCTGATGTATTCATCTAGAACTCCAGTGAACTTGCAAGAAGCATTGAGGCCCCTAAATGTTGCTATATAACTATCCACAGATTCTCCTTTATTTTGATCCCTAGAAAAAAAAAAGAATTCTCTCCAGGACAACATTTGTTTTGTTCCCGAAGTGCTTCTCTTGTTTCACCAGTGCCGATTCATAATTTCCAGCGGATCCTGAGCAGCTGGAGTCCCCCCCACCCTTCTGGGTAAGTTATTTCAGGCAGGGTGCGAAAGATCCTCAAAGCTTCAGCACCAATGCAAATGAATAAAGATGCTTCTTTCAAGTCGTTAAACTTTCATCCACCCAGAGAACGTAGGTATATTTGAGTCTGCCCTTTGTTTCCAAGGTATGGGAGGTTCTCCTGGGGAGGCCAGGAATGCACATGGGGCAGGTGTGTTTTCCATGGTTATTGGATGTAGAGTATGTGCAATGAATGTTCACAATCGCTCGTTATCCCTTAACCAGTGGGGTCCTCTTAATTATTCTCTCTTGGTAAGTCATTGTTTGCTCAGATGCAAATAAAGAAACGTTTTTTTTTTACCTGCTACACTTCATTGTGGATAGCACTCTTGTGTTCTTGCTGCATTACTCTTGCAGTGTGTTGCTGTGGGGAGCGTTCCTTCCTCCTTATTTCTTTCACTAGCTGTGCCTTTCCTAGCAAGCACAAGGATCCACGGAAAAGCGTTGCCTTGGTGCCCGGGTCAACAAAGGGGAACGGTCACGTCGGCGGGTCATTTTTTCTAACCCTTCTGATCAGCAGTGCTTGCGCTAATTTCAGTGGCACTGGTCGCGCACGCCTGTTTATTTTTGTATTTGGACATGCCCGCTGTGCTGTTTAGCCCTCTTTTTGTTGTCACTTTGGTGGTGGGGAAGCCGGGAACTCCACTCCTGGGGCGACCAATATTCTCCCTTCACTCAACGGCGTTGAGAGTGTAGGCGGTCGTAGAGCCGCTCACCTTCTCTGGGGTCTCCTCTGCGCTGATTAAGGATTTACTTGTCGCCAATTTGTTATAAATTGATGGACACTTTGTGGGGTGGAACAAGTGTGTTTATTCGTGTAGAGGAGACCCCTGGGGCGCACATACATGCCCAGCGCACCCACGTCCAGTTCTTCAACGGCTTTCTCAAGTGTTCTCAAACCGGAGTTCCAGAACACTTGAAATCATATCAATACAACATAAAATAAAGCTAAATTATTATTGAACATCTTTCTAACCTTACTTAATTTTAAAGAGTATATCAGTAATGCAAATACTAATCTCGCTGTAGGATAGTTTACTTTTGAAGTGCACAGTTTGTCGAAAAGTTAAATAACAATTTGAAAGCTGGGTAAGATGTTCGAAAGGACATAAATAACATGGTCTGCCATCTATGAGCCATATTGTTTGAGCCAATGTGTTGCAAAAATGTTTTTCATGCTGGGGTGGATCCTAATAAAGGGCCCCACCCTGAAATTCATCCTTATTGTTTACGTCAATAGGGCTTTCTAAGACGGTCGCATGGAGTGTAAGTTCATGAAATGGACGTGCCTTAACTTTCTGTAACGGTCATGGGTGTGCAGTCAAGACTTCACAATATGTTTATGCGAGCGTTCTGTGGAGCCTGGCAGGCGATCGCAGACCTCTCCTGATGTATAGGGCAGTCTCCGTGCACACTCCAGGGCAATGTGTGCAACGTGGGCAAAATAGTTTACTTGAAATGGACAACATCGGCAACAGGGTTGTTAGGGAGAATTCTCTCTTTAGGCTGAATTTCCTAACCTAGTGAGTCCCACAGCAGCTTTGCTGGATTTCTGGAGTTTGTTTTTTCCTCCTGCCAAGAGTGAGACTCTTTTTCTCCCACTCTTGGACATGATTTATGGTGTTCCTTTGACTGGTAATGTGTTTTATGGGCTATGGGGTCCTTTACTCCATAGGGTCTCAAGTGTTTTTACTATGTGTGTTACACAGCACCCTCAGTGCAGTGACACAGGGGTGTCATAGTGACACCCCACCATAGACTCCATACCCTGGGACTGACTACTGTCTCCCAGGGCATGTAAAGTCATCATTGGCTTTACTAGTCCCAAATTATTAACAGAAACCAGTACAAACCATCATATTGTGGACGTACTGGTCGGGGCAATTCGATTGCCCTGGGGTCTGTTAGTCGAGGGGGCACGTCTCCGTCCCCCCTGATCGAGTTTTGGCTGGTGGCAGTGGAAACTACTTGTTATATTCAACCGCGAATATTTTCCTATGGGATTTTCCCATTGTTCGAGGCTACCAACTTTAATTATTTAATTCTCATAGCCTCGAACATACCGCCGGTTTATTTAATTAATATTAATTCGCCGGTTGGTATTTTTTGCCAGGCTCGATTCTAAAATGGCGTTTGTGTTCTCTTCTGTGACTCCAACCCAAGTCGAGCCCTTTGTTCCACTTTTTGGCGGGCTTCTCCACAGAAGCCTCCAAAAGTGGTGCCACTCTGTCTGGGTACCACAGGGGGTGTGGGAGGGGGTTTAGGCACCCTGGACTGAGTTACCTTGGTAACTCAAGTCACACTCTTGTATGATTGGCCCAAGTGGTGAGCCGGCCGGCTCACCACTTAGCATGTTTGATTGACAGCTAGGCTGAGTGAATGGGGGTATGCTGCATACAAGCAGGGCTTTGGGGACTGGAACTTCAGAAGTCGCTACAGGACCTGAGAATCCGACGAGGGAGAAGCTGAGCCGACCTACCACAACGACACCACCGGTGGAGCCCTGCAGAACCGACTCGCCACTTTCCGACGACAGAGAAGATCTCCTGGCTGGAGAGGCTTCTTCCCCTGACTGGTGGGCACAACCAGTTTTACCTTCTTTCTTCGCACCCCAGACCGGTTTGTGGTCGAACTGCTCGTGCCAAGCACCCCGGCGGCCAGATAGCCACTCACCACTGAACCTCGAATCAACGGACCGCTCCTTGTACCTGAGAAACTCCGCGGCTGGTTTCTTCCCTGGCAGTGCAACGGATTCCTGTCTTCCTCCACGACGAGATCCTCTCTTCCCCCGGACGAAGCACGGACTTGCATCCGCTGCCAGGAACAACTGCCCCCGCTGGAGTGTTCTCACCACTTTAAGGTACCGTGTCCGCTAGGCCTCCCTTTCTAAAGATTGCTACAAGATAATAATAACCCCTTAACCTTCTGGACTGGGCTGGCTGCCTTGACCCTCTAACTGGTACCTTTCTTTGGTCCAACCCCTTTTTGAACCATTACAAGACTTTTGTGCACTGCAACCGTGTGACCTTGGACACATTTTGTTTGAGCCTCTTAAAGTGGATCCGGCCTTTTGAACTCTAAACTTCACGGTTTTACTTTGCCTTCCTCTTGTGTTATGTTCTTGTAAAAGTGTTGGGATCTGTTTCAATCTATTCTCTGCTTTTCTCTCCCTTTTTAAAACGAATTATTAGAGTGCCATCTACGTTAAGCACTCACCGCTGTCTGAAAATAAGTGGGGCTTTACTTAAGACTTGTCTAATATTCTCTTAAGGGAGTGTATATCTTTTAGTGACCGTGTTTTTGAATTGCTTACTATTAGTACCTGTGTGTTTTTCTAGATGTGGTTTAAAACAGATAACTATATCGTTTACACCAAACCCTGGTCAGTGTTTACTTGTTCTATTGTGTTCTCTTGACCTATTGTGAATACTCTGTATACTGCCTAACTCTTCTTGAGGGAAGTCTTGACTGCTCAGCCACAGCTACCAAGTGAATCTGTGTGGTACAGACTGCTACCAAGTGGGTTTACTGCCAAACACCTGTAGCCTTAAATCTTTTGCAGTGCTCCCAGAGGGAACTGCACAGGTTTCTGCCTAACAAAGGTTATCTGCCAGACTGAAGTAAATGTTATTAAGGTGGTCTGCGGGACCAATTCACTCTCACAAAATAGGTGTCCGATTCCCCCCAGGCCCTGGATTGCATTACTTAAATTGGCAGTATCCTCCTTGGCCATCGAGTGTTTATTTGTGTGACTGTCTGCTGCCTTATGGAATAGGTTAAGTGTGGGTGAGCTGGGGATCCATGAACTACCTCCTTCAGTCACATTATCTAGCTTATAGTCACTGCGCTGCATTGGTCACTCGCTTATCGTCTCTGACGCCAAGCGGGGAACTTCGTCACAAATGCTGTTGCTGACTGTGGTAACCTGGGGTTCCCAGAGTAACATTCTGATTATGCAGTTTAAATAGTTCGATAGTTACTTTAAAGGTAGAGTTAAGTGTAAAATAAAGCAAATGCTATGTTGCAAGTTTTTAGTTTCGGGTACATATTTAGTGTAAAAGTCAAATACAAACCTATAGCGAGCACAAGAAAGATTTTACTTGATAAATATTTTTTGAAAAGTGTTTGGTGTACCCTATGTGGAAAACATGCTACCTGAAAATGGCCACCCCTCCTTTTGGGAAGCTCGATTCTAAAATAACTGTCCAGAGTAAATACTGAAGCGAGGATGAGAACAGGTGCCTAAAGTTGTCCTCTAGTCCACTGGCCCTTTAGTATATTGAATATAGTTCTGCTGTGTGCGTGGAAACACATGCCTTTCTGTCCAATGTCTCTGAAAAGCATGTCAATATTTGCTTACAGCAGAGTGGTCTCTTGAAAGTGCCAGTGAATGTATTACCAATAAAATGTCAGTACTCCCATGTGCGTTAGCAAATTGGTAAAAACTGTTGGCCATTTGTTTTCTTTGTGTGCCTGCTGTATACAAACTGAGCGGCAGAAACCAATTATCAAGAATTGTGGGATGCAGAGTCTGCTACTTCCTTGGGCCCAGAGGCCGAAGTGAGTGCTGAATTGTGTCACTACTTTTTACAAGCACTCTGGAAAATAATTATTAGAGTTAAGACACATTTCTTCATTTTACGTGAAACGATCTTTGAAGCTAATCACCAAACTAGGCATTATCCCCAAAATTTGCCATATTCTCTCTCTCCACCAAAATCGAAATAGTGTGAATTATCCGTATCCGAAATGACCGAGGAAGAAATGACTGAATGTAATTTGTTTGACAATAACATTCAGTATTTCCTCCTGCAGCCATTTCGGATAAATCGATCCCACCCAACCCCTTACTTACCCGTGTGCGGTCCCCTCCGCTGTGTCCTGCCATGCTCCTGCAACTCCTGTTCCCTTTCACTTATGTGATCCGGAACCTGCGCCGCAGAGTCCTTTTCTTTTTTTCTTTGTTTTACTGTTTGCAAAGGGTGCAGTGACACCCCCCACAATCCCTGCTGACATTATAGTGAACAAGGGTGCAGGGGATACCTCTGCAGCCCCCGCTCCCCTTATTCACTATAATAGCACTGAATGGGGCATTTGGACGAATTTTTTGCCCATTCAAACTGTTCATTTGGCCGAAATATCGACCACATTTCCCATTCTGTCTTTTATATTCAGTCTTTTTGGGTCTTTTCCCAAAAGCCATGTATTCTGTTAACTCCCACCATCTCTGCTGTGGTAATGGGAAAGAGCACAGATTTGCTTTGATGTTCAACCCTTAATATTCCCCAAAAGCCACCATGTTATCCATAATACGTGCCAAAATATCTCAGGGGTATCATGCGGATGGAAATAATCATTTTGCCTAAAGAGGTTTTAGCACCTTATGCAAATACATAAAAACGCCCTCTACTTACCTGCAAGAGGCCCCACGCCATGGCAAATTGCATTGGGGATAGGATGTGTGCCCATTACCATTGCAAGTCCCTTTTGTATCTTCATTTGGGCAAGAGAGATGGAGTAGCCATCCAACACCTTTATCCACAGCACCGAAAAGTGAAAAATGTCCATTCCTGTATCGAGCAGTACTACTGCGGTAGGGACTGTCAGGTACTCCAGATGTAGCAGGGCAAACACAAGCAGCCTCCTCAAATAGCAGATCAGCCAAAACGAAAAAAGGAATCGGAAGCTAATTATTTTGCAGTGACCTTTGCCAATATCTTATTAACTAAGTGAATGAGTGAGTTGTGCCGATACAAGCCACAATCCATATGGGGAGCATCGCGCTTGAAGATGTTTCTCAATGCCACCCGGAATGTGGCAGGGAAAGGGCACACCTCCATTGCCTCTTTGTACATGGCCTTTAATTGAGGAAGTACCGAATTAAGGAAGGCCTAATAACATTTAATGGATATTTCTATGGCTGGCCTTATTCCGCACTAGATCCTGATGATGGCCTGGATCTCGCCAGCTCAAGGCGCTACATTCAGGGCTTAGCTTGCCGCTGCCTCATCCCACGGTAGGGCAATCTTATCCAAACCGGCAGATACTGAGCCATCCGTCTCTCTTCTAACTTGAATATAAAAAGAGATTAATAAAAAAAACTGAAAACCTCATTGATGTCCTCATCCCTGAACGATGGATAGTCATCCAGGATTCCAGTCGCTCATATAACTATGATCCCCTGTTTTTTCCTAAGCAACCAAGGTAGTGTCCTGCCGAGTCTCCCCTTTGCTGTATCACCTAGCCTGAGCCCCTCTACCAAGCCATTTGACCTCATTGTCGACCATCTGGAACGCCCACAGCATAACAGCATGCATTTCTGCTAACATTTGTGAATCTTAAGGCTCTGGTGGGTCGACTCGTGCCCCTGTAACTCCTGTAGAAGCCTGCCAAATCTGCCACTGAGCGACCTTAATCCTTGCTTAGTTCAGATGCATTCACCCTGTATATATACTGGATTCCACAGAGTCCACGTTTTGATCTAAGAACTCCATAATTTGTTTACAGATTGCTAAGTGTGACAGACTGTCTGGTGTAAAACTCCATCCTCAAGACCCAAAGTCCGAACCCGGCAGTGGCAGATTCAAAAGCACTGGTGAATAGTCAGATAGTGTGTGCCTCAGTAAAGCACAGTCCGTCACTGAGTCGGAAACTTAATCCAAGAAGCGACAGAAAATCTATCCTAGACGCTGTGCCATGAACCACAGAGTACAAACTAAATTCTCTCCCTGGTGCCCAAAACCCCAAATATCCACTAAATCACTGTTCAGTAATCTGCAGGATGTCCTGCGCAGATTTAGACAAGGTGTGAGTAATGCATCCAGATCTGTCCAGGTGCAGGCTCAGAGCAGTATTAAAGTCCCAACCCCATACTATGGTTGTCAGTATAACCAATCGTTTCCCCAGTTATCCAATCATAAACGCGATGGAGGCCAGATTGGGTGAATATACGTTCTCCAGAGTGACTTTATGTATGCCAACAGCATTAGCTACTAGGAGTAATCTCTCTTGGTAAACCTGGCATGAAACTGACCCTAAAATGAAGCGCCTTATGACTTATCGCTGCGCAGTGTTAAACGCAAGGAGAAATCGAAGTATCCCTGACATCCCTATTTCCTTTCAACTGAGCAGGGCAGTAACCAGGGCCCAGATGAGTCTCGTGAAGCATAAACATGCTGAAGCAATGCCTTGCCAATGAAGCACAAACATCAGACCTTGCACATTCCCCAATAGTGTCCTAATATTACGTGACCCCTCCACCCCATCATGACTAGAGAGCAACGTATAGGTTTTACCCCTGCACCCTTTACTTTTAAAGTACATAAATGACATAATTACCTACAAACATAACCCCCAAAAGCACTCCAATCAACTTCCACCGATCAACTCAAATGCTCACTGACATACTAAACCTCCTGCCATCTCTCCAACAACCAATATTGGAACAGCAAATCCAGTTGAACAGTGTGGGGACATAGTGAAGGGGCATTAACAGACCAGGCCTTCTCCTTGGGACTCGGAGCCTCCCAATCAATTCAGTTCAGTTTCCAGAACGAGGAGAACAATCCCCACCTACTGGTGAACCCCCGGGCCTACGTTTAGGCAGAACATGACCAGAGACCATCTAGAATCTCTTTAGTAGCCTTTTGTAACAAATAAATATGAGTCTTGTCATTGGTGGTGATTTGCAGTTTGACTGGCAACATCAAAACACACTGAATTCGTTTTTCTCTTTTTTACAGTCATAAAGGACTTCTGAGCCATTTTAGCAGGGTTTCTAAAATTTGGGTGGAGAAAAGGAGACAGCGGGCCTCATTCCGAGATTGGTGGTAGTCATGGTGCTATTTGCGCCATGACTGCCACCAATAACGGGTCCTGCACTGGTGGTGTTCAATGGGGACTTACTGGTGTAGTCAGACCCTGGCGGGACCGGTAAGTCCCCATTGAACAAGCCATTCCCCATTCCCTATTGAGCCCCTATAGGGCTCAGTGGGAATGGGGAGGGCGCTAATAACGGGCTCACGACTTGCAAGCCCGTTATTAGCACCCTGGTCCCTTAGCGGGACCCGTAAGGGAAGTGTGGTCTGACCACACGTTCCTTACGGTCCCCGCCAAGGGACCTTGGAATAGGGCGGTAAGGGATTACCGGCACCGGTCTCCTTACCGATGCCCGGTATCCCTTACCGTCCAGGTTGTAATGACCCCCAGTGTCCTGCTGGAGGTTAACACCTTTTTGTCCATGGCGAGTTGAAGGATTGTTGCTCCTTTCCCAATAATTAAGAAGCTTTTCACCAATCTCGCAAACAAGTCTTCGAGGGATTGCCCTCGGAGCCAGAGACAGACATGTGTGCCCCTTCATCCATCAAGGAGGAGGAGAACTGTGAGCTGTTGAGTAGGTCTTTAATCAGGATTTCCACAAGGATGTCCATGTTTGTGATATCCAAGGATTCCCAGGTGCCTATAATGTGCACACTGATCCGCCTTGATCTTCCTTCAAAATGTTTGTTCTTTTTTTCTGTCACCTTCAGCAACTTGGCCATCTTGTTCATCTCTGCCCGGCAGCAGATTCCTCAAACTCAGAGACCCTATTTTCCACTTTTTCAAGTATTTTCCCCTGGCAGTCCAGATGTGTCTGCAGCAATTCAACCTTGCATGCCATACTGTTCAGCCTACCTCTAATGCCTCTTATTCTACATTTGAATCCTGTGCACATCTCTTATGTTCCCAACCTCCTTGGCCTTTGTCTGGCTGCAGGTGTTGCCTGCATGGTGTTGTTAGTGTGAAGCAGGCTCCTTGTCTTTCCTTGCCTCAAAAGAAAATTTGGCCTGGCTTTTGTCAAACTTCCCATGTTCATTGTGCCTCACAACCACACGGGATGCAAGTAGGATCAGGTAAGGTATCAGTCAAAGTTGGGAGCACTATGTAATGTCAGGTGCAGCCTCTCAACATCATTATTTACCTTTGGACAGTGTGTATGGAGCCAGGAATTAGAGGCACCACCCCGCAACACCCCGCTCACTATACTGTGTGGTATAGTGAGCGGGGTGGTGCAGGGAACACCAACGCAGCGCACCTGAAAATAAAAAAGAAAGAAAAAAAACAGGGGCTTCACAGTATATTGAGCGGGGGTTGCGGGGGAAACCCATTCAGCCCCCGTAGTATGTACATGTGTTCGCATGAGAAAGGTGCAAACTTTTGGTGGTTTGCACCTTTCTCATGCGAACATTCCGGCCGCGGCAAAATCAGCTGCGGTCGGAACACTTAGAACATGTTGCAGCCCTGTCAAACGCCACTGACAGCTCCTGCCTCAAGTGAAGTACGCTCAGATGAGAGCGGCCTTTGACGTCTGCCTGCAGCAGCCGCGCTGATGAGATGTGCTGCAGGGGCCTGACTTCACAGGCTGCATTGGAGCTGAGGATCCTGCTACCCGGTGACCATACATGAGAATTTGCTGCTGATATCTGGCTCTGTGGATCAGTACCCTGAGGGGCTCTGCAGGGCTCAGTTCGTACACAGTGCTCTTGTTCGGTAGGTGTATTCGCGCCACATAACTCTGGGGTCTGAAGGGTCGCTGGCTGGTGTTAAAAATATGCTACTTGTTATTTTATTGTGTTTGTTGTAAGGAAGTAAGGAAGGCATGATATCAACGCTAAAACAGACACAAGTGGGCACAGTTCAAGGTTGTTTATTGAACTTTAACAAGGGTGTGATAAACGCCTTTCTAAACCGAAATCTACTGGCGCTGCTTTGTTTTAGATATGATATGATATTGCATTTATAACGCGCCTATACACCAGTGTTTCAAGGCCCGACAAGGCAAGGGAGGGCGAACAGAGGGACGACAGACAGTGATCTTACTAGGCCAGGTGTCATTCAGATTGTGCAAGTGCATGGGAAGGGGGTACGGGGAGGGGAAAGTGCAGTACATGGGATAACAGAATAAATAAGATAAATAAATAAATACGGCCAGCTGGTGGCAAGTGCAAGGTAAGTGCAGACATAAGTGCTGGTAGGGGACTGTAGGGATACCGAAATACAGTCCCCAGGTGCGGGGGTTGCCAGGGAGGCAGTGCAGGTGTGCAACTGGTGGGGCCTGGGCCCGAGATCAGAAGGATGGCCAGGTAACCAGTGCAGTTTCAGTTACAGCCAGGAATTCAACAGGGGAGAGGGGAGAGAAAGCAGACACAAAGAGGAAGGTTTTAAGGTGCTTCCCGAACCGGAGATGGTTCTCCTCAAGTTTCAGGGAGGCAGGTAGGCTGTTCCAGAGGGAGGCCCCAGCCGAGGAAAGAGATCTACCATCAACTCGTTGCTTGGAGAAGCGACTGACCTTAAGGGAGTTGGAGGCGGATGAGCGAAGAGCTCGAGAAGCAAGATATTTAGGAAGAGAGAGAGTTGAAGGTATTGAGGCCCCAGGCCCCAGAAGGCCTTGTGGACAATGCAGAGGGTTTTTAACTTAATCCTTGCAGCCACTGGGAGCCAGTGCAGAGATTTCAGTCCTGGAGAGATACGATCCCTGGGCTTGAGGCCGAGGACAAGTCTTGCAGTCCTGTTCTAGATGAGTTGTAAAGGGCGGAGAGTAGAAGCAGGCAGATTTAGAAAGAGGCTGTTGGAATAGTACAGCCTAGAGAGAACCAAAGCTCTGGAGACAGTGAGCTTCTGGGGGAAGTAGAGGAAAGGAAGAATACCTCTGAGGAGGTGCAGCTGGTAGTGTGACTTCTTAGAGACGTCAGAGGTGTGAGGAGAAAGGAGAATGTGGAGTCGAAGATGACACCAAGGTTTTTAGCCTTGCAGGTGGGAGCAGGAAGAGGGCCAAGAGAGGCCGTCCAGAGAGTGGCAGTAAAGGAGGGAGCGGGAACCAAGGACAGTAACACAGCAGCAGCCGCTCTTCCCGGCCTTGGTTATCGACTAGGAGGAGCCCCGGGTACCTCTGACACACAATGATGGTTTGTTCAGCTTTAGTTCCCGGTCTTGGGTTTCTTATTTTCCAAGGTTTGTGAAAGTAACGGTCTGAAAAGGTCAAGGGCACTTCCCTCCTTGCAACCCTCTCTGGTCTTGCCGTCTTTCGACTTGTGTTAAACTACCATCTTGGAACCGCTGTTTCCTCGTGTGCTTTGCCTCGCTCAGAGTGAACTTTTGTGCTGTGCCTTTTATCCGTGTGGGGAAGTGTGATGGAAGTCAGGTGTGTGTGTAATGATCAGTAATTGCCTGACGTTGCCTGGCTATTGTTTTGGGACATGTCAAATACATGGCTCTGGTGTTCGTTTTTGCTCACGGTGAGCTGTCCATGAGAAAGTGTTTGTGTCGGAAAAGGGGGGTGGGGGGGTGTTAGGTACCTAGGTATCCTACCTGGTAGGATGGGGAAAAGGTGTTAAAGGGAAGGGGATACCAAGTGACACCTTCCGGTGTCCCACTTCCACTCCCCGAAGACCCCTCATCCAGGTGACCCTCGGCCCACCCCAGGAACTGGATCCAAAGGCAATAGCTGTGTCCTGGCCACCTGGATGACAGATCCCTGGGGACTAGCGGGTGAGATACCTTCAGGTTTCTCACATTGTTTTGTGGACCCTGTTGCTGTCCGCAGTCTGCACATGAAGTGGTGGTGCTGAAAGTCCTGGTTTGCTGTAGCGGGGATGTGGTGTGGTCTTGTGGCTTGGCCCAGCTAAGACTCTCCTCTCCTGTTTATTAGCTTGATGGCGACTGTGGCCTCCATTAGCACTTCGTCACATGGGTTAACCCCTGCATGGGCCGATATCTGTTTGCTGACTACTCTGGGGGTCCGGACTTACATCAGCAGGCACAGGCTAACCGATTTGATCCAGGACTCAGGCACTGTTATGGATGCTTTGAGGGGAGCCACGTGGCTAGTTTCTTCTATATTAAGCGCAATGCTGAGATGGGCAAGCTGGAGCGGCGTAAGTCCAAGCTAAAGTTTGGGGCCCCAGCCAAGAATAGTAAAATGAAGACATCTGTGACAAAGGTTGCTGAAAATCTGGAACCTTCCTTTGAAGACCTGCCGGAAACAATGCAGAATTTCAAAGAAATGTTTGCCCAACTACAAACCAGAATTCAGGCCACTGACTCTGAATTAGACACTCGGATCTGCAATGATAATCATATGGGGGTCTTGCTCAACAAACAAAGTGATGGACTCGATGAAATATCACTTGTCCTCTGTGGAAGATGAATCCTCTGCGTCCTCGAGAGAAATTGTCAAGCTGCGAAAGACCCTCGCGGACATCGCTGAGAAGCAGGAAGACCTCGACTTGCAATCCCGATGGAATAACATTAGAATTATTGGAATACCAGGTTCCGATGCACTTTGTCCCATGGAACTCCTGTGGAAACTACCCTTCATGAGAGTCTGGGATAGAATGACTTTTCATCGTCATTTGTCATTGAGAGGGCTCATTGTATCCCTAGTGGAAGGAGGCCTGTCCCTGGAGCTCTGGCAGGACCCATCATAGCTTGTCTGCTTAACTATCGGGATAAAGACTTTACTCTGTGTCGATCGTGGGAACTAGGAGATATTGTGTACAAGGACGTACAAGTTTGCCTACTTTCGGACTTCTCCAATAAATTCCAAGCTTCCAGGAAAACCTTTTTGGGCGTCAAGTGGAGATTACGTGAGAAGGATCTCAAATCTGCCATGCTCTTTCCTGCCAAACTTAGGGGTGAACCCAATGGGAAGGCCCGTTTTTTTTTCATAATCCTGTAGAGACAGCAGACTTTTTGGATTCCTCCATGTCGGGTTAAAGATCCTCCACGGGAGGTGGCTATCCAGGGGGATCTGGTGCTGGTGACTGTGGCTGATAATGGAAAGTATGGCCTTAATATACATGCTGCCAAGACTGTGACTTACCACGTCAGCTAAATTCTGGGGTTGGGGGGGGGGGTTGGCTGGCTCCCCTTGTGGTTCTAATGCGGTGATCCAATGATGTTGTATTTGTGGGGGGCTCTTTAACTGCCAGTTTAGGGTTGCCTGTGTGGGTAGGGGGATGTGGTGGGGAGGGCAGAGTGGGGGGGCCGTTAATCCCTTTGTTGTGTTTGCTGTACCTGCTACTGATGTACTACCAGGAGGGGTTGGCGTATCTTCCTACAAGTCTGAGCCTCCTGGAAGAGCTTGTGTTGTGGCTTTGTTAAAGGGGTGGGAGTGAAACAGGCACTTTGGCGTTGCTTGTGGGGGCGAGTTGGCGGGTATAGGGATTTGTATATTGAAAGTGGCTTTTTTGGCCAGCAGGGTATGCCAACTCAAGAAGCACAAGGGTGATTTGCCCACTACTACATTAGGCAATGGTGATAACGTAGATCCTCAAATGTTTCCACTGCATTTCTTGCACAGCTGTGTATGACGGGAGATTGTTGTGTTTTACCTATCCTCACTATGTGGCCATTCCCTGTATGTATGTGTGCCTGCGTCTGGAATGTTTGGTATGGAGTGTTCTGGATGGAATGTTTTGATGTGAGTGCCTGTGTTCCTATATTGCCAGTTGGAAACTTAAGCTTGGCACAGGGGGACCGGTGGATGCTTCTATCCCATGTACTTATCCTATATTATACCTAATGTACTTACCTGTGTTTCTGTGAACCTACTAAATCTACCTATACTAAACAAGGCTCCTGAGTGATTATTTCTAACCCCAAACCCACAACCTAACATTGGCGACGAGGATCTTGGAAACTGAAGGGAGCAGGAACATAAAAGGAGCAAGGACGCAGGCTGTACAAATAAAGACTGGTACCAGGAGACAAAGGGGACAAGGAAGTTGCCCACCAGGAAGAAGCAGGAACAACGGAGGCATCCACCGGGCCCCCCCCGGCCCCAAGGTTAGCGCGCCCCACACCTGCATTATTTAAGGCAGGCCCAGAACTTTCATAGGGGGGCTGCGCTGCGCGGCTGTATCATTATGGAAATGGCCAAGAGGTGTGCAGTAGCCAGTAGTTACAGCGCGTAAAAGGGCCGGGGGAGAGTTCATGAATAAAAGTGCCCAGCATTGCAGAAGAGCAGCGGAATAGGCGGTTGGAGTGACACGAAACACTTTGGAATTTGTTTAAGTGTCTTACCGTACTGGCATTTCTCTCTTGAAGCGCCGTGTGAGAGGGCAGTCTGTGTGGTCCGGTATGGAGTGCAGCCATGACGAGGTGACGGTTGGTCCAGAGAGCTCCGTTTGTGGCTCTGCTCATCGTTAAAGTGGTGACGTCACGGGGTGGCTGAAGGTATCAGTGATGATTGCTGGCACAGAATGTTCGTGCCAACGTTCTGGGACTCTGCAAAGGAGAACGTCTCATCATAGAAGGCGGATGGAAGTTTTGAAAAGCGCACCTTTCGACGTGCTCGAAGCGTGTTATTTCCGGGTCTGAGGCTTCATTTCATCTGCGTGCTAAGAACTATTCATCAGGGAAGAGTACGGCAACAATGGCAATACGTCGGACGGCGCAGGTTGTACTATTATGGTGTGGAAATGACATCGGGATCAGAGTACTCGTTTGTGGCATCGTATGGAATGGATATTATTCAAGTGCATCAACTGAACAGGCTGCTGAATCGGATCAGTTTGTTTTGTTTTGCTTAGTACATATTGTGTCATTGCTGTTTCGTGGACATCAGGTACTGTACTAACGTTTTCTTTTAATGGATATGGAAAGCGATTTGTACGGCGGGATAGTAATTACATCCAGTCTCACCTGACATTGACCTTCTGAGTGGTCGAGTATTTAAATTGACTGAGAGTAACATGTTATTAGCTGTGCAATTTTTATAGGAAACCAGAGGTCAATACATGCTAAAAAAAAAATGTTTTTTGGGAAGTGCGCTAATATTGGAAAAGTTGTAGTGCATAATGTGACATTTCAATGAATAACAATGTTTTTATGGTGGGTCACTTATGTTTGACAGTCAAGTGGTGATCTCAGTTCTGCTGTAACATATGAGTGTGGTGCTGTCACAGGGATGTGTGTGTGTGTGTGTCTGGAAACATGGTGATTGCAAAGTGGCCACAGTTTTATTCCATGTATTGGAGGTTTGTTCCCAGTCTAGTCTAGGCAGAGCTTTGTTATTTGGCATATGATGGCTCCATGGTGGGCAAGTTATTATGTTGGAGCCATTTACTGGTTTGGTGCCAAGTTAAGTGGTGTTTTGTGTTGACAAAATGTGATTTTGGGCGTTTCATGGTGCCAATGTGTTTATGGCAAGTTGTGAATATTGATTGGTCCTACTGCTTTTAGAAGAAATGTTCAGTAATGTTTAAGTTGCACTAACGTGACCATTTCTCCACAGGCATTTATTTTTCGACATATGCTCTGATGGCATGTGTGAGAGTGAGAGTGCTAAAAAAAAAAAAATTTTTAGAAATGTTTTGTTATATTTGGGTCTACTGTATTCCTGGGAAATGTTCAGTCATGCTATGTCTTACATTAATGTAACACATTTTTCCCACAGGTGAAAGACCTTGAAAGAGGTTGCAAGTGTTAAATGTTGGACTCAAGTGTAGGATTATCATTTGATTACCATATTTTATGCCAAATGATTCTAAATGTATTGTTTGGGGAATGTATGTGAGGTTGCAACTGTTATGTAGCAAGCAATGTATAAGTGCAATGCTAAATGTTAATTCATATTGCCGATGAGTGCGCAAAGTGTTGCGGGATGCATTTGCTGGTGTTTTGGAGCAAAGAGTTTTACGAATGTGGTAGTATGTTCTATGGTGAGCATGGGATGCTCAATGGTGAGCATTTAGTTGCTCAGGCATGGTGCCTGGAGTGGTGGAGTGGAGGTTACTAGTGCAAGTTTTGGTTGCTCTATGGTGAGCAATGGGATGCTCAATGGGTGAGCATTTGGTAGCTCAGGTTTGGTGCCTGGAGTGGTGGAGTGGAGGTTACTAGTGCAAGTTTTGGTTGCTCTATGGTGAGCAATGGGATGCTCAATGGTGAGCATTTGGTAGCTCAGGCATGTGCCTGGAGTGGTGGTGATATTATTGCGTGTTTTAGTTGCTCTATGGTGAGCATGGGATGCTCATTTGGTGAGCATTAATTAGCTCAGGCATGTGCCTGGAGTGGTGGAGTGGTGGTGATATTATTGCGTGTTTTAGTTGCTCTATGGTGAGCATGGGATGCTCATTTGGTGAGCATTAATTAGCTCAGGCATGTGCCTGGAGTGGTGGAGTGGTGGTGATATTGTTGCGTGTTTTAGTTGCTCTATGGTGAGCATGGGATGCTCATTTGGTGAGCATTAATTAGCTCAGGCATGGTGCCTGGAGTGGTGGAGTGGTGATGATATTATTGCGTGTTTTAGTTGCTCTATGGTGAGCATGGGATGCTCATTTGGTGAGCATTAATTATCCTGGGCCTGGTGCCCAGAGTGGTGGAGTGATGTGAGCATTTGTTTCGCTAGTAGAATTAAAATATGCTTTAGGCAGACAAAGGGGTAATCCCTGTAGGTTGTGGTAGCACAACCTGTGGTAAGTGAATGATGATGTAGGGTTTTTGTTGTGTGGTTGGTGGAAATGGTTGTGTATTAAATTGCGGGCGGGCTGGTTCCCTGGAAGTTGAGTCCATAATAAAGGCCTGTTATGGTTCTGGTGATTGTTGGGAGTGGTTTAGCTATTTTTAGCTTCCAAAGGATTTGGTAGGAGATAGCTTTATGCTAGGAGCAGTTTGCTGGATGGGTATTCAGAAAGATAGTTTTTTATATGTATTTGTTAGTAATGCTGTTCCTTCCCTTGATTGCATGGTTATGTAAGGGGGGAGATGTGTTGTGTTTTACCTATCCTCACTATGTGGCCATTCCCTGTATGTATGTGTGCCTGCGTCTGGAATGTTTGGTATGGAGTGTTCTGGTTGGAATGTTTTGATGTGAGTGCCTGTGTTCCTATATTGCCAGTTGGAAACTTAAGCTTGGCACAGGGGGACCGGTGGATGCTTCTATCCCATGTACTTATCCTATATTATACCTAATGTACTTACCTGTGTTTCTGTGAACCTACTAAATCTACCTATACTAAACAAGGCTCCTGAGTGGTTATTTCTAACCCCAAACCCACAACCTAACAGAGATCCATCATGATAACTGTTTTTGGGCCCCCCGTGCCTAGCAGTGGGATTAAGTGTATGACTTGGAACCTCTGTGGCTTTCATTGTCCCTCCAAAACTAGGAAATTGATATTATACATGCAAAGGCACCATGTGGATGTGGTCTTTTTGCAAGTGACATATCTTCTTCCCCCAGATCACGCTAGATTTGCTAGGTCTGGGGCTGCCATAGGTACTTTTCTTCCTTCTCGAATTACTCAGGGGTGGGCGGGAGGGGGGGATCTGCATATTTATTTGGGGATCTGTAGGGTTTCGCTTTTTAGACATGGTGAAGGACGCAGAAGGAAGGGCGTTGATTCTCTCTGTGGTGGTAAAAGGCCAGGGTATCACATTCGTCAATTACTATGGCCCCAATTCTGACACCCTGTATACACTGGATTTTATTGAATCTCACCTCCGTACATATCAGGCCGAAGTTGTTGTCTGGATGGGAGATTTTAATGCAGTTCTTGCTCCAGATCTGGATATATCGGGCGGATCCTACAAACGAGTTCTTAGGCTACACTTAAGCTTCAGTTGATGCGTTTCACTGGCAAACTCGTAGATGTGTGGAGAGATTGGCATCGACATTATAGAGGTTACACGTTTAGATCCTCTGTACACCATTCCATATCAGAATGGATGATATATTGTTCTCAAGGAGGGGAGCTTGTTGGGTGACGGAATGTACTATCCTGGCGCATACGCTGTCAGATCATGCACCAGTGGTCATAGTGGTGTCCATTCCAGGCAGGGCGCGAGGGGGAGTCAACTGTTATTTTAAGAATAATAGCGTTAGCGATTTAGTGTTCTGCAAACCCATTAGAGAAAATGTTGCCAATTATTTTCAGGACAATGTTGGGTCGGTGGCGTCCTCTTCCATTGTTTGGGAAACCTTCAAATGTGTTATCCATGGGGTATGTATTGCCAAAGAAGTGGGAATACTTAAGACAATAAGAACTGAACTGGGTGATAGTGAGTCTCTCCTATGTGACATTGAATCAGACGGGGAGTTCCTAATGAACCCTGCGTTGCAAGTGCAATTTAATAAAGAGTTTGGGAGGTTCAGGGAGACCGCATAGAGGGAAGTGATGTTCCTACATAGACTGACATCGGTCCGCCAGTATGGCGAGGGGCAGAATCCAGGCAGGTTGCTGGCCCGATCTGTGCGAGTTGAAAATACTAGATCCCGTATTACAGATAATAGGAACAAGTCAGGGACTCTGCTTCATACTGATGACATTTATTTATTTATTTTGATTTATAGAGCGCTCTACAGCCTAAAGGCATCGAGGCGCTATAGCAGAACTTAAGAAGGCTTATTAAGGGTTACAGTGAAGCCGCCCATAATAAAAACTTGGTACATTACACGGTAAGTGGTTACTCATACATCCATACAAGATTAAAGTTACAGCATTGGAAAGCAGCGAGCAAGTTCAGATACATAGAAGTCCGATGTGATTCAAACAAATAGTCTTGTTTTGATGGCCTTGCGAAAGGCTGAGTGGGAGTCAATTCGCCTGATGTGAGACGGGAGGGCGGTCCAGTGTGTGGAGGCCATGGTTGGGAAACTTGTGCCGCCTGCACAGGCTTTGCGTGACCTGGGAACAGTTATCAGGTTGGTGTAAGGAGTTCTAGAGGGCCTGAGAGTGGTAGGTTTGGAGAACCTGTGGGCAAGGAGGGGGGGCTGGTCGTGTAGACATTTGTGTGTGAGGGCAAGGGTTTTGAAAATGATTCTTTCCTTAACTGGGAGTCAATGGACCTTTCTTCTGAGCTCTGAAATTTGATCTCTATGTGAGAGGCCAGTGGCGGCCCTGAGGGAGTTGTTTTGAGCAATTTGAAGCTTGGCTACATTTTTGCCTGAAGTTCCTACGAGGAGAGTGTTGCAATAATCCAGTCTGAATCCAATTATAACCCTGGCGATGGTGAGGCAGTTTTGCTGTGACAGGAATGGTCTCACTGAGTTGATGAGTTTGGAATGATATGCTGAGGTAGAGGCTATGGCGTTCACTTGCCTATTCATGGACAGATCAGGTTCCAGATATACGCTCAGGGTTTTAATTGATTGTCACACGGTGATGGGGATGTTGTCAATGGTGAAAGAGGTGTATTGAGGGTCAAGCTTGCTCAAGGTGGAGGGGGAGCCAACCAGCAGAAGTTCGGTTTTCTCAGTGTTGAGACAGAGCCGGTTTTCTGCCATCCAAGACTGGATTGTTGTGTAAATGGAGTTGAGGGTGTTTTGGTCAGATAGGTAATCACCCAATAGGGGCCCCATTGCTGGGGCCCTGGTGGACTTTTACAGTACGCTTAACTCTTCTAAAGCCATTGCGTGTCAGTCAGCCCTAGCTAATTATCGAAACCAGGTTGGCCTGTATTGGTTCCCTCAGAGGAGAGAGACTGACTGGGCAGCCCTTTCACTGCTCAAGAGATCCATAATGCCCTCAAAACTCTCCCATCGGGGAAGGCTCTTGGGCCTGATGGGTAGTCTGCTGATTCTGGTGTCTTACCTGTTGAATATGTATCAGAAAACGCTATTTGATGGTGGTCTCCCTGTATCGTTGCGGGAGGCTGTTGTTGCCTTACTACTGAAGCCCGGGAAGGAAGCTGATGAATGGCTATTGTATTGGCCAATTTCTCTTATCAATTTCGATAACAAAATATTGACCAGGGTTTTTGGTGCTAGGCTTGCCCCACTAATACCTAAGTGTGTTAAATCAGACCAAGCAAACTTTATTCCGGGTCAGTCCACCTCATATGGGTTACGTAGGGTGTTTGGCCTGTTGTCAGCATTGAATCACCAGTCCCCAGTGTTTGCAGCCCTTCTAAACGCTGAGCAGCCATTTGACTTTGTGGAGTGGCCCATCTTATTCTCAATACATTGACGTATGGAGTTGGGCGAGATATTTATGTCACTGGTAACCAAGCTATATACTGCTCCTGTAGCGTGGCTCTGAGTGAACGGTCGCTTAACGGACCCTACTGTGATGGGAAGGGGTGCCTTCTCTCTCCCCTTTTATTTGCCCTGGCTGTAGAACCTCTTGCTGAATTAATTAGATATAGACACATTCACAGGTCAGTATGTCTGTTTACGCACTGTTTAGTGATTTCTTCATATGCCGATGACCTGATTGTTTGACAGTGACCAGAAGGTAAATTTAGCGCCTATTGTGGAGGATGACTTGAGTTCGGGAGACATCCAGGTCTTAATATCCAACCCACAAAGTCAGTGGCATGAAGAGACTTCCCGATATTTGGAAGTGGAAATAGCGCAAACCCCAGAGGTTCTCTACCGGAAGAACTACAGGGTTAAAGTTGCGCAGGCTGCGCTAATGCTGGAAAGATGGTGGCACCTCCCGTTGTCCTGGTATGGTCGATTATCTCACATAAAAATCCTCCTCCGTTTTCTGTATATGTTCCTGAATATTCCCATTGAGGTCCCCAAATTTGGTGAAAGCTATGGGTACATGGTTTATCTGGCAGGGCAGGCAGCCTTACATATGTTGGAATAAGCTGATCGCACCGCTTCCGAGGGGCAGGCTGGCGCTTCCAGATTTTGAAGCTTCTACTGCGGCACAGGTGTAGTTTCTGTCCTATTGGTATGACCAGGTCCCTGATATGTCGCACGTTCAGGTAGAACGGGCACTCATCTCGCCTGCGCTTCTTAGGGCAGTAATATTGACCTCTCCACGATGTATAGGAAGAAGATCACGTTGATCATGGTTGAGAACCTGGCTACGAATTGAATGGAAGTCGCGACATGAGGTGCTCTACTCCCCCCTTCTTCCCGTCAGCTATGTCCCCGGGATTCCGTTGACTAGTGAAAAGGTGTTCACGCAATATATGTCTAAATTGGGTATCTCCTGCTTGCAATGAGTCTTTCCTAAGGGTAATTTCCTGGATGTTGATGAGTTTAGCACCTGAGTGGCACTTCAGCACTGAATGTGTTTATGTATTTTCAGCTTCTCAACAAGCTGAAGGATCGGTTCCCCTACTTTACCATGGCACCACCCATTGCCCCCCCTTTTACATTGGCTGCTCAGTGCTGAGAGCAGTGAGAAATTGGTCTCTGGACTGTATGCGAAAATTATTGATAACATGGTGGGCTGGGCAGAAGATTCTTGCGGGAGGTGGGAGGGGTCCTTGAGGGTCCCTATTCCAGCCGACGTGTGGTGCTACTGCTGTGCCCAGACTAAGGGAGTAGCACTTAATAGTAGATTCAAACTGATACACTTTAAATTCTTGCACCATTTCTACTTTACCCCTGTTAACCTACATAGATTTTCCCCAGAGACCTCTGAGACAGCCCTACAATGTGGTTTCTCTTCGGCCATGTCTATGCATCTATCGTGGCATTGCCCCAGAGTACATGATTTTTGGATACAGGTCTTTTGACACTATTAGTGAGATCATTGGTGAGTCTGTCACTCCCTCCCCATGGGTTACATTGTTGGGATACCCAAAGGAATTTGCGGGACATGTCAGACGCCTCCTGGACCTCCTATTGGTTCTCGCACAGAGAAGGTTTGCCATGCCATGAGGTAGCGAAAATGTCCTCCATCGCATGATCAATGGAAAATCGATATTTTGTATTGTCACAATGTGGAAGCCGAATACTGTGCCACTTTACACCCCTCTGCAAGACCGTAAAATGTTTGGGATCCATATGTGGCATACCTACTGTCCCGGTCGCAACAACTTTCCACTGTCTCTGAGGACTCAAATGATTGCTTTTGTATCTAATGGGTTTGCCAAACTGTTGCCTTCATAGTGTATGAGTCAGATGATCGTACAAGAACTGCTGTCTTATTTTTGTTATGTAAAACAATAAAAAAAGGGTTTTTTTAAATACTTGGAGCTATTTACGGAAGTTTGCATGAACTGCTTATAACCTACAATCAGGAGGCAATGGTTCCAGATTTTCTGTTAAATTCATGGTTCAGAATTTGTTACTTTCCAAGCTCGTGATTTTTAGTCACAGAGGGTCTTACTTGAGAAGAGAGCAGGCACCACCCTAAGTAATGAGTTTTTTTTTAAAGATGTAAGTATTGTGATATGTTGTCTTGTAGGTTAAGCATGCTTTCTTGAAGATTCACAGTGCCTCAATAGGGAGCCAATTGCGGCACAGATGACGGCTGTCTTATGGCCATATCGGCTTCCAGCTTGTTTTTGCTATGTTTATTGTGTTAGTTCCATGGGTGCCAGTCGATTCCTTCTAAGAATCAGCAATAGCATGTTATTATGGTGCAGTCTGGATGGGACTAATGTCTGCATGACTGTGCAGTGATTGTTTAGGAGTCAGTAGCAGACATGGCTGGAATGATTCTCCTTTTACTGATTTCTTGATGTGGAGTACGGTTTGGAGTGCATTGGGAACCTAACCTATTTTCTACTTATAACAATGGGGATTTTAATATTCAGCTCGACTGTGCCAGTGCCGCTGATCCATCCAGACAATTGGACATCATTAGCTGCCACTCCCTACACTCCTGCGTTACCTCCCGCTCACATACAGGAGGACTCTGCCTCGATGGAATATTTGCTCACAACCAGTCTCTTGTCTAATCCCGCCACGCTTCCGGTCTCTTGGAGTGATCATTTCGTCAGACACTTTATGCTACAACTTATCCCTCACAGTAACACTAGGCATACTATTCCATCCAAACATAATTTGCTGGAAACAATCCCTCCTGGACATAAGCTCTTGTGACAGGGGGGATAGTCCCAAAGAATCCTGCTGACTCTTAAAGAAAAGTCCAAGGGTGTTTATTACAAAAATTTGTCAGAATCACTTGTGGTCTCAAGTTCATTGGGCTTTCTCAGGTCCTTTGGGGTTGGCGCTAGGACGGGACATTTCCTCGCTCGTCTTCCTTGGGCATGGGTCCTGCCTCCCAACTCCAGATATCCCTACTGGGCTGTTAGTAGCTTAACGATCGGTAACCCCTATCTGTCTTTCTGTTCTCTACACCTAAGGTAATTACCCTAAGATGTTGGCTACCTCATTCCCTAGGGAACTTCTAGCTTGCCCACGCCTATCCCCGGTTAGGAGTCTCAGGAAACGAGGCATGGTGCCTTCTTTCACCCATGGTCACTCTTACTTCTTTCAAACCCTCTCATTCTTGACCCTCCGCTATACTGGTGCCTTATGCTGTTCTCCTGCCACCACGTCACTGTCCCTCCAACTCTCACTCTGCCTTTCTACCTCCACCGTTCGATCTTACTTCCTTTATCACTCTTATTCCTTTTACCGCTTCTATCCGCAACTGTTCTATACCTCCATCTCCCTCCTCCCTCTCACTCTACTCCACCGCCTCCTGTTGTGCCTCCCGCTCTACCTCTCCTACTCTCCTTACTCTTCTACTACCACCGTCGATCTCAAGGGATATGGTGCCCTGCTCACCCCTCTATTATCGACTATCACTCTACCAGTTCTGTCCTTCTCTTACAACGCCCACCACCTTCTATCGTTACTCCCAACTACTACTTCTAATCTCTGCCGCTATCTCTGCTCCACTCCACTTCTCCTACTCTTAGTTCCTACTCCCACTCTTCTCTCTCGCGCTCTCTGTCACTCTCTCTCACACAAAAACTCCACAGACCCCCCACTCAACAAGAGTGTCTGCACCGCATTCTGCTTTCACCTCCTATGGTCTCTTGGACGTCCTTCTCCACTGCCTTCCGTCACCCAACTACACCACACCACACAACTCACATGTACCTCCTTAAATACCCCACCCCTTCCAAGGATTCGATACTCACCCTGTCCAATCACTTACCTGTCTCAAGGGGGTTTGGCTGAGGGAGTGCTTACGGAGGCTTCAAAAAGTTTGTAAGCCTGCCCCCTTTTTTGGAAGCATCTCTGGAAAGGAAAGTGAAAGTGTTTCCAAAGAACTTGAGTCCCTGTTTTATAAGGCCTTCTGATGGGCCTTTCAATCTTAATGTCTCTGGTAAGCTGGTGGAAGCCTCATTAAGGCCTTCTTTTCTGAATGGCATGTAGCTACCTGGAGACTTTGTTGCACCCCTTTCTCACACGGCCGGAGTTAGGCTGCTGGCTGTCTGCTGTGGCAAAGTGCAAACTGCTGCTGCATGGTGGCTTCCCGCTGCGGCTTTCCCCGTCAGTGTTTGCCGTCATCCTCATCATAGGTAAGATGGGGAGGGGGGTTATGGGGTCTGTACACAATCGCACGAGCACCAGGGAATGTTTAGGGTGGACTTGCCCCCCCCTTTTATGACATAGCCTGTAAGCAGGCCATGTCACACTCTGCATATCTCGCTTCCTCTCTTCATAGCTGCTTACTTCACTGGCAAACTGCTTCTTTTTTCGATTAATGTCTTGTCTCCTTTCGTACCACTGTTCATCAAATTCCTCTCTCTTCTCATTGTTCTAAAAAAGCCAATAAACCATGGTATTCACAGAATCTTAAAAAATGTAAGCAACATAACAGCAAAAAAGAAAGATTATGGCGCAGAACCCGAAACCTGTACCATCTACAAGATTCTCGTGCTGCTCTCGTGTATATTAAAAAGCTATTTGGAAGGCTAAAAGTGACTACATACATACTCGCATAAATTCTACCCTTAGCAGACTGGCCAAACACTTCTCCGTTTGTTCGCTCATTCCCTTACTGCCCCACCCCCTTCCCACCCACAGCATTAGTCAGCAAATCTGTCCCACAGGAGACTTGGCTAACGATTTGAATAACTTCTTTCTTAACAAAATCCACATGATTCACAGTAACTTAACTGCCAGAAAAATGTTCCTAATGGTATTCCCCATGCTTCTAGAACGAGCAATCTCATTTTGGCACTTAAGGCTTTAATGAGGCTGTGTCAAATGTACACTGTGATCAATTTTTTGATTCTCCTTCCTCTTCTTGCTAATTTGTTTTTAAAGAAGTATTGAGCAATGACATTCTTCCTCTATTTTCCACACTGAAACCGGCTTGCTCTCATGGTGACCCTCTTCTGGTGCAGTGGCTCAAGCCAAGGCTTCTGTCCTTGCCAATTGTATCACCAAACTTACAAACCTCACTTAAAAGGAAGGGGTTTTTCTTCTTGGCCTTAAAGGTTCTCTTATTACTCCTCTCTTAAATAAAACTCAACTTGACCCTACCATCCTTAACTCCTGCCCCATAGCTAATGAGCACAGTTATAGAGAAGATTGTACCTCAACAGCTTATATACATTATTGAGGACAACCACATCCTTCATGCCCTTCAACTAGGTTTTCGCTCCAGACATGGCACTGAAAACGCCTTAGTTACCTTCTGGGGCGATTTACTACATCACTCTGATCAAGGCCATCTGCCTCTACTGGTCATGTTAGACCTCTCTGCTGCCTTTGATGTGGTGGACCATTGCATTCTTTTATCCAGACTTTCAGATAACATAGGGATTCAAGGAGTGGCATTACAATGGTTCGGTAGTTTTCTTACTGATGGAACACAAACTGTTAAACACTGATGTTTTTCCTTCATCCCCTGCACCAGTCATCTGTGGTGTCCCTCGGGGTCCTTCCTTGTCCCCTCGTCTCTTTAACAGTTATATCCTTCTTTTAATGTCTATCATCCAGAGTTTTAACATTAATTTCCACTCATGTGGATGATATTCAACTCTGCATTAAAGTCTTGGGTCCGAAAGACTCTTTCAGAGATCTTCAGACCTGTCTCGACCAAACTAAGACCTGGCTCGCTAGGAACAATCCTCAGCTCAATGCAGCTAAAATCGAAGCAATGTTCCTCAGTCCCCAACATCTTTACAAAACCATGATCGTCACCCGATGCCACCCTTGCTGTTTGGTATTCCCGCCACCTTAGCATCCACAGTAAAAAGCCTTGGGGGTCATCCTTGACCCTGAAATGTCATTAACTAAGTACGTTAACACTAGTATCAATTCTTGCTTTTCTGAGCATTTGTCTTCTTCGACATGTGTGTCAATATCTCCTTTGTAACGACTACGCCTCTGTGGTCTGAGCCTTGGTTAATTCAAGTCTTGACTACATGAATGCCCTGTATGCTGGCCTACCTAAATATCTGGTCCACTGTTTACAGGTTTCTCAAATTTCGGCTGTCCGTCTAGTCTGCAAACCCCTAAGGGACTCGCCCATCTCTGCTGCTAGGCACAGCCTTCACTTGCTCCCCGTACACTCCCTTTCAAGTTCAAAGTCCTGTATCTTGTGTTCAAATGTGTGCATGGTTTGGCTCCTCCTTATGTTGCCCAATGCATTGAACTCAACCAACCTTCCAGCCATCTTGCATCCTCTAACACCTCCCTACTTAATGTTCCTATAAGCCGCTTTTCCACCAGAAGTGATAGGCGATGCTCTGGCCTTGGACCGAAGCTCTGGAATAACCACCTGCTTTCTGCACTCCTTACCCTCTCTTGAGTCCTTTCTGAAACTTTTAAAAACTTTGTTTTTTAATCCTAATTACTAGTGTCGTCATGGTACTTGCCAGCAGTCAATACTTCTACGAAAACACAAATTGTTGTTCCATCTGTGCCCAGATGCAGTTGAGTCTACTCGGTTACATAGCCAAATGTTCAGCGCATTATGAATTCACCCAAAAAATAACCATTCGGTTTGGTCGTATGCACCATGAATGAGTTTAATTCTCAATATTGTTGTAAAATCTATTCCTCTGTGGGTTGCTATCATTTTTAACTTTTAGGTGGAGTTGTGTATTGTATGCCTAATAGTAGATAGTAATACAAAGGCTATCAAAGTATCTAGTGGTTTCCATGTAGATGTTGTATGTAAAGCATGGGGGATATTCTGGAGCCTACAGGGATTCAGAAGTTCTAACTTGTTTCGATTGAGTCATGATTTGTGCTAGAGCTGAGTGAAATGTTGTAGGAATAAGGGGAATGTAAGGGGAGTAACAAAACCATATACTGGGAACTGAAGAAAATTACCTGAAGTTCTGGGGGTGACGCATGTGGTTACTTGTGCAGCCATATTGGCCAGAAAGCATATCATGCTCATACAGCCAGAGAAGCAACAGCCACTGATAGAATTGTACTGATGTTTGTGTTCTTCCTGAAAATGTGCTCATGGTTTTAAAATATCAAACCAAATTAGATTAAAGCCGGGCATTTCGGGTGAAGACAAAAGAAAAGGGCAACTGTTTTTTTAGCACATAAAAGGGCGTGGATAGGGGCCTAGAAAATGTCAAGCTATTCTTTCCCGGTAGTTTCGGTACTATCAAAGGAACAAAAGTAGCTAAAACAATGTAGTAGTTAATTTTTAAATATGCAAACAAAGTTTAAGGTATTGTGAAAAAACCCACAAATTAACTCTGTTGTAATCCAAATTACTGTAAATTAGTATCCAAGAATGACTAAAGAAAAAATATAATACTTTGTAGTTTTTTTTAGAAATGTGTTGTTCTGAGAGTTGATCAGTTCAATAAGGTTTGCAGGGTTTACCATGAAATCAAAAGCTCAGTGGTAGCTTGATCAGGTAAGTAACTCCCCAAAAGGGGGGCCCTTTGCAGCTATTGTACTTTATTACAACACAGAGACTTTAATACATGGGTACAGTTACATATCTAAAAAGCACATTGACAATACATGCCGTGATGGCCTGTAACTATGTGCAAAGACATAAAACATGAAAAATTATTTTATTCACTGGCGTTACCATAAACCATGATGCCAATGATGGATCAGCTGAACCACTGAGCACCAAGTTTAGCAAACTTGGGAAAACTAACAAAAAAAAAAATGTTCTGATGGAGGGAAATTACTACTTTAAACAAATATCTAGAAGTTGATCGGTTCACATGGGGCCTTTGCATCTTCAATTTTCCTTCGTTTGAAGATGATGTGGAACTGCTTAGGGAATGGAAGAAAATCCTCTGAAACCTATCTTAGACTATGATTAACCTACTCAAATGGATGCCGAGAAATCACATTTTGAAATGGAGACTGAAAATATTAAAATTGAAATCACGCATATGCCCAACTATGAGGCGACTTTCAAAAAATTAGATCCTGGTCAAGGCTATAGCTGACTGGGAATTGGAAATCCAAGGAAAAATCCATCTGAAGTGTCTCTAGGATTTAAAACTATGCCTTAGGCACAAACTTTACATTTTAGAAGTGATTTGACTGTAGCTACGAGAACAAGACCTGTATGGAGCCAACACACCAAGTCCAATCTGCGCAATCTTCAACATGCACCATCCTCACTGAGCCCCTCAAGTGCTGAAATCCAGTAAACCAATAAACTAAGCACCATAAGTACAACAAACACTTTATGTCCTTTTTTTAATTTACTTTTTATTACATTTTTTCATGAGAAATCATTACAAATTGCAATGTAACATTGGTTTTAACTTAACATTGTTATAAACTGATGTGCATTGTTATCAATAATAACCATCTACTCTGTTCGTGTGGCTTAAATACATTTGTCAAAAAGAAGTGATAAAATAAGAGCCCGCTTTCGTATGTTCCCAATTATCCTCCGCTCCCTCACTGTCACGATCCCTGCTTCCAAGGGGTCAGGACTTGCCCCACGACCTTGGAAGCAGGCCCATGACTCTGATCCCAGGAACCAGCCAGTCCCTATAGGGACCCTCTGGACCTTGTCCTGGCGCCAGTGGCACCAGGCTCATGATGGTGACTGGTCCCGGCACAGGAAGCGCCGGGCTCATATTGGATAAGAGTGCTTGGTGGACCTACCTGTAGCAGACCATGCTGCTTACTTACCAGCTAACTGGTCTCCTGATCCTTCTCTGCCTGGAACTACTTTTTCTGTCTGGGTGGAGCAGGAGCCACTCCCTAGAAGCAGAACACAGGAACTCTTTTTGAAATCTGGAACTCTTTTCTTACCTGGGTGGGGCCGTGGAAGGAGACGCCTAAGCACTACAGAAGGCTATTTAAACCACACCCGATTGGTTTCACGTGCTTCGCGTTATTCTGCATCTGCAGCAGGACGCTCACCGTGTCAGCTCCAGGAAATCTCCAGCTCCAGATCCTGTGAACACGAAATAACCTGCTGGAATCCAATCTGCAGTCTTCTTCAGTCTCCTGCAGCTCCTGCAAAACAAAGGCACAGGTTAGGTTAAAGTAAAGGCAGTGAATCTACTTACCTAATCCAACGGCAGCATCCAAGGCGCCTTTTCTGCCTTTCTCTTCCGGCATCCGACATCTGCAAAGAGAGAGAACTTCGGTTAGTAATATTCAACTACAAGTTCTGCTTACCTGTGTTACGCCCGTTCCAACTCAGCTCGCGCTGCATTCCGGCACCTGCAAGGCAAGATACATCGGTTAGTAACGCTTAGTTACAAGACTGCTTACCTGTGTTATGCTCGCTTTCAATCTGTTCGCGCTGCACCGCAGCACCTGCAAAGACAAAAGAGACATTACGGAGCATTCTCCAGCGCTAGTGCAGTCTTTCTACTTACGTGCCATTAGAAGGATAATCTTCATCGTCACAGCCTCTGAAAAGGGAAAGACATAGACTTTACAGACTTAAGACTTTTGAAAGAGAAGAAAGCAAGGCAAAAGGAACTTTAATACTTACAAGGCACGCTCGTGCATTAACGGCGTCTTCGCTCTCAGCAAATCCTCTGCTATCAAGAGGCAGAGCTCGCATCCAGTGAAGCAACTGGATCCAGCGCCCCTGCATAAGACGCAGGATGGAGAGCCCGGCATTTACCTATATAAGACATCTCTCTCTTAAGCTTAAACTGTCGGTGGGAAGGGGGCCCAGTCCGGGAGCAAAACGAACCCTGCGCCTAACACTGAAGACAGTATCCTCGCCAGATCAAGACCCGTGCCTCCGGGGGAACCAGGTGAGCGTTACAGAACGCGAAGCCCTACCACAAAATTCCCGCCCAGGCGCAATGGAAACTTCAGACACAGACCAGTTGGCCCAATTACTCGGGGAGTTGAGGGCGGAAGTACACGCTGCACGTCAGGAAACAAATGCCCTAAGGAGGGAGTTAGTGGTCTCCAAAGAGCGAACAGACGATTTGGCTAGACAATTGCTGCAAGCCCAAGCTGGACAAACTCCTCTACCAACCCCAAGTGGGGGCCACGCTCCTCCAGCTTCCTCGAATCCGGTACAAATCAATCTACCAGGAAATATACCTTTGGCTCCGCCCGAACGCTTTTCAGGTGATTCAAAAAGGTTTGCTGTGCTCTTCAATCAATGTCGCTTGCACTTTTTGTGCAGACCCGCCGCTTTTCCAACGGACCAGGCTAAAGTGGCCTTCGTGCTCTCTTATCTCAGTGGCAATGCCGCAGATTGGTCTGTTCCTTTAGTGTCTCAAGATGACCCCATTCTCCATAACTTCCAGGACTTCCAAGCCAGTATGGAGAAACTGTTCGCAAGGCACTATCAGGGACAGGCCTTGGACAATGAACTTCTTTCACTACGACAGGGCAATCAAGATCTTCTGACTTATATTGCATCATTTAACAGACTAGTGGTGGAAACCGGATGGCCGGAGGATAAGAGGATCACACTGTTTTACAGAGGTCTGCGTGGGGAATTAAAAGACGTTCTGGCTCAAGTGGTAAATCCTCCACAAGACTGTTCCGAATATATCGATCTGGTAGTGCAATTGGATCATCGACTACAGAATCGGAAAGCCGATCGATCCAGATTTGAAACCCGACTTTTTTCATGGCCGCAAAGTTCTACGAAAGGAACTGATTCCGTGGAACCCATGCAAATAGGGGGTGTAAAAGGACCTTTAACCCAAAAGGAGAGGGAAAGGAGGAGACAACTGCAATTATGCCTCTATTGCGGAAACTCAGGGCACTTTCTTCGAGATTGTCCAGTGAAGCCCAAGAAGAAGATAGTAGGGGCGTCTGATAAAGGTACTGAGAATTCTGAGCCGGGAAACGACCTCGCCCGGCAAGTGTAGAGGTCCGCTTGCCGAGCGTTAAAACCAGTTCTTTGACCTCGCATTTCATCATGCCCATGGTCCTCGTGAGTCCTGAACAACCTAATCGTATGCATGCCATTAAAGCATACATTGATAGTGGCGCAATCGGGAATTACTTGGACTGTGAGCTGGCCGCCAGGATGAATCTATCTCTTTGTCCAAAGACGGTGAAAGACGTCATTACCACCGTGGATGGGACGGAAATAGCTTCCGGACCCGTAACTCACACCACCATGGAAGTAACGTTAGTAAGCCAAGATGGGCATCAAGAGAAGATCGTGTTTGATGTGATCAAGGCCCCTCAGTTTCAAGTCATCTTGGGAGTTCCTTGGTTGGAGAAACACAATCCTCAAATTGATTGGCGAGCAAAGACAATCCGGTTTCCAGAATGCGCTTCTACCTGCTACCCTCCGCTCTCCACCAAACTAGCTGCAACTGTTTCTGAGAGTCCGCAACTGCCTCCTGAATACCAGGAATTCCAAGATGTCTTTCGGAAAGACCAAGCTAATTCTTTGCCTCCCCACAGATCATACGACTGTCAGATAGACCTGATTCCCGGATCCACTCCTCCGTGTAGTCGGATTTATGCCCTTACTGAACCTGAAAATCTCCACCTAAGGCAATATTTGGACCAGTACCTGGCTAACGGATTCATCCGTCCTTCGAAGTCCCCGGCCTCCTCAGCTTTGTTCTTCGTGCCAAAAAAGGAGGGAGACTTAAGAACGTGTATAGACTACCGCGCCCTGAACCAGATTACAATTAAGAACAGGTATCCATTGCCATTGATCCCAGAACTACTTGACCAAGTCAAAAACGCCTGCATATATACTAAGTTAGACCTCAGAGGAGCCTACCATTTGGTGCGAATAAAGGAGGGCGATGAATGGAAGACGGCCTTTCGTACCAAGTATGGACTGTTCGAGTATCAAGTGATGCCCTTCGGGTTGTGTAACGCACCGGCTGCATTCCAGTTCTTTATGAATGACGTGCTCCGTGAACTCATTGATGTGTGTGTAGTTGTATACATTGACGACATTCTGGTTTATTCGTCCTCTGAGGCAGAACACCGAAAACATGTAACCGCAGTACTGGAGAGGCTCCGCAAACACAAACTTTTTGCAAAATTAGAGAAGTGCGTCTTTCATGTTACTGAGGTCGAATTTCTGGGATTTATTTTGTCACCTAACGGAGTTCACATGGACTCGAGGAAAGTAGATGCAATAATCAAGTGGCCCTCACCATCATCTGTAAAAGGGGTTCAAAGTATGTTGGGCTTCGCCAACTTCTATCGCAGGTTTATTCCAGACTTTTCTCGGGTAGTCCAACCCATTACAGCTCTCCTCAGAAAAAACAAACGTTTTGAGTGGTCTACCGAGGCAGAACAAGCCTTTCTGGAGCTAAAGACTAAATTTACCTCCGCCCCGATTTTAAAACATCCCCGCCCGGAACTACCTTACATCGTAGAGACCGATGCCTCCAGCCTTGCTATGGGAGCAGTGCTTTCACAAAGAGACCCAAAAAACCAACCAGTTGCACCCCGTGGCGTTTTGGTCTCGCAAATTATCAGCCCCAGAAATCAATTACACCATTACCGATAAGGAACTGTTGGCTATTAAGTCCGCCTTTAAGGCCTGGCGGCATTATCTCTTAGGAGCCCGCCACACAGTCACTGTCATTACTGACCATCGTAATCTACAGTATCTTAAATCAGCCAAAACTCAATCCTCCAGACAACTTCGCTGGGCATTATTTTTTGCCGAATTTGATTTTATAATCACCTACCGACCAGGCAATAAGAATGGTAAAGCGGATGCCCTCTCTCGAATCGGAGTAGAGGAACACATGGTTAACCCCGAGCTCGTACCTATTATTCCTGAACAAAGAATCCTGGGTTTGATCAGCATGCAATCCATTGAAGAAATTGAAACCCAGGTTAAACAACTTGTAACTCCAACGGACATACAAAAATGGCAACTTCGGGGGGAAGACTTCACAGTAAAGGACGACTTATTATACTTCAAGGAACGACTTTATCTACCCTGTACCAGCTTACAAACTCAAGTCATCTCTTGTTATCACGACTCCTTAATGGAAGGACACCCGGGTATGGCCAAGACCTCGGAAAAGGTCAAGCGTCACTTTTGGTGGCCATCTTGGAGAAAAGACATCAGAAACTTTGTCATGTCCTGTGGAGTGTGCGCCCAGAACAAGAGTCCTAAGGAAAAACCAGCAGGCCTCTTACAACCACTTGAAATTCCACCTCATCCCTGGCATACCCTTTCCATGGACTTTATCACCGACTTACCTCCCTGTTCCGGATACAATACAATCCTGGTGATCGTAGACTTATTTTCAAAAATGGCACATTTCATCCCACTAAAGGGGTTACCGTCAGCAGCAATCCTGGCTCGAGAATTTCTTGAAAACATCGTTCGGTTACACGGCTTTCCTTCAGTTTTAATCTCAGACAGAGGAAGTCAATTCATCTCCCACTTCTGGCGGAGTTGCTGTCGGTTAGCTCAAATTGATGTGAGGCTTTCCACCAGTCACCACCCACAAACCGATGGTCAGACCGAAAGGACCAATCAGACTTTAGAACAGTACCTACGCTGCATGCTGCAACAGACAGGAGGAACTTGGAAGGACATCCTTTGGATAGCCGAGTACGCTTACAATAACTCAGTCCACTCTGGAACCGGAAAGACCACGTTTTTTCTTTTGTATGGTAATCATCCTCGAACCTCTAACCTGGATCCACCTCAGGATCTTGGAACACCAGCAGTGGACCACCTACATTCAACCATCACCCAAGCCTTCAAGGAAGCTACTACCCACCTTCAAAGGGCCAAGGAACAATACAAGAAAGGAGCAGATCAACATCGAAAGGAAGCCCCTCAATACCAAATAGGAGATCAAGTCTGGTTATCCACCAAATATTTACCCCTAAAGGGACCACGCACCTTTAACCCAAGATACCTGGGACCCTACTCTGTTACTGCCATAATAAATCCAGTAGCGGTCAAGTTGGATTTACCCCCTCGCATGAAAATGCACCCAGTCTTCCATGTTTCTTTACTAAAACCTGTTCAACCAGAAACCCGATTGACTAAATCTCCTGAACCTATCCTAGTTGACGGAGAACTTGAGTTTGAAATCAAAAATATCCTGGATTCCAAGATCTCCAAATCAAAACTACACTACCTAATTGACTGGAAAGGCTACGGCCCCCAAGAAAGATCTTGGGAACCTGCAGAACATGTACACGCTCCCCGACTGATCAGGAAATTTCATCGGACATTTCCTAACAAACCAAGACCTCCGGAGAAGTCAACCTTGGGAGGGGCCTTAAGGGGGGTGCTGTCACGATCCCTGCTTCCAAGGGGTCAGGACTTGCCCCACGACCTTGGAAGCAGGCCCATGACTCTGATCCCAGGAACCAGCCAGTCCCTATAGGGACCCTCTGGACCTTGTCCTGGCGCCAGTGGCGCCAGGCTCATGATGGTGACTGGTCCCGGCACAGGAAGCGCCGGGCTCATATTGGATAAGAGTGCTTGGTGGACCTACCTGTAGCAGACCATGCTGCTTACTTACCAGCTAACTGGTCTCCTGATCCTTCTCTGCCTGGAACTACTTTTTCTGTCTGGGTGGAGCAGGAGCCACTCCCTAGAAGCAGAACACAGGAACTCTTTTTGAAATCTGGAACTCTTTTCTTACCTGGGTGGGGCCGTGGAAGGAGACGCCTAAGCACTACAGAAGGCTATTTAAACCACACCCGATTGGTTTCACGTGCTTCGCGTTATTCTGCATCTGCAGCAGGACGCTCACCGTGTCAGCTCCAGGAAATCTCCAGCTCCAGATCCTGTGAACACGAAATAACCTGCTGGAATCCAATCTGCAGTCTTCTTCAGTCTCCTGCAGCTCCTGCAAAACAAAGGCACAGGTTAGGTTAAAGTAAAGGCAGTGAATCTACTTACCTAATCCAACGGCAGCATCCAAGGCGCCTTTTCTGCCTTTCTCTTCCGGCATCCGACATCTGCAAAGAGAGAGAACTTCGGTTAGTAATATTCAACTACAAGTTCTGCTTACCTGTGTTACGCCCGTTCCAACTCAGCTCGCGCTGCATTCCGGCACCTACAAGGCAAGATACATCGGTTAGTAACGCTTAGTTACAAGACTGCTTACCTGTGTTATGCTCGCTTTCAATCTGTTCGCGCTGCACCGCAGCACCTGCAAAGACAAAAGAGACATTACGGAGCATTCTCCAGCGCTAGTGCAGTCTTTCTACTTACGTGCCATTAGAAGGATAATCTTCATCGTCACAGCCTCTGAAAAGGGAAAGACATAGACTTTACAGACTTAAGACTTTTGAAAGAGAAGAAAGCAAGGCAAAAGGAACTTTAATACTTACAAGGCACGCTCGTGCATTAACGGCGTCTTCGCTCTCAGCAAATCCTCTGCTATCAAGAGGCAGAGCTCGCATCCAGTGAAGCAACTGGATCCAGCGCCCCTGCATAAGACGCAGGATGGAGAGCCCGGCATTTACCTATATAAGACATCTCTCTCTTCAGCTTAAACTGTCGGTGGGAAGGGGGCCCAGTCCGGGAGCAAAACGAACCCTGCGCCTAACACTGAAGACAGTATCCTCGCCAGATCAAGACCCGCGCCTCCGGGGGAACCAGGTGAGCGTTACACTCACCCCCTCCCGAACCCGATGCCCTCCCACTGTTTCCTAGATGTGAATCAAACTTGTGTCCAGATTGCTCTTGTATGTAGATCTTCATTTCTCTTCCCCCAAGCCCCTCCTTCCATCGGTTGTTCCAGGACTTGGGGCATAACCTGATTAGTGAGTCATAGCTACTAAATATCCTGCTTTTGTTCCTCTTTAAAGATGGAACGAGAAAAAAACCCTTATGTTGGTCTCATATATGGCTTCACAGGCGTGTATGTGTGGGGCCTGATCTATTTGTCATTGGTTTTGGGAATAGGGTGTGAAGAAGGTGATTCATTTGTGCTCTGCAGCTGTCTATAGATATGTTACAAAAGAAAGCCATTCTGAATCAATATGGTTTTGTGCATCGGAAAGAATCTGTCATAGATTTCGTAGGCTTTGTGGAGCCATTATTTCAGTGTTGGAGTATGAGACCTCTTCCAAAAGATCATTGTGCATTACCTTGCAGCCAACATTATGTTCCTGTTAATGTGGGTTAGGCCTGTGTAGTGTACCCCATCATCTTCCAACCCAAGCAAAACCAGGAGTGGGGACAATGGCCTGTCTATGCCATTGATGTCCTTTAACCTGGTCAATACCTCCTTCCAGAACAACTGTGCTCGTGGACATGCCCACCAAATGTGCCAGTAAGTGCCCAAATTTCCACATCCCTTTTTAACAATATTTATTGGCACCCGGGTACATATTGGATAGTCTATACAGTGCCAATTGCCAGTGCTGAAATAATCTATAATTGTGCATTTTATATTGCATTGCAATCGAGGTCAACAGCACCTGCCTAATGTTCGGCCATGGATCTCTGTCTTCTGGGATTCTAGGATTGCTTGCCTATTGCAATTTAGTTTGTTGTTCCCCCGGGTTCTCTGCTTCCACCAATGATGGATTTGTTCGAAAGGTGTTAATGGTCTGTGTATACAACCTTCCCAGATTTGGTTGGTTAGGGGCAGTGGTTCCCCCTGTAATCTGCAATCAATACTAGTTTGCTCTTGAATTTCCCTTCCTGCCAGAGTTGGCTCACTCTTGCTAGCCCCCTCTCATATTGGGTCTGAAACCAAAGCAGCTCATAGGCAGCTGAATGGCACGGGCCAGGTAGTTTCTTATCTATCATTTTTGATTTTCTCCACAATTACTATAAGGTATAAAAAAATGATGTATCCTTACTCTTTTTGGCAACTCTCTCTAGGGCACCCATAGCCACTCGGCAATAGTGGCTGGTACCATATGTTTTTTTTCAAGATCGACCCATTGTTTTGCTTTATTGCCCCTTAAGTGATCCAGGGGTATTCAGAGTTATGCCGCTCTATAGTATTCCTTAAGATCTGGAAGGCCTACTCCTCCCTTATCCTTGGGAAACGCCAAGGTTGCATGGGCTATACATGGTTTCTTGCCTCCTCAAAGGAATTGTATGCAAGCTTTTTTTGGCCAGTTCAAAGAATATTGGGGGGACTTCCATCGGGAGTGCCTGAAAGAGGAATAATAGTATTGGTAAAACATTCATTTTCAAGGGGATTAAGCGACCTGCCAACGACTGAATTAATCCAGATCATCTCCCTAAATCTTATTTTATCGTATTCCACAATGGGGGATGGTTTGCTTCATAAAGGGCTGTGAAATTTTTAACCAGATAAATACCTAGGTATTTCAGGCACCCCGGTTTGTATACAGAATTAATTTTTGGTGATATGTGATTCTGCCTCAGGTGTACAATTCACCATGGGGAGTACTTCTGATTTGGATAAATGAACTTTAAAGCCTGATGGGGACCTATATTTTCCATGACTTCAATCAACCTGGGAAGGGACACTCTTTCAGGAATGTTATGTATACCGAGTTGTCAGCAAAGAGAGCCCGTTTGTATTCCCTCCCGTATCATAATAGTCCCTGAATGGCTTTATCCCTACAGATTAGTTTTGCCAGTGGTTCTAGGGTTAGCATAAATATCAGAGCGGAAATAGCACATACCTGTCTGGTCCCCCTACTCAGGGGGAATCCTTAAGAGGAGATCCCATTAACTGTTTCTTGTGCGGTTGTGTTCTTATATAGGGCAGCCACATTCGTTAACCATCGGGAGCATAGTCCTGTTTTCTTTAGGACCGCCTTCAGAAAAGACCATTCAATGCGGTCAAAGGCCTTTTCTGTGTCTAGGGAAACCAGCAGTGGATCTGCATCTCTTTCGGTTATGGTGGCCATTAGGTCTAGGGTTTTCTGGGTATTATCTGACCTGTGTCTGCCTCTGACAAAACCGACTTGATCTGGGTGGACAAGCCTGGGAATAAGTCAACCTAGACCTTCGACTATCTGTTGAACTAAGAGACATCTGCATGCAATTGACTCCAAAGTAGCCACAAAGAAGAAAGATGTGTTAGAGCAAATTGGACACTTAAAGTTACGGGGGGAGGCGTCCTGGTTTGTTAGGAACGTTTGGTAAGATCAAAAAGATAAAATCAGCCAATAGAACTGCCTGAGAGGGAACCAGGCGATTAGGAGTCAAAGGGATGTGCAAGGTTTGTTAGTAACTTTGCGTAATAAAAGTTCTTATGCATCCTGGAAATTGATTCATGAATTGTGTGCCTCACAATCAGTTAGTCAGCTCAATGCGGTGTCTGAGCAAGCCTGGGTATCTCACTTTGAAGCAATGTACTCTTCTTTGGAACTGCGTGATTTTGTGCATAGTTGGATCTGGAGGATCTAAAGGATGCCTGGAAGCTTGAAATAGATTGTAATAGTATTGAAGTAGCACTAAAGAGGATCAGGAGCTCACGAGCTCCTGGGCCTCATCAATTATCAAATGTACTATTCAAAGGTTATCTAGCTTTTTGGGCCATTTATTCTTTCCATTCTCTTCATTCATGTGGTGGACACCTGTACTTTGCCTATTTCGTGGTTCACTGCATACATTGTACCAATTAATAAGATGGGTTCTCGGTCAGAACCGTCTAGCGCCCTGTAGCCATACTCGATGCAGACAGCAAGGTGTTTGCAACTTTGCTGCTGGGACATATTGAAACTTGGGAAAAGGAATCTGGGAGGTTAAAAAAAATGGCAGTCCAGGAAGCATTTGGGAACTTCCAGCCCTACAGATAAGGGGTATATCGCCACTTTTACTACTTAAAACTAGCTATATACTCCCAAAAACTAAAAATGGGGAGTAAAAATAATCCCAACAAAAAATAGGAAACCGACACATAGAACCATGTGCTCCTGCTTTCGCCCACACCGCTCTGTGGATATGTTAGGACTAGTAGTGCACCTTGTACCACAGGAAGAACTAATCCTGTTCCTGCCTGATCGGAAGAAGTAAACCTGTATCTTTTAATGTGCATGCATAGCTAGGTGCAAAGAAATAATTATTACAAAACCATTTCTATTTTTCCCGTTAAAACCTATTTTTACTCACTTACAAAATGCTCCCATTGGGAACTGGACTTAAATTTGGACTCCCTAAAAAATAAGTTTACTCCCAACTTTAGAAAATAGGGAGTAAAATACTCCTACTTCCAAATCTTATCTGGAGCACTGGGAACCTCATTAAATGGTTTTATTTTTAAATGGGCACAACATTTTGCTTGGATCAAAAAGCATAATTCAGTTTTTCTAGTAACTGACTATTGAACTTTCAGCAGCATTTGATGCAGTCGATAGAGGTCTCTTATGGAGCAAGTTGGAAAAAATGGGGCTACCATCAAGTCTTTTATGATTAATTATTAGTCTCCATGATCAGTCCAATGTTCAAGTTAGGTTGAATCACAACAGGGCCCTTTCTTGCAAAACTTCTACTTTTGAGGGGGGTCAGACCCGGCTGTATTCTGGTGTCCCTTTTGTTTAATTTATACATGTCAGACATTGGAGACTATTTAGATTCTGTCTCCTTTGCTGCCCCTAAAATCCACAATCTTAAATTAGTATGGATGGCATATGCTGATGACTTTTTAGTTTTTGATTGTGCTCACATAGGTCTGCAACAGTTGTTAGAGGCCTTTGCCAAATATGTCTCCTCCAACTCTCTTAAAATAAATTCTACTAAAACTAAAATAATGCAGGGCAGCATGAGAAAAAAGATGTCACCGTACCAATGGTGAATTGTTTCTGATGCTCTTGAAAGGGTAGATTGTTTCATTTACCTTGGCTTTCTGATCATCTCGAAGGGTTTTAGAATTTTTACTGTTATTAGAAGTAATGATTTGGAGGAGAGATTTAAGAATCCCCAATTCATTCCTAGTGGCAGATATGAGCTAGGTATTTACTCTCTTACATGTAGAGCTCATTGGAAAATATCTTTTTATACTAAGAAACCTCTGGGTCTTAAGAGTATTATAAATAACCAATCATATCACATCATGATAAAATTCTTAATCTTTTTGAAAGATTCTTTATTTTATGATATGAAAATAATTTTAGATTTGAATGTTGATACATTTTTATGTCAATTTTCCGTGTTTTGTTCAAACCTGCTCAGGCATCTAGGTGTGTCATGTCAGGAGTTGGTAGATAACCCCAGAAATGTGAAGTGCTTATTATTTGAATCTGAATGGACAGCAAATATTGAAAGACTTCATAAATATTAATTCTTTCAGCCATCTATCTTTAGGATACAAGCAAGTTAGTACCCCGGCTCCATATCTTTCTATTTATTCTGATAGACAAGTTAGGTGTCCGTTTTTAAGATTTCGCTGGAATTTATTTTATGCTAAAGAAATGTGGGTAAGATTCAGTTTGATACCGCTGGACTTTTACAATGAATATGGTAAACCCACATGTCATTTTTACTGTTGAGTGTTAGAGTATTATGTATAACCAAATAACAATAAATAAATAAGTCTTCCTAGTCCCTCTGCCAACATACCAGTGTAGAGTTTTGCATCCACATTCAGTAAAGACATTGGGCAACAATCCAGTTTGTCTTTCTCTTCCTTGGGGAACACCACAATCCTAGCCTACAGAAAGGATTCAGGAACCAGATTCCCATTGAGAATATCATTAAAGAGCTTGCTCAGGAACCGGCCCAGTTCATTTTGGTGTCTTTTATAGAATGCTGTTGTATATCCGCCTGGCCCCAGAGCCGAGCCCACCTTCAATTTTTAAATTGCCTGTAGTATTTCTATGGGTTTTATCAGGATGGCCATTTGTTCCAAGTCTTCCTCTGAGACTTTGGGCTATTGGATATCATCGAGATGCAGATATCTCTTGGTCGTTATGTTTGCTATTACAGGAATATAGGGTAGCGTAAAACCTGCCAAATCTCTGGGCTATGTTTTTGGGACGTGTAAGTATATCGCCCGAGTGGTCCCTAATCTCGCTGACCGCTATATTTGCTCTTTGCCACATAAGCCGAGCTGCGAGTAGCATGTGATCTTTGTCTCATTTCTCAATGAACTTTTGCTTCAAGCATCGAAGTTGTAACCTGGCTTTACCTTTCCACAGGTCCTTCAGCTCTTGTCTTAAGTCAGCTACTCCCCTCTGTACATGAATGGTCCTCCCTCAAAGCCGTCTCTTAGTCCCTTATGGCATGCTGGAGTTCGTTTTCCTATAGGGACCTGTTCCTTTTTTGCCAAGCCCTCAGATAACAGTACACCTCTGAGGGTGGCTTTAGCCGCTTTCCATACCAAGTGTCTTGGGACTTCCCGGTATCATTTACCTTAAAATTTTGTATCTTCTTAAATGTTTCTTAAATGTTTCTCGAAATACTGAGTCCCTGAACAGAGCATTGTTACAGATCCTTCGCCTATTTTTCAGGGATGTGAGGCCTAAATCCACGTAGGTTGTGCACATGCCGTGGTCAGACTATCCCACCACCCGGATGTCTGCCCTTGAATATCATACGCTTTTTCAGATTACACCAAGATGTAATCTATTCATGTGCATGTCTTGTGAAGTGGGCGGGGGATAAAACGTGTATGACTTCTGATCAGGGTGCATTATCCTCCATGTATCAGTCATATATAATATTTTTGAATAATCGAGGACAGATTGTTGTCTGGTCTGCCCGCTGGTCGGGTCACCCCTTCCCTCAATGGGTACCAATCTTGTTTTGGCTTCACTAACATGTTGAGGTCACCCCCACATATCAACATTCCCCTTTTTTATTTCTACAATGCCCAGAGTGCCTCATCACAAAAATGGCCCTGCTGTTCATTTGGTGCATATAGGGAGTAGAGGGTCACCTCTTTTGTGTCATTTCTCCCCCTAACTGCTAATAGCCTTGCATTCATAACCCTTTTCATTTATTGGATTAACAAGGCCAAAGATTTCCTAATAAACATCCCAACCTCTGCTTATTTAACCACATTCAATGCCCATATTGCTGCCCAATCCCTTTTCCCCAAATGTGTATCTTCTCCACTTTTTTAAATTTAGTTTCCTGGATAAACACAACATACAAACCAGACTGCCAAAAATTCCCTCCCATGGATCTCTTATGAGGTGAGTTGAGACCCTATACATCCAGGGACAAGATTCATAACATTCGATTTCCTGCCATCAGTATACTTTAGAACAGATTCTCTTCTGCTTTCCTCGGACAACTTCTTACCCTTTGTGGGACCCTTTCCGATCTATAGTACACATAACCAAGTGCAGCTTGGGTTATCATATGTAGCTGTATGGACCAATACCGGTAAGCACTTGTTCCTTCTGTTTTTACCCTCACTCAGACTCCCCCTACCCCGCTTCTTTCAATGAACATTCCCCCCTTTATGTCAAAGACGCCCTACATAATTAGGGCCACCAGCGAGGAACCCTTCACACTATCGGAGCAACTTACAAATGCCAATAAGGGTTCCTGTAGTATAGACAAATCAAGCTCGATATTTGTTGACACTCTAGCAAAGGAAAAAAAAAGATAAGACTTAAGTTCCGTTGTGGGCCCCAATACTCATCGTATAACAGTGGGATCCTTGAGACTAAAACCTTTGTATTTTTTATCAAGACTGCAGACCCTCACGGAGTGTTCAGTTTCCAATATTTTTTGGAACTGTGTTATCTTCCCCCTTCTCGGCTGGAGCGATGGGTCTCTTCCAGTTGGTCGTGGTGTGGGAGACCCCTTGGACGACTTCTGCTAACAACCCTCCTTTTTCCAGTGTTTCCTCAGCTTCCTCTGCTGATGTTATCTGAAAGTCTTCCTTCTGATATTCAAAGATTAGGGAGAATGGGTAGCCCCATCTGTAGCGAATTTCGTGATCGAGGAGCCATTGCATTAACTGTCTGCAGTCCTTGGGATGGCTATTGACAGTGCCGATATATCCTGATATATACGCACCCTGGAACCCTTGTAGTTGTTAATTCGTTTTTCCCTTGCCCTGGTCAAGATATGTGATTTTGCTGAAAATAGTGACATTTGGCCAGCACGGATCTTGGGCCTCCTATAGTACCTCCTCCCCTATGTATTCTGTCAAAGATTGTATCGGGATACTTTTGACTAATCATTCTAGGGAGATCATTGTTTTTCTCTGTGTTCCCTGCAGACCCATGATACGTATATTACATCTTCTGCTTCTGTTCTACAGGTTGTCGATCTTGAGGGCTAGGTCGGCCTTCTTGAATTCTATTCTTGCAGTCTTGCGTCCATCTTCATTTCAATGAAGTCTGCGGAGAGTTGTTTGTTCTCTACAGTTTTCAATGTATCTTCTATCTTCTCGTTTATCCCTCTTAATTCCGCCATTGATGTGTTAACATCATTTCTCATTTACCTGATTTCCTCTAATAGGATTTGATGTCTGCTGTAGTTGAAGTTGCATGCATTTCAACAGAAGGCGCTCGCAGCGGATCTTGTTGGCTCATTGTTGCTTTGTTTGGGTCTCTACCAAAGGTACGCACCAAGTCCAATGTTGCTTGGTGTAGCTCTCGTTTAGCCAGTCTCGCCGAGTCCAGAGATCTTGATGGGACTAGGGAGGTTACTGGTTGCCCACTTTCTATTATCGTAAGGACGGCATCATTTTATTCTTTATTGGGATGTTTGCGGCTTGGGTCAGCACTGGGTAATCATTAGTCACTATCACATATCTCTCTTTTCCGGCGAAGTTCTTAGAACTCGCCTTCTATGGACTGGCAACTGTGCCGCCATACACCCTAAAATTGTCGACCCTACTGCTCAATCCTGGGTGTTTTTCAGTCCTGTCCGAAGCGTTTGAATCATGTACTACTACTACACGCTACTTTCACTTGCGACTTTTCTACTGAAACCGCTCTCACCTCTGTTCTTAACACCCTTCTCACTGCCCGCTACTCTAAACATTCTTCTGTCCTCATTTTTCTTGACCTCTCAGCCGCATTTGACACTGTAGATCATCCTCTACTTCTTGACTCTCTCTCCTCCATCGGCTTCCGAGGCTCTGTCCTCAAATGGCTCACCTCCTACCTATCCAATCGCACCTTTGCATTTTCCTGGGGCGGCCGCACCTCCCCTACCTACCCACCCCCTCGACTACGGTGTCCCCAAGGCTCTGTACTCTGCCCTTTTCTCTTCTCACTGTATACCTCCCTTCTAGCTCCAATCATCTCTTCCTTTGGTGTTTCTCACCACTTCTACACCGACGACACCCAGATCTTCCTCTCTTTCTCCTCCTCCCCCCCCCGACATCCATTTTAAACTGTCTTCCTGCCTCACTGGTATCAAATTCTGTATGTCTTCCCACTTTCTTACCCTGAACACTGACAAAACCGAAGTCTTATTCTTTCCTGCTAATACCCTCCCTCCCTCCACTCCACCTCCCTCCATTCTCTTTCCTCCCTCCCAGCTCCCCATCTCCACTTCCGCCTGCAATCTTGGCCTCCACTTCGACTCTAACCTCTCCTTTACCACCACATCTCTCTTACCTCTCGTGCTTGTGGCATCCATCTCTACAACATTTGCAAAATCCGACCCTTCCTTACCTTTCACGCTGCTAAACTCCTTATATCCTCTTTAATCTTCTCCAGACTTTTCTACTGCTCAGCTCTCCTCTTCGGCCTCCCTTCCTCAGACCCAGACCCGCCTTAAATCCATCTACCATTCTGCCATCCGTTCTCTGTCTTCTCTCTCTTCATGATTCTATCTCTTCTTCACTCTCCTCGCTAGGCTGACTCTCCTTTCATTCTCAACTCAAATTCAACTTCCTCTGTCTCATTTTCAAAACTCTCTATGGTCTTGCCCCACCCCACCTTTCTTCCCTCCTCTAATTCTACTCTCCCTCTCGCTTACTCTGTTCTGCTGATCAATTCCTACTTACGGTTCCTTCTGCACCTTGTGCACCATCCCGCTTCCGTTCCTTCCAACTTCTTGCTCCATTTCACTGGAACCGTCTCCATCTGCCTATCCGCTCCATCACCTCATACTCCTTCTGCACGTCCTTAAAATCTCACCTACTCCAATCTCCAACCTGACAGTTCCCTACTGCCCTCTGACAGCTGTCCTGTCCTACGCATGCTTATTCTTATGGTCTAATGGTACATTTTTCCCGTATATTGTTCTCAGTTACTTGATTCATGATTTGTATTAACTTGCTATAATGTATTTCCTGTTTCATGTAAAGCGCTTTGGCTTAAAGTGCTATATAAAATTCAGTTAATACAAATGTACAACTTAGGTGTAAGTTCAGGCGTGTGTTTGCAGGGCACGACTCGCCAAGCAATGTAGAACACCTTCTCTGGGTTGGTGGTTACAGCTTACCTGTATCATAGACTGTCTATGTTGTGCTCTCCCCTTCTCAACATTGGACCCCCTCCTTAACGCTTTCCTGGCCAGTTCTATTGTGCTACTGATAGATGAGAATTGTTCACGTCTGGTCTGTCCTCTAACGTATAATGTCAATTCGGGGGCCTAGATGAAGTACGCCACTCTCCCGCGGTCGCTCATAAAGGATACAGGTCCGTTCCAGCCCGAGCAAGTGCATGCTGGGTGCAGTCTGGGATTCCACCAAGGACTTTCGTGCTCTTTTTTTGAGTGCCATTGGCTCGTATATCGAGCCGGCCCACACAGTTCTCTGCCTGGCGGATCACTTAATGTTCCCAGGGATTAGCCCGTGGCATCCCTGTCTGCATCAGGAAACCAGTTCAAGCAGAGCTTGGTAACTCCCAGTTGGTAATCATGCGAGGGTCACTGCGCACACTTACAGTTGGCCGGGCCCAGTTTTGGTGAGGTCAGGTGCTTCTTGTGTGGTTTACCACTATGGTCTTCACACCACCAGGACTGTCCTCACTTCCCTTCTGGCTTTTCTCTGAGCAAGTGTCTCGAATTGATGTCGGTCTCTCCCAGGGGCATTGGCCGTGTTGTCGTAGGGTGGTAGTTCACCTCCTGTCGATTAGCGGACGTGTATGTTCTACAATTGCTGCCCGCTTGGTGGTCAGCCTTCTCGGAACCCAACAACCTGTGCTGCTGCTGTCCGTGGTCGCTTTGCTCATCCAACAACCTTGATTCTCCAAGTTAGACTGCCAAACCCGCCCTGTTCCACTTGGTTTCAAACCACATTGCAGGGCCTCTGCCTTGCTGTACACTACTCTCCCCAGGTTACCTCTTCGCTATGTGCCTCGATTTCTCTGAAAGGGGGCTCAAACCCATCCTTGGACCGTCAGGAAGGTGCAGGAGTGTCCCTAGTCACATAAGCAAAGTTGCCAGAGGACCCTATTCGGGTTGTAACAAACACTGGTGTAGGAGATGACACTCCAGGCAGCCATTTCATCCACATCCCCTACTAGTCTCTCCTATGACCTTTTTTTAATTAGATTAGAACTGTCGAGGTGGTATTGTGTCCCCAAGAAACAAGTTACTTTTGTAGAAACCACACAATAGAAATATCTGCCCTATAATATGGGATTGAGGAAAAACCAGGTGCAAACATGGGGGTAGTTGGATTAGGAAATCCATAAGGTGTAACAACAAGGTCTCAAAGGAGGTCAAAACATGACAGACCAAAGCCCAACAGGATTTTGCAAAAAATGTAAATTCAACTAACATCAAACAAATGGCCGAACTAGTCAAACACACATTGCTGTATCTAAACTTTGGACTCTTAATCAACTTGACAGAAAATAAACAGACAGAAGTTTAATCCCCCAAGATCTTAAAATCCAATTAAATCTAGAGATGGACCTTTGTCTGAAATCAAAATCTTGCTTTACCCCTCAAATTCAGCCACAATAAATAATTGCCCTTTGACACCAATTAATTTGAAATAAATCAAGACAGAACAATCTGTCTTTTATTGATAAACAAACTTTAGATCATTTTCAAAATGATAAGTATCATAATTAGGGAGGCAGACAAAGAGAGCAACCTTGTAATTATGAATAAATATGAAAGCACACTGAGGGCAACAGACATTTATCAGATAAACAATGCTCCAAAAAACATGATGCGCATCCAGTCATTGCTCTCCGAGAGCAATGAAATGAACTGGTGAACAATAGTCTGCTCAAGGACTTTTGAATGCTAAATAACTTATTTCTCTAGTTCCAACAACCAGACCTAGCCACTTTGTCTCTTTCCACAAATTCAGAAAGGGGCCACTACTGTTTCACCCTGCTCCTCTGTTATCTCTTAAGTAAGGCCCTTACCTGAAGCTGCACCAAAATACCTAGACTAAAATCTTCAACCTTTCGGGCTGTCCATTGCATCCTATGTCATAGACTCAAGGATATCCTCTGTAGGATATGCAAGATATACCTTGGCTGATGGGTATAGATTGGTGACACTGGATGTCACCTCATTATAAAAGCGTGTAAGATATGAACTAGGGTTAGAAATATTAGCCTTGTTTTCAAAAAGCAGATCTGCCTAATGTCACAATCAAAACAAAATTATCCTCACAATGATCATGTTTTCCTTAAACAAGTGATGTTCTTGTTTCAGCTTGGAATTATACCACCAAAAACCTAGCACTGCCTTTGAGGCTAGATCTACCTCTGCCTATGCCAGCCCATACATTGGCCACTTTGTGATCATGCATGCCTAAGAACACGAAGCATACCATAATAACCAAGTAATCAACTGTGGTCGGTATGTCAACCTCATCATCATTGTTTCAGCTGAAGACTCGACCTTCTTTAGTAGCCATGTCAAATACCTCAATAACAATCAATATATTCTCAAACTGACCATACAGGGAAGCACCAAATGAACACACTTCTATAATCTGAACATCTGTATAAAAAATGACATCTTACAGTACACCCATTTTAGAAATGAAACTCCAGTCAACGGCATGCAAGAAACAGTCACCAATGTAAACAGATCAAAAACATGCAATTTGTAAAATTCCTTTGCGTCAGAAGCAACTGCAGGGAAATATTTGAATTCAGGAAATATGCCATTGAATGCCAAAATAGATTTCTTAAAAAAGAACACTACCCTCAATAATATCAAAGTTTGTGGAAATGAACATGTACCACCATACACAATGGGTGGTTAATACATTTTCCAATTTGGAAAATGAGAAGCAACTTTGCTAATGAAACTATACCCATTCCAGGTTTGTAGCAACTGTGACCCTAAACCATGTGTCTTCCTGAATGCCTAAAGGCACCTTGAGTATGTATGCATAAATCAGACAATTCCCTATGTACTGGTGCTCTTCTAAGCAGAACACAAAACCTATCTGCCACACTCCCTTCCCTCATCTCATTTCCCTAACCCCTTGCCCCCCTACAAACTTACACATGCACCCACCGCCCCCCTACAAGCTTCCCTAACTCACACTTCCCTTCCCTAAGCAAAGCACAGACTGCCCTGGCCAACAACCCCTGCTCAATAGGCCCTCCCATGCGCACTCACACCCCTTTGCCCCCAAGATAACCACCAAATCGCATAGGTCACACCCACTGCAGGACATTGCACCTTCACTTCAGTCCTCCCCATCTCCACCCAATATCCCACCATGCACCCCACTTGGCTCCATGCAGCCCTCCCCTCCTATACCCAACCCTGTCCAAGCCCTCTTCTCCTCCCCTCCTAAACCCCCAATTCCGTCCAGCCCCTAACTTCCCCTCCCCTCTCAGAACCCCTCCTCCTGCCTCCCCCTGCTTCCCTCTTATCCTCCCACCTACTTCCTCAACTTGCCCTCCCTACCTTCTCCCTTACAGTCCCACATTATCTCACATAGAACTCCCACCCATTCACCCCTCTCTTCCATCCCTCACGCTGACCCCCCTGTCAACCCCAACCCACCTTCAGAACCTGTACCTGCTCTCTTGCATACTCAGGAAAAATAAATGGGTAAGTCCCGGGGTTTTTTGTTTAAGGGGGATTGAGCAAGAAAAGGGACTATTCATATAGTGTAAACAAAAAGAACATTGCTCAATTACCTCTCTCTTAGTCCACCTTATAGGCTAGTCAGATTGAAACTAAATCAGTTTGGGTAAGTTATCTATTTCATTTACCCACAGTACATATGTATTGACAAAAAGATTTGTCGTGCCAGAATACAGGTGTTAAAAACACATTTTAATTAACAATTAAATTCAATACATAGTGTGGTATATGCTTTCTACAAGACATTACCACCTTTCGAATATATAAAAAATGTTTAAGAAAGACAATTTAGAAAAAACAAATCCAGAATAATGGCACAATGGTGCCAATTGTGGCTGAGGTTAGTAAGTGACAAATACAATTATGCATAGACATGAGATGTTATTACCAATATCTATATTCGCAGAGGAGCAAACTATCAGTGTTCAAACAGAAAATACACAAATATTTTGTGTACAAAGACAGCAAGATTTAAAGTGTCTTAGGGATGTCTACATATGTTTCGGCTGAACAGAATTTAATGAACACCTTCCCTGGTGTTCCGCTGTTATTGTTTAAAGCCCTCTTCAGGACAGTACGTTGTTTTAGAAAATTGACAGTACGTTCAATGCTCCCATCTCCGTTTGGTTGGAATCGAAAAGGAGACACTAAAGAAAGAGAAAGAAATTGGAGTCTTTTTTTAATAAATTGTCCCGGATTGTGCAGAAATTTAAAAAAACAGAGTGATTTTAACACACTATCTTAGGCAAAATGTATATGTGATCTGGCTATTTACATGCCCTATGTGAGCAGTTTACTGACCTTTTGATCTTGAATTGGTTGGACTAAAGTATTAAATGGTTTTCTCAGGCCGTAACTTCCTGTTTCGTGATTTGTAATTTTGAACTATTTATCCACTTGGTAACTTTGAATCTGTTTCTCAATAATTCAGGTAACAGACGTGTTTTTGCATTTTTCAATTTCAGGCTCTGTACCTATTGTTACATAGACAGAGGAGAGAAGGAAGAAGACACATAGTTGTCCGATATATTTTTGAAGGCTTTTTGTTTAGTTTTTTCAGAACTAATTTCTCTTGTAGAGATATGTTAGTTAACATACCTCCTTGTCGAGGCTTCTTCACGACTTTTTTATGCTGTTGTTTGTTTTGGAAGGAGATTCAAAGGGTCCACACGCATTGACTTCAACTTTATGAACTCATCTGCCTGAAGAAAACAACACAAACAAAACGGGCGAGCTTATAATTATATTCGTCCCCGACGGAAGAAAGTTGCCATTACTATGCATATTTCTGGCCAATTATGTTTGTTTCTCAGTATTCGCTGACTGAATTCTATATTGGCAGTGCGGGCGGCCATGGTGCTGCAGCGTTTGTTTACCTGCTGGTTGCTCTCGTTTTCAATTTTCATGCGTGGGCGTCTTTCAGATCTTCGTTCGTGTATACCTTCGTGGTTGAATACTACAGAGAAGCTGCGGATTGTTTCTTGCCGTGTTTATGCGGTCATGTGTATGCGTGATGATGCAACGTGGTCTAGTTCGTCGTCAAGCTTTGTAGATCAAAAGCGTTGGAAGCGCCGAATTTTGAATGCATCTCATGGATGCCATCTTGAAGTGGTGTGCGCAGACATGAGTGCATATTGAAATAATGCTTCACTTCATAGTTGGTGGATGATGCACTCATCAGTTTATTCATAGCTGAATTATTCAGATGTATATTCTCAGTGTGTAATTTTGAGAAATTTGGATTAGTTATCAGATTTCGCAATTACGGGAGAATTTTTCCGCAGTGGGATGTATTCTAAGGCTGGATGTCACCTCATTATACAAGTGTGTAAGATATGAACTAGGGTTAGAAATATTAGCCTTGTTTTCAAAAAGCAGATCTGCCTAATGTCACAATCAAAACAAAATTATCCTCACAATGATCATGTTTTCCTTAAACAAGTGATGTTCTTGTTTCAGCTTGGAATTATACCACCAAAAACCTAGCACTGCCTTGGAGGCTAGATCTACCCCTGCCTATGCCAGCCCATACATTGGCCACTTTGTGATCATGCATGCCTAAGAACACGAAGCATACCATAATAATCAAGTAATCATCTGTGGTCGTTATGTCAACCTCATCATCATTGTTTCAGCTGAAGTCTCGACCTTCTTTAGTAGCCATGTCAAATACCTCAATAACAATCAATATATTCTCAAACTGACCATACAGGGAAGCACCAAATGAATACACTTCTATAATCTGAACATCTATATCAAAAATGACATCTTACAGTACACCCATTTTAGAAATGAAACTCCAGTCAACGGCATGCAAGAAACAGTCACCAATGTAAACAGATCAAAAACATGCAATTTGTAAAATTCCTTTGCGTCAGAAGCAACTGCAGGGAAATATTTGAATTCAGGAAATATGCCATTGAATGCCAAAATAGATTTCTTAAAAAACAACACTACCCTCAATAATATCAAAGTTTGTGGAAATTAACATGTACCACCATACACAATGGGTGGTTACCAAATTTTCCAATTTGGAAAATGAGAAGCAACTTTGCTAATGAAACTCTACCCATTCCAGGTTTGAAGCAACTGTGACCCTAAACCATGTGTCTTCCTGAATCCCTAAAGGCACCTTGAGTATGTATGCATAAATCAGACAATTCCCTATGTACTGGTGCTCTTCTAAGCAGAACACAAAACCTATCTGCCACACTCCCTTCCCTCATCTCATTTGCCTAACCCCTTGCCCCCCTACAAACTTAAACATGCACCCACCGCCCCCCCTACAAGCTTCCCTAACTCACACGTCCCTTCCCTAAGCAAAGCACAGACTGCCCTGGCCAACAACCCCTGCTCAATAGGCCCTCCCATGCGCACTCACACCCCTTTGCCCCCAAGATAACCACCAAAACGCATAGGTCACACCCACTGCAGGACATTGCACCTTCACTTCAGTCCTCCCCATCTCCACCCAAGATCCCACCATGCACCCCACTTGGCTCCACGCTGCCCTCCCCTCCTATACCCAACCCTGTCCAAGCCCTCTTCTCCTCCCCTCCTAACCCCCAATTCCGTCCAGCCCCTAACTTCCCCTCCCCTCTCAGAACCCCTCCTCCTGCCTCCCCCTACTTCCCTCTTATCCTCCCACCTACTTCCTGAACTTGCCCTCCCTACCTTCTCCCTTACAGTCCCACACTATCTCACATAGAACTCCCACCCATTCACCCCTCTCTTCCATCCCTCACGCTGACGCCCCTGTCAACCCCAACCCAGCTTCAGAATCCGTACCTGCTCTCTTGCATACTCATCAACACTAGATCTGTCTCCAAAAACCAAACACAGCATTTTCGATTTTATCTCTGATGAAAACCCAGATATCCTCTTTATCACAAAGAGCTGGTTCTATGACGATTATGAACCCATCGCACACGAGGCCTTCCCCCCAGCTATTCCTTGATCATACACAATAGGTCCAGCAGAGCTGGAGGGCTAGCCTTCTTCCACAAACACCTTTCAGTTCTACTCACAGATAAATCACCCTGCAACAATCTTTGCTAGTAAAAATTCAACTCTCCCCCTCCACCCACAGTTTTTTACTCCTATACAGGCCTCCTGGCTACAATAGGATTTCGCACACTCCATATGTCCCTCCTTATCAATATGGCACCCATCGCGCACCACATTAGAAGACTTTAACATCACCGACAACTGGGAAGCTGTAAGGGAGGCATGGTATCACAAGTATGACACTGACACAAGAGGTACAAGTTCAAAACCTTTATTCAATTTTCAGGGTTTGTAAAAACTCTTGCTTTGCCCTATAGCTATGATGGGAGCAGTTTATACCATCAAATAATAAAGAAACCAAAGCCCTAGTCAGTCTCTGTCAAATCAAAATGGCCTACACTAACAAAACCTAATGCCTGCCCTATCTCTTATACAAAAAGTGTGCAAGGGGGAATGTGTACGCATTCCCCACGTTGGACAGCACAGAGTAAGATGTCCTCGTAGACAGGAGGACACACTCTGGCTCAAGTTCTCAAAACAAATGTCGTTAAAAACGTGGATCGAGGCCGCCTGGCCTTCCACGTTAAAGTCTCTAATTCCAGCTTTCAGAAGTTATTTCACAGTTCAACAAAAGTTCACGTAGGCCTCCCTCGGTCGGGCTCGGACCTCACAATCACAGCCTTTGCAGGGGTTTCCTTCCCCAAGCTTAATTCACATTTTTTAGGTGCTCCCTTCTCCAAGCTTATCACACTTCCAGTCTCCCTCAGTCGGGCTCAAACCTTTTCCTGATGTCGAAGACTTTTGAATGTGCAAGGTTTTTACTATAGACCTCCGCACAGGGGGTGGGGGGTGCTTGCGATCTCGCAGGTTAAGATACCCACTTTCTTCTGAGCTCTGAGTGCCGACAGGGAGCAGGAGGCAAAGCAAAATATATGCGGGACATCGGGAGACACAAGAGTTGCTGTCCACGAGCGGGCCGGCGTTGTGTGGTGGCAGTTGGAATTTAAGACCCGGCACTGGTGTCCCAGCTCTGATCGGGTGTGTGTGGAGCAGCTCCCCCCCCTTCTGCAGTGTCCCTTCATGTTATGACGCCAGTGCAGCCGGGCTGCCGAGGGAGTTCCTGTGCTGCTGTGTGGCACAGACTAGTGAGGAGTTCTCCCCCCCCCCCCGCTGGAGTGAATACATTTGTTGGAGTGCCTGCTGCCGCGGGAGGCACCAGGGGGCAGCTTGGGGGGCATGCCTATTGGTGGGAGGAGCTGGCTGACGGCAGAGGGAGGCCGTGAGTGAAACGGGCTCCAACCTGACCCTTATCCTGGTCGCCTCCTTCGAGGCATGCACCCTGGGGCCCAGGGTGAGCACGGCCATGACTGCCATCCAGGTGCAGGGAAAATCTGTGAGCCTCCGGCCGGATGAGATACTTTTTTTTTTTTAAATGTATTTTTTTATTTTCAAAACCAAACAAAAACAGCACACAATACAACTGTTCCAATACATAACAAAGCATCGTTAGACCATCACATTTTACAGTGTAGTTCCCCAACCTCCCCCCTAACCCCCACAAACTAGAGCCAGCTCAAATGTGTCATCTGTAGGAGCATCATCGGGTAGCGCAGTACCTATGCACTCATCATCTGGGTCCTCTGATCCAATGTTACCCTGACGAGGGTTTGCCATAGAGGCCACCAATTGCCGCCAGGCCAGCAGGGGGCCTACTTCCTCCTCACCCCCCTAGTGACCACTTCAAACCACACTACGGATTCCGCTTCTGCCCATCGCAGGAGGTCCGCCCACCATAGCTCTACCCTGGGTCTGTGGACCGTCTTCCAGCCCATGGCAATCCTGCGCTTGGCCAGGACACAAGCTAAATCCTTAATTTTGCTTATGTGCTTTAAGCCCCGGGGTCTGGGAAAAATCCTGAGCATGCATGACCAGACTGATCCCACGTCCAACACCACTCCCCCACCAGCCAGTCTCGTTTTAACCTCATCCCAAAATCTATGTACCTCTGGGCAAGCCCAGAACATGTGTAGCAGCCCCGCTTCCACCTCCCCACACCTGGGGCACTTCTGTGTAACCGAGCCTCCAAATCTTGCAATTTTCCCTGGGGTCAGATAAGCCCTATGGGTAACATACAGTTGAAGTTGTTGGAGTCTCGTGTACCGGGACACCTTTTTATGGTACCTCTGGACTCTCTCCCATTGCCCGTCTATCATGGCTCCTCCCACCTCTTCCTCCCAGTCCTGTCTCAATTGGAGCAACTCCTTCCCTGCCCTTGCTCTCAGGAGCTCGTATATCCTCGATATTTCGTGCCCGCCATCCGAGACATCATACATAGTTTCCAGGGAGGCATCAGGGTCATCAGCTAGCACTGTCTCCGGCCATCTCTCTCTAACCTGTTTCAGTAGCCTAGCATAGGTTATAAATTGGCCTCGATGCACCCCTGTCTCTTCTTGCAACCACTGAAAGTCCACTGCCTCCCCTTCCTGCCATATATCCCCAAGGGTAGTATCTACTTACCGACTCAAATAATTGGGAGTCGTTCCCGCACAGGGCCACCAGTGGGACCTGCTGGGAGAGCGGCTCCGACTCACCCATTATTCTCCATGTTCTGCGCCAGACCTCCCAGCCCAGCCTCAAAAACCACACCTTCCCACCAGTTTGTCCTTTCGTAACCACACCACTTCCCTCAAAAAGTATGGGGCTGAGTCTCCCTGCAAGAGTCTGGCTTCCGCCGAATCTTCATCCGAAAGCCACCTGGCCACATACAGCAGCTGCCCCACCAGATAATAGAGTTCAAAATTTGGCAGGCCTATACCCCCCTTATCGCACAGGTTCTGGAGTTTCCACAGGGCCACCCTGTTTCTGAAACCCCTACACACACTATGAAGTCTCACAAATAGGCTCCTGGGAATCAAAAACGGAACATTCACAAAAAAATGCAAGAGTCTAGGCAGGACCACCATCTTGAGCAAGGCCGCTCTCCCCATCATAGACAGGGGCAACCTAGACCAAAACACCATGCTGTTCTTGACCCCCTCTATTGCTTTCTCTGTATTATGGTAGTGCTCCGCCTCGATCCTGTGGTAAATATTTACTCCCAAATACCCAAATGTCTCAATCTGCCATGGTATCGGCAGCATAGGTAGCCTCTACAAGGGGACATTCCTATATCTGCCCAAGGGAAACAGGCTAGACTTCCTAGGGTTCACCGATATGCCAGAGAGAGTGGCGTAACGGTCCATCACCTCCAGCAAATACTGCAGGTTCTCTTCCGGATAACGCAGCTAAAGGAGCATGTCGTCCGCATACAGTGATACCAGGTGTCTACCACTTACTGTGCTAATGCCCACCTCCCCATATTGTTGCCGCAGGCATATTGCCAACAGCTCCAGTGCTAGTATGTATAGCATGGGTGACCAGGGACATCCCTGTCTGGTCCCTCTGCTGAGTTGCCAAATATCTGAGATTATGGACCCTGTTTTGACTCTGGCCATCGGGGTGCTGTACAACAACTGGACCCACCTGATGTATCCAGGTCCCATACCGTATCCCCCCAGGGCCGCTTTCAGCCAACGGCACCATACCGAATCAAAGGCCTTGACCGCGTCCAGCGACACGATAGCCAGCTCGCCCGTATCTTCCTCAGTTTGGTCAATAATGTGGTGTAGTCTTCTATGGTTTCAGTGATGTTTCTGCCTGGGACGTAGCTCGTCTGAACTGGGTGTATCATCTTACCGATCACCCTCTTCAGCCTATTAGCCAGCACGGCGGTAAGTATTTTGCTGTCCTGGATGAGCATGGACAAAGGTCTGTAGGACCCGCACTCCATGGCCGGCTTGCCTGGTTTCAGGAGTGGGATGATCACAGCCTCGCGAAGGGACAATGGAAGTTCCCCCTGCTTATAGGCCTTGTTAAACATAGCAAGCAGTGGCTGAATCAGCTCCCGCTTGTATGTCTTGTAAAACGCACTAGGCAACCCATCCGATCCGGGCGCCTTACACGTGGGCAAATTCTGAATCACCACCTCCAGCTCATCCAGGGTGACAGGAGCGTCCAACTCCGCACGCTCTAGGTCGTCCAGGGTGGGAAGCTCCATGTCTTCTAATGTGTCCAGAATGTCCTGACGCACATCCTCCCCTGTGTCCTCATACAAGTGTCTATAAAACTTGAGAAACTCCTCGTTTACTCCTTCTTGGGTGTTGCAGATGCGACCTCACTCATCCCTAATCTCACTGATCATTGAAGGGGGGGGTCTCACTTTTATACAGCCAGGCCAGCAGTCTGCCCGGCTTGTTGCCTCCTGCGTGTAGCCTCGCCGTGTATTTCTTGTAATTTAGTCTACACAGCCTATCCCAGAGTGCACTGCAGGTTAACTGAAGATCCTTTATCTTGGTTCTATTATCAAGGACGGTATCCTCCTGTCGTGTGAGGCCCTCCAGCTCCCTTTCCGTTTCCTGAAGTTCCCTTTCAATACCCCCCTGGAGCCCTTTAGACTTGGAAATGGCTACTCCACGCACCACCACCTTAAACGCTTCCCACAACATCCCCACAGAGCGTACGCTGCCCGTGTTTATATCAAAATATTCCTCGATGGCATCCCTCAGATCCTCCCGGAACCCTTCATCCTGTAGTACCTCTGTCCTAAGTCTCCACGTTGGAATCCGCGATCTGGGGGGTTGGTGTCGCCACTCTACCACCAAAGGCGAGTGGTCATATAATACCCGAGCCTTGTATTCCGCTCCTACCATTTCACCCGCTATCTCGGCCACTCCAAACACATAATCAAGCCTCGTGTGCAAGTCATGTGGCGCTGCGTAGTGTGAATATTGCCTATCCGTAGGATGTAGCCTTCTCCACACATCCTCCAGGCCCAGGTCTTCCAACAATGTCCCCAGCACTCTGGCCGCCGGCACCATTTTCCCCGCCTTGTCAACTGACCAATCTATTTTTGGATTCAGGGTGCAATTAAAGTCCCCTCCCCACACCACCGCGCCCCCAGCCAGTGGGCCAAGTTTTCCGTAAAGGGACCTAAAATAAGCAGCTGTGTCGTGGTTGGGGGCGTACAGATTTATGATATGCACTTCCCTGTTTTCCAGGAGCCCTGCTAACGCCACCATTCTGCCCTCCGGGTCCACCGTTGAGCTAAGCACCTGAAGCGGCACGTGCGGCGTCACCCAAGTGAAAACCCCTCTAGCGTACGCTGAGTACGCAGCCCCCACAACATTACCCCTCCATTTTCTCCTGACCACCTCCAGCTTCTCCCTAGTGAGATGAGTCTCCTGCAGCAGGGCTATGTCAATGCGCATCCTCTTTAAGTACAGCATCACTTTGTTTCGTTTCAGGTAACTATTGAGACCCCGTACATTCCAGGTCACAATTCGGAGATTACCCGAAGCCATCTACTCGGTCTGTTCCCAACCCACCACTCCCTTTAATGATCCCGTTAATAGTTTGTTTTCCGGCTCTACCCCTTCCCTCTTGCAACAATTCCCTCCCTCTCTGTTCCCCAACTCCACACCACAGCACACAACCCAACCCCTCCCCCCAACCTACCCTACCCCAACAAATGCCCAGCTCCATCCCTGGATCTCAGGCCCACCCGCATCTGGTCCTGTCTCGAATCCGAGGACTAGGACCCCGCGGGGCGTCACCAATCTAACAGTGACCTAACTAAATATACAACTATTGGGATCAAGGGGTGCCTCTCAGGAGCTCCCTATCATCTATGTTAGGAAAAGTGCGTTCAACGGGTCCAGCCAGCTGTTACCATGGCTCACTCCCCACAAGCATAATACAACTCTATATTCAAGTCCCAATATCTGGGCTATGTCACCCCCGGTGGTGCAGCAACCTGCTACTTATCTTCCGCAGCTTCCATCTGGACATCCAATTCCTGAGGTCGGCCCTGCATGTCCAGCCAGTCCATCGCCTCAGTCGGCGTCTCAATAAGAGGGATCTGTTCTTATAAAACACTTTCAACTTGGCTGGATAGAGCAACATGTAGCGATGGCCATCTTCTTTCAGCCTTCTTTTGACCGACCCGAAGTTCATTCTACTACGCTGTACAAGCAGCGTATAGTCCGGGTACGCTGTGATCTTTGCTGACCCCCTCTGTCGTTTCTCCCCTCCGAAAAAATTTGAGAATCTTCTCTCGGCCCCGATAATTCAGGATCTTTGCGATCAGCGTCCGCGGGGGAGCACCTGGGGCCGGTCTCCTCGTTAGGGCCCTGTGCGCTCTTTCAACCGCGAACCCCTGGGTCAGCACCCCACCTGTTATCTCCTGTAAGAGCAAGGTTTCCACGTATTCAGTGGGATTTGGCCCTTCCAGTCCTTCCGGTAGACCCACTATACAGATGTTATTGCACCTGGCGCGCCCCTCTGCCTGCTCAGCTCTGTCCTCCAGATTGCCCACCCGTTGCACAAGGGCATGGAGCTCCTTTGCATGCGCGGCGCACGCCTCTGTAGTCTGAGCCATCTCCTTTTCCAAGGCCCCAGTGCGCTCCGCAATCGTACGCACATCCTGTCTCAGCAGGTTCACCTCCTGGACCGCTCCGATCTTGAGGTCTAGGCCCACCTGCAGCTCTTTCATAGCCAGGCCCAACTTCGTCTCCCAGGCCACTTTTAGATCGGCAATCATTGCCAGCACCTCCTGGATCGTACCCAGTGTTTCCGCCGCTGCCGCGGGGGTCTCCTTACTTTTGCCCCCCTCCGCACTCGGGGGCGACTTGGCATAGGCCTCCATCGTAGGCTGCTTGATCCTGGGTCTAACCACTTTGAAGGACATCCTGCTATGTCGACTGGGTGGAGGCCCGTCGTGCTTCCCCCCACACAAATGTCCGCGTGATCAAGAACTACCCTCAGCAGTCCGGAGGTGCGCTTGTCTCTCCACTCGCACCCAGAATGGGCTGTGTCCTCTCATGTACTCGTACACCCTCGGTGTCGTGGCGCCGATCTCTGCCGTGCTCTTTCCGTGGCCTGTGCTCAGGTGCGCTCACCCATCCCCCGCACTCTCTATGTGCCTCTTCTTCCACAATCACGAGGCCATCCGGGGCACAAAACAGTCTCAGATGTGGTGCTCCCGCACCCAGGCCAAGGGGGGGCCCCTCTAAGCATCAAGGGGCCAGTCACGAGTGGGTTATGTTCTCCCGCATCCTACGCCACTGCTATTTCTTATTGTCCTTATGCCCCTGCTCCTTCAGGGTTGTGACACTGTCTGCATGCCCAAGGGCTTGTGGGCCTGTTTTGGTGCTGTCGTGGATCCTGCAGTTCCCAACCGTGAACACAGTACACGGCTTTGTGCGGTGTCCCAGCCCTCCGTGACTGCGGTGGGTATTCCATGTGTCACTTAGGGCCTCGTTGCACTGAGAAGCCCAGCTTCGTGTGGCCTGCGGTACAGTGTCCCCTGGGCCACCCTGCCACTCCGTGTCAGATCACTCACTTGTGTTTAAAAGTTTGTGTTAGCCCATACAGATGGCCAAAACAGCAGCATTATGAAGACAGGGCAGCCATGTCTGCAGTGACTTCGTGTGCCTACGAGGCCTCCCCTTTATCCGTTCCAGAGTTCATACACGTGCGCCGGGTGCTCGCCACAATGTGTCTCCAGCGAAAGACACTAAGCGTCACAATGTTACACCGGTGTTCACTGCTGGCGTCCCAGCCGCAGCGACGTGTTCTTCAGGTATGGGGGCTGTAGGTGCCTCTGTCGCCTCGCAGGGTCCGCTCACCGGCCCCTCCTCAGCTGGACTCCACCGAACTCGACTCTGCTCTATGGGTTCACCGCCGCCCAGGATCTCCAAGGCGAGGGCCTGCTCTCGCATCCACGCCACCAGCTCGGTGCCTCCCAGGGTGTCATTGCAAAGCCATCAAGCGGCTGTTTGCGCCACGGCGACATGGGCTTTCTCCCTCTACACCCGCTCCCTTCTCCTCTCAGGAGCGGGGGCTGCAGGTGCCCTGTCCTTCTGTGGGCTACCTGTGTGCGTGTCGCCGCCGCCAGCTCCAGGCGAACATGCTTCCGATGTTCCACCGCCGCAGCCCGCACACAGAACGGATCGGCGCTCCCATCCGTGTATTCAGCTGCCGCCCGCACACCGGCCTCGCGGGGTTTCCCTCCCTCCGGCCTGCTTCGCAAGCAGAGCGCATCGCTCTCTGGGCCACTGTTGTCAGCGCACTGCTCCGACCGGCTCCGTCCTTCTCAGCCTCTAGGGCCATTTATGGCCCTTTGTTCACGAACGGCCATCTTGGATGTTGCTTCTTCACAGCTCGACCTCCACCTCTTTCAGGGTCCAGTTCCTTTAATATGCAATCTTGCTGGTGGTCAGGGTACACGTCATGTGCCCCCCACATTCATACTCCTTTTGATGTACCGTGGACATGCGTGTCTGCCAGAAACCATCACTTTTCCTCAGGACCATTGTCGGATCTTCGGGAGCCCCTCCGAGGAACGTCCCCTCACGTAGCCATCAAGCCACGCCCCCGGCCGGATGAGATACTTGTACAGCAGTGACATTGTGAAATGCTGGGAGCGTTGATGCGGGTGCTGCAGGATGTGGCGGCACACCAGGGCTGTAGGTGGTGCCACCGGTAGCCATCTGACTCCGCTCTTGAGGCTTCATTGCTGGGAAAGGCAGCTCTGCAGGTTAGGGCGTGCCCACTGTATCTCTCGGCTAAGGTGGAGGCCTCGGGAGAGGGCCCCGCAGGGTCACGTTCCTTGTCCCTGCTGCCCCTGTTGGAGAGGGACGTCTGTGGCGGGGCGGCCTAAGGCACTGGTGAGCATGCAGCAGGTTTGCCCTCCGAACTGCTTGACCTCTATGCTGACATTGCGGCACTAAAGGAACCATGGTGCTGATCTCTCTCCCTTCATCCATAGCATCATCTCAAGGCCGGCACCCCTGGGTACCCCAGCTGTTGGTGGAGGTTTGCTCTCTGGGGAAGCGATGACCTGGTGGTTGATGGCCAAGGACAACAAGAAGCAGGGCTGGCTGCAATTTACACAGAAGGGAGGCCTGGTGCTGGGTAAGGGCACAATGGCATCCCCCGGCCCGGGAGGTGTGAGGAGGGGATGTCGGTATTCCCGGGGAGACCCACACCCAATGATCTGGCTGACCAGCCCTCAGAGCCGAGCTTGATCCTTGCGGAGATGGTTTTTTACTGGTGAGCACCAAAACTGGATGGGATGGAATATAAAATGGACTGCATACAAGAGCGGATAGAGAAGGAGAGCAGTCGTATCCACGAAGCTGAACACAGGGTGGGAATCCTGGAGGACACTAGCAGTGAAGTGACCCAAGCTATTTGTTCCCTGCAAAGTGAAGTCAAAGAGATCCGTGACAAAAATGAGGATCTCAAAGCGAGGTCCCGCTGCAACATCTGAGTGGTCGGGGTCCCCGAATCGACACTGGCACAGAGCATGGAGCTGTTTATGGAAGCATTCATCAGGGAGGAGTTGAAGGACCCACCACTGTCATCCCAATTCCTGGTGTAGAGGGCACACCGGATCTCGACTCAAAAACCCAGGCCGGGCCAGAACACGCGGCCGATAATTGCGAGGCTGCTGAATTACCACAACCAGGATATCATCCTTTGTAGAGCCCGTGAGCTGGGTGAGCTACAATACAACGGTGGTAAAATCACGTTCCATCAAGATTTCACTCTATCGGTTCAGGAAGCTTGAATCTCCTTTCTGGCAGCTAAGAAACTATTTTGGGACCGGGGTCTACAATACGCTATGTTATACCCGTCCAAACTGCGGTTGATTCATGACAAGACCTTCTTTTTTACGAGCCCCGCCAAAGTGGTAGCCTTTGTGGAATCACTTCCCAGAGCCTGAGAGGTCAGGGGAAGCAGTCGTACGAATTCTGATGTAGAGAGTATAAAAATGTTATAAGGTTGTCTGAGAATTGTGAGAACACTGCAGAATATGAAGGGAATGCTACTTCCCTGGTCGTTATAAATGGTAGGATCCCATGTTCGGTGTGTTGTAGTAACTATACTGTAAAGAAATGGGACAGTTGATTATTATCCTGAAGATGAATTGCCTCCTCCTCATCCCGGTGCACCTGGTGGTATAGGTGGCCGGGTGTGGTCATTGAGTTCGGTGCACCCGGGCAGTTGCCTTGATGAGGTGTTTGAGGGGGGTGGTCATTAGGGAGGGGAACATTCACTGCTGGTTGGGCAGTGTGGGCGGGGGTGGTGCGGGCCGGGGCTGGGCAGGGGATGTTGCAGGGTGGGGTGGGGAAAGGCAAGGGGGATTTGGGGAAAAGGTTTTTCTTGAAAAAGGATTCACGTCCCAGCACAGAGTCAGCCAACAGGAACATTGGGGGATGGGACTCTGGGATGCAGGGCTGGGCTAAACACCACACCTACCTTATGTCAGGTTGCAACATCATGAGTTGGAATGTGTGTGGGCTGAACTTACGTAAAACTAGAAATGTAATAAACTACTGTGAGCGGCATGGAGCTTAGGTAATCCTGTTACAGGAGACCCACCTGGTAGGAGCCGCGAATGAAGGAGTCGCTAGGTCTTGAGACTCCAATAGGTACTTTACGTCATACTCCACCTACTTGGCTGGTGTTATGACTTTCATCCACAAATCCTTACGATTCAACCTGCTGTAGCAAGTGGCCGACCCACAGGGTAGATTTGTTATCATGTCAGGAAGTTGGGCTCATGTCTTGGTGACGTTCATCAATATTTATGGTCCTAAGATAGATGATCCAAGATCCAAGCTTTTTTGAATCCTTGCTTTCCGGGTGTTATACATACATGCCCACTGATATTGTATGGGCGGGCGACTTTAACGTTGCTCTGCAAAGACCGCTAGATAGATCCGAGGAGATTACCCGTCCGGCACCGCAGGCTGCTAACCGGGTACGCAAGACTATGATGTTGCTAGTGTTAGTTGACGTGTGGCGAACGCTCCACTCGGAGCTAGAGGAGTGCTTGCTAGTCCACCTTTAATGCAGATGACGCAGGCTTGCTAGCTTCTCGCAAGAACTTATTCTGACCACTCCCCAGTCATGTGAACGCTGGTGATAAGGCGGGATTTGGTACCAAGGCCCCAATGGAGATTCAAGGCGTTAGCTTTGGTGGACATAGTCTTTCGAAATGAGGTGACAGAGGTCGTCCGACATTCTTCAAAGAAAATATGGGCTTGGTGGCCTCGATGGCCACCGTCTGGGAGGCTTTCAAAGTGTGCTTGCATGCGTGATGTATGTCACTGGAGGTGGGGGTACTGAAAACCATCAGGAGGCAGTTGTCGGAGCAGGATGGGGAGATTAAGACCATTAAGGCCACGTTGTTGGACGCTGAGGATACAATAGCTAGAGCGGAGCTGCGGATAGGTTTAATGACCTTGCCGACCATGAAGTTAAATACTTGGCTTGCCCGGTGCTGGCACACCGCTATGGGGAGGAGAGCCATCTAGGGCGGTTACTGGCAGCTATGATGCATCAAGAAAAAAGAGCAACTGCTCCCCTCAATGAGAGAGGCTGTGGTTATTTTGGGTTTGTACGTTTTTACCAAATCTAAAGATTCGCATGTACAAAAAACCTGAGAAAAATGCTACCACCAAAGATTCAAACATTGTAGGTAAGTATATACATACATTTTTTTTAAAAGACTGCGGGGGCGTCCCCCGCAACACCCCGCTCACTATACTTTAGAGTATAGTGAGCTGGGGTTCCGGGGGAAACCCCTGCAGCTCCCAAAAAAAAATAAAATGAGAGAGAAGGACCCTGCGGCACCAGTTCCCGATCACGGAAGTGAAAGGGAACTGGCGCCGCAGGGACTCAGTGTGAAGAAAAAGGTAAGTAGTGTTTATGTGGGTGGGGGTGTGTGGGTGGGTGTGTGTCATGGGTGTGTTGTGGGTGGGGGTGTGAGTATGTAGGGGTTTTTAATGTGTGTTCGCATGGGAAATGAGCGAACCTTTTGTGGTTCGCACATTTCTCATGCAAACCTTCCGGCCGTGGGAAAATCAGCCGCAGTCAGATCACGTAGATCCTTTATTTTACTGCACCCCCTAGACTGTGCCTCATACCGCCCGATTTCTCTTCTCAATTTAGACACTAAAATCTATGCTAAGATCCTGGCGGATAGGTTGCTCCTGTTTGTATTAGAGCTAGTCCCTATAGATCAATCCGGATTTATCCCGGGTAGATCAACCTCTGTAGACTCTCCTATACTGGCTCAAATAGACCCAGGAGTGCAGGCCGTGGCAGCTCTGCTTGATCTGGAAAAGGCTTTCAATTCCATTGAATGGAACTACCTCATTGAAGTACTGCAAAATGTGGGCCTCCCATTGTATTTTCTTTCTGCAGTGCAGCTTTTCCACTCTTGCACAACGGCGAGGATCGGCTTATATGGGAAACACTCTGAAGCATTTGTACTGGGTAGGGGTAGACAGGGCTGCCCGCTGTCTCCGTTACTCTTCCAACTAGCGATTCAGCCCCTTACATCTAGGTTACGGATAATCCATCTGGATCAGGGATTGGCATTGGGGGCGGCGGGTCAAGAGAGCTGGTGTCGTTATATGTGGACAATATGATACCGTACTGTGGGGACACTGGTGCAAACTTGCATTTCCTGTCACAGGAGGTTGCAAGGTTTCGTCGATACTCTGGTCTCCGAGTGAACTGGTCTAAATCTATTCTGTTTCCGCTAAATGAGGTAACGGTCCGGCCGGTGGAGGTGAGAGGTTTTAGGTGGGAACAGTCCTCTGTTCAATATCTGGGCGTGAAGATCAGTAGGAATTCCTGTACTCTGTTGGCGGATTACAACCTGGCGCACTTGAAGGCCTTGAGACACAAAGTAGAAAAATGGTGTGCGCTGCTCCTGTCCCTGAATTGAAGGGTGGCTATTGGTAAAATGGTTGTGGTTCCCGAGCTACTGTATATGTTCCAGAACATTCTTGTTTGACCCGGTACTGCCTTTTTCGCGGGTCTGAAATCGCTTTTGGTGAAACTTTGGCTTAAAGCGCTTTATAAATTCAATAAACATAAACTGGCCTGGCAACCTAAGTCCCCCCGAATTAGTTTGTAGACTCCTGTTCTTCTGTGGGACCAGGGAGGTATTGGCATGCAATAAGAAGACATTGACATGGAACTGTATTTTCTGGTGGCACAGACACACTTTGCTTCTTATTGGATGCCGGAATCGCCATTGTACCCGCATATCCATATAGAAAGGTGCTCTGTTCGTCCCTATGCTCTCCAGGGCATCCTCGTGTCAAAGAAGGGTGCAGATAAATGCACATTTTGACCCGGTTGCCTGCATGGTGTACGCCTGGAATAAGATCCTGAAGCGTCTGGGTGGACATGCCTTATGATCCAGGGCTTCAGCTCTGGAGGATCGAGTGCCCTCGGCATACCTGTGACAAGGCCTTAGAGAACGAATGGAGGGGGGTGGGGATTGGCACCATGGCAGACTTGTATCCAGAGGGCATATGTGTCACACTGGAACTGTTTACAAACAGGATGGGTGGTGGATTCCTTAGAAGGCTTCAATATTTCTGCATGAGGGTGGCTTTTAAAGTATGGTCTACCACGTTTCCGAACCAACCCCCGTCACTCCCAATCTTACGCTACCTCCTGAACTCGGCATCCGCACGGCGCCTGGTGTCCTGCACCTATGGGTTGGTACAATGACAATCTCCCAAAATGACACTGAAGTGCAGAAAGCAGTGGGAAATTGATTTTGGGGTTACATTCAATAAAAAGCAGTGGGCAGCAATGTGTATGAGATCTCACAATGGGGCGTTTAATACCCGACTTCAATTGATTCAACTGAAAACATTGCACAGGGTATATCTTTTACTTGCCCGACACGCCTGGTTCGGGCCTGAAATGCCAGGCACAGTCTGCCGATTTTCTCCACATGGTATGGTCATGCCCTCAGCTGTGTGAGCTTTGCATGGGGGTGACATGCACCCTTTCAAGTATACTACGCTGTGATGTACCGTGTGAATTACTGTGCTGCATGTTTGGGTGGCTCCCAGGAGCCCTGGCTGATAGCTGCTAGCATGATAGTGGCAAGGAAGTGCATTTTATTGCGGTGTGTTAGTTGGACCACCCCTCCCGATGTCCGCGTGTGGTTGGACAGCCTTACCAGGCTGCAGAACCTTGACAAGGAATATGGTCTTCTCTGTGGCATGGGCTTGAAACCGAAGGACATATGGGACCCTCTTACATCTCACCTCCTGGCACAGTGTCTAGATACAGGTATGGAGACCTAGTGAGCCCTGGGCTGCTGGGAAAAATGTTATATCTTCGCCATCTAATGACTTGTATTGAAAGAGTTACGCCGAAGTGGTAATATGTATTCTATACTTGTACAAACTGTCTGTATTGTTGGTCTGAGCGAGACGTGAATCTTCTTTAATAGACTTCGGTAGGACCACTTCAAATTTCCCTTCAGCTCAGACTCTTGTGTTATTTGCCCCAGTATCTCTTGGTCGGGGTAGTACAGTATCATAAACACAAAAGTTCAACATTCATCTTTTCACTTACCCTTTTGCGGGGGTTAATCTTGATAATTTTTTTTAAAACTCTTTATTAGTTTTTAACACATAACAAACATCAACAATAAACATTACACAACTGGCACTTTGTCCATCCGTACTCTTGGGGTCTGGCCGCAGTCCCCGCCGAGTTCTCACGTTCTCAATGTTGCCAGGAGTTCAATCTTCTTCCGGCCCGCTGGGGCCTGTCGTGTCTTGGCCATCTGTGCTGTCAAACAGGTCCTGTATAAGGGAGTTCCATGCAAGTAGTTTGCCCTGCTCTCCTCCTCTCCCCTCTGCATCGCTCTGGTCGACACTGATGTTTCTGCTATTGTCCATTTCTTCAGGTCTGCCCACCACCTTTCCGCTGATGGCCCTGTGCTTGAGTTCCATGCCATCGCCATCATTAGTCGCTATGTGCGTTATTTGTTCACCGCCCCTTGGGAACAGCCCTAGGAGATAAGATTCCGGCGACTACGCTTGCATTTGGATCCCGCCCTTGTTTTTACTGTGTCCCAAAAGTTAAGTATCACTGGGCAGTACCAGAACATATGTATCATATAAGCCTTTTCTGTCGCACAGCGTAGGCAGCTTCGGGTTTGTCTGTGTCCCATGTGTGACATTCTCCTGTGTGTGAGGTACGCCCTGTGTATGATGTATAGCTGCATTTGCTTGAATCTCGCATTTCTGGAGACTTTTTTGGCATACTGAAATATCCTGCTCCACTCCTCATCGGTGAAGGTCCCATGGAGTTCCTCTTCCCATCTGGCTCTTGCCTGCAGCGCCCTCTCATTGTTGCTACTCAGGCGCTGTTCATAGAGTCTGGATATCGAATGTCTTCCTTCCGACACATCGTACCACGCATCCAGTACTCCCTCGCTGTCTCCCTCTCTTGGCAATGATCTCCACCTATTCTTAATCCTCTGTACCATACTGTTGTACACTAGGAATTGTCTGCTGTGTACGCCCTGTTCATCCATTAAGGTCTGGAAATCCACCCATTGTCCATCTATCCATAGGTCTCCTTCTGTGCCACTCCTTTGTCTTCCTATTGCGCGCGGTAGGTGGTCAGGAGCGCTGTTGTTACGCTCACCTGGACCCCACAGGGGTGTTAATCGGACCCGGACAGCTGCGGTCTGCGTCAACGTGATGCGTAGTGCAGAGATGACTGTCTGGACTGGCCCGCCTAGTCTTCTCTGCTGGACCCGAAGAAGTATTTTCCTGCAAGTGGAGACAGGGATTAGCCACCTGTGGGTTTTAGTGATGGCCTCCCAACTATTCTCGCTCTCCCCCACTAATCACCTCCAATATCCCCTTAGTAATCTCACCTTATGTTTGTAAAAGATGAGCTCTCCATCCTGCATGTCTTGCAGGGGCACGTAGATACCAGTTACTTCACTGGTTAGAAGGCGTTGGGAGAGTTCCGGTAAGCATTGACTCTGAAGTACCTGGCGGGATTGGTAAGTATCAAGTTCAAAGAGTTCAATGTGCCCGATGTTCACTCTTGTCCCCTTCCTTCCTTAAATTGCAACTGAGTTTGTGAGAAGGTCTCGTAGCTGCTGCTGGCGTTCAGGTAAGAGTCTGTGTTACCCAACGCTGTCCGGTAACTATTGCATGTGTTAACGTGTTGTTTTTCTCCCTCTTTACAGGTGCGGCATATGAAGATATGGAGAATAATACCGCCGGTGGTAAATCAGGTAAGTCTATGGTGGTAAGAGGTATTTGTTGATTCCCTTGGCTCACCTTGTTATTCTTGTGCCCCTAGCTGCCGGAGTACGGCGAAGAAATGATGGAGACAGTACTGGATCGAAAGATGCTGTGAGAACTGGTGAGTATGGCGCCATGCTTGAGCTGGCGAAGCGACGCATGCAGGACTGATGTATTTCCAGGTTGGGACATGAAATGGATCCGGAATCAGGTGAGGAATTTGAAATAAGTTCGTTTTCTAACCTTGTCCTTTTCTTCCTCTTTATTCTAGGAGCTCCGGATTCGAGGCGGGCGTGGCAGAAGACTGGATGCTGGCTGTAGGCACGCGGGCGTGGCAGAAGACTGGATGCTGGCTGCAGCCACGGTGAGAGTCACGCTGCTGGATGTAGAATAACACAAAGCATGTGCTGCTGTTCGGGCGTGGTTTAAATAGCCTCCAAAGTAGTCCCAGGAAAGAAGTTCCCCAGGACCACACCAGAGTAAAAAATAGTCCCTGTAGTAAAATAGTCCCATCCAGGCCTCACGTTGGCTTGGATTTATTTGCAGCATGGTCTGCATGAGGTAAGTAATGTCTATGAGCCTGGTGCCTATGGCGCCAGGACTGATTTTTATTATGAGCCTGGTGCCTACGGTGCCAGGACCAAACCCAGACAGCCCCTAGCTGGGGTTTTTGTAAATGTCTGGATGCCTGCTCCCTGGGCTGATGGGCTTGATCCGGATGCCCGGGGGTAGGCATCATGACAGCCGTGTGAACATTGACTAGTCCTGCTAGGGGGATTTGTCTAGAGTAGGGGTCTTGTGTCGCTTGCATTTTCCACGCTCTTCTCCACAGAGTCAGACCCAGTTGAACTATAGCAGGGAGTAGTTTGGCCAGAGTTTTGTCCACCCATGGAAGTACCCTCTGGTAGAAGTGTCGTAGTGCTGACTGGAAGAGCAGGGTGTCTGTGGACGTGTCATCCCCCAGCCATTTTATAACGAATTGGAGTTGTCCCACCAGGTAGTAGCGTTCAAAATCTGGTAGGTTGATTCTCCCTCTCCTCCCCCGCCCATTCATAATCCCACTGTAGTTTGTTCAGCGTTATCCTGTTCCTCCCCCCGCCGCACAGGAACTCTCTTGCCAGTGTATGCAGCCGTGCAAAGAAGGGCCTAGGAATGTTATATGGGATTTCAGTAAAGTAATACAGTAGGCGGGGCAGGGCTGTCATCTTCAGTACGGAAGCTCTTCCTATCATCCCTAGTGGGAGTGTCTTCCAGAACGTCATAGCTTTCTCTATTTTGACTAGGGCTGCCTGTGTCTTAGCCATGTGCGTTGCCGTGATGTTTTGGTGTATGTCCACTCCCAAGTAACGGAAAGTGGTTGGTGTCCATGTGAGTCCTAGACTCAGTAACTGGTCAGGGGCAGTCTCCCTCAAGTCTGTCAAAGGGAAGAGCTAGGATTTCTCTTTGTTGATCGTGATTCCTGACAGTCTGGCAAATGCCCGAGTGCTTCTAGCAGGTCTGGCAAGTTTCCCCTCGGGTTCCCGACATAAAGGAGTATGCCGTCTGCATATATCGAGATTAGGTGTACCACCCTGTCTATTTCTATACCCGCATTCTCGTACTCTGCTCTAAGGAAAACTGCGAATGGTTCCAAGGCAAGTATGTAAAGCATCGGGGACAGGGGGCATCCCTGCTGTGTGCCCCTGCCAATCTTCCAACCCTCAGAGATGTGCCTACCCGGTTTCAACCTTGCTCTGGGGTCACTGTACTCTGTGGTAAGGGTTGTTCCAAACTCTCCACACTAGAATCATCATTGGGGAGATTTGAACCAAAAACTGCTTCACTGGTTAGTCTTTTGACTTCTAGCACAATTGGCTTACATCTTCTTCCAAATGGATATTTCACAACAGGATAATGATTCTCTTGTTGGCCTGTTTGCCTTAGGCAATGCAGGTTACAGTTATTTCCCCCTTGATCCCTTTTACAAGGATGGCTTTGCTCTTAACTTTTTTTTTAAATAATTTGTTTATTCAAGTTTCAGCATACACAGAGAAATTCAGTATAGTATACAGGACTGCCAGTATCAATACATACTGACGATCAGGGAACATTGGACGACATAACCATCCCCCGTCCTCCAGGATTACTTCCAACCAGCCGATGTCCGTTCCCCCCTACCCCCATCTCCACCTCATTCATAAGCATGTTGCCAACCTATTCCTCACTCTCAAGGGGGTTTTAAATCGGTAGAGAAGCGTAGCTCATCAAGCAGCTGGCCCCATTCCACTGTCATCCCTTCTTCCACCTCAACTCAAGGTCCCTGTTGTTTTGTAAAATGTTCTACTCCGCCATTCCCCACCTGCGGATATCTTCCTTCCAATATATCACAGAAGGATCCTTGGGCATCTTCCAATCAATGGCTACCCACCTTTTCACTAATACGACCACAAACTGAGCCAATCGGTTTCCTATGTTATGTTGTACCCCCCGCCCCCTGGCTGGGAGTATTGCCCACAAACACGCCTTCGGACTGCACTCAAGACTGGAGCCAAGCAGTTTGTTGATGTTTGAAATCACTACTCACCAGTAACCTGCAACCACAGAGCATCCCCAAAGCATGTGCCATAACTCTGCCGGCCGTGCCGCACATAAGGGGCAGGCCTGACTTTGGTCCCTATTCATTGCATGTAGCTTGACCAGAGTCATAAACACCCTATGTAGAATGTTAAATTGGATCAGTTGGAACCTAGCATTCCTCGAATCCTTGCGCACTTGCTCCCAGATGTTAATCTATTACCCCTCTGATGTCAGACACCCCTTGTCCCTCTCCCATTTATTCTGACCAAACAGATCTTTCGAGGGGAACACACTCCTCGGTGCCTGGTAAATCTGAGAGACCCTGGCCATCCCCACTGTCCTGTGCAAGGAGAACCTGCATCAGTGTGCTCGAATGTGGTTCTTCCGGGATTCCCGGCCATACGGCAGCCAGTCGTCTGGTCACCATTCCGTATGTCGAGTGCTCCACCCATCAAACGGCATCAGTCTCCCATCCTCAAACAGGTCACCTGCTGTGCTACACCCTTGTCCCCCAAGTCTGATATACCCATCCTCCTCAATGCCAAGCGAAGACCCTGGTCCACACCCCATGGCAGGTCAGCACTATAAAGGCTGATCACCTGTAGTTTCCTCAAAAGCTTCTTCCAGAGTGTTCTCACCACTTGAAATATATTGTCAGCCCCCTTTCCTCCCACCGTACCCCACAACAGATCTATCCCCTGCCGATGAACTGGAAGGGCTCCCAACAGCCCTTGTCCACACCAGTATGTCCTTCAACTGTGCTGCCATAAAGTAGAGCTCGTAGTCTGGGAAATTAAAACCCCCCTCCTGCCGTGGATGTCTCAAAGTTGCCAGTGAGACCCTCCTCCTCCCAGTATCCCACAGCAGCTCCCCAATCTTCTCATCCAATATCTTTAAGAATATTTTCTTTATGCCATAAGGGATATTGCTGAAGTAATAGAGCAGCATTGGGGGTATAACCATTGTGCAGAGTGCCACCCTTCCCATCAATGATATCAGCAACTTTATCCAAAATTGAATCGAGTCCCCTATCCCTGACAGTGCTCTGCCAGTATTATACACAAATGTCTCCTCCATATCATGAAAAATGTGAATGCCCAAGTACCTAAATGCTTCCCCCTCCCACCTTATCCCCCAATCCGGGGTATCACGGAGGGCCTCTAACAGAACAATAAAGATTTGTCTTTGTTCATTCCTGACAGAATGCAAAAGTTACCTAGAATCTCTGCCAGTATTGGCATATGCCCCCGTGGGTTCCCCACATAAAGAAATAAGTAATCCGCACACAAAGAGACAATATGTCTCACCCCTCCCGCCAATATCCCTGCTTCCCCCATCTCTTTCCTGAGAAACCCTGCCAGTTGCTCCAGTGCCATTGAAATCAGAATCGGTGAGACCGGCACCCCTGCCTCTTCCCTCTGCCCAGCATCCAGTGCAACGAGATCCAATTATTTGTTTTCCCCCCCGCTACCAGCCTGCTATATAGTAGCCGCAGCCATCGGCAGATATTGTCCCCAAGCCCAAAGGCCCTCAATCCCCTAACAACCAGTTCCATTCTAGTGAATAAAAAGCTTTCATCGCATCGAAGGACGCCAGTGCCATTTCCCCTCCCAGAATCTTTAACCTGATCCATCACATTATGTAAGCGGCTTAGGTTCATTGTGGTATTCTGCCCCCTTATGAATCCACGCTGGTCTCGATATACCAGTATTGCAGCCACCCTAGACAGTCTGGCAGCCACGACCAGGACCTTTGCGTTGACATTTAGCAATGAGATAGGATGGTCGGATACACAGTCCAGGGGGTCTTTGCGCTCCTTCAACAAGACTGTTCTAACCGCCTCCCTCGACTCTGGGAGCACTCTCTTCTCAAAGGCCTCGTCGTATACTTTTTTAAGATGAGGGACCAGAAGGTTGGCATACTTACAGTAAAACTCTTCTGGGAAACTATCGCCCCCGGAGGCTCTACATTTCTTCATAGCCTGCAACGCACAGCTGATGTCCGCTTCCTCAATAGACCCCTCCAATCCTTCCCTTAGGTCCCTGTCTAGATTCAGTAGCTGTATCAAGGCCAGCAGGTCATCTGCCTCTGCCTCTGCCTCAGATTACTTACCCTCGCTAGTAGAGGAAGAAGCAGGATGACCCCTGTATTGGGATCCAGCTCCCTCAGCTCCAGGCTCTGAGGCCGACCACCTGGCCATTAATACTTCTAAAGAGCATACGAACCGCTCAGAAATGAGGGCCGCTGCAAAGCCCTCTGTTGGGTGGGGCTGCATGCTGCGACACTCGACATGACCACAGCATTTATGGCTGCTCTACCAAAGGGATGACTTCCCTGGCAACAACATGGTCGGAAGTTAGCCGGCAGATGATGCTGGCACTCACCAAAGGGCCTCACATAAGGACCCTTCTTTTCCGGGCCTATCAGGGCCTGGAGGATGCCGAAACGCCTACACCACGCCCCGCCCTGGCCTTGAACTATCGCCTGCACCATTCTCTGATGCCTCTTCACATGCCCGGTAAGCACTCGAGCCTGGCCTCTGTTGTGAGACTGTACTGCTCTGTAGATATTACCATGCCTCCACCGACATGCTTCCTACCGCCATACAGGCTGCACACCTGCCCAGGCCCCCTCCTCACTCCACCTCCCCTGTACGTTTGTGCACCATTATGGGGTTTGTATCACCATCCAGCTCTTGATGCACAATCAAGACCGGAGCGACCTACCACTGTGTGCCCCCGTCCAAGTGTACTGGCATCTCGCCCCATCCACTCCAATGTTCACACCCTAATACTGCTAACCTGGCCTGCTGCCAGCTTGCCCCGCCAGCCAGCATACAAAGATATGTGTAGTATCTCGGTCCCACTCCCTTCGAGGCAGACTGAGCTGCCTGCAGCTGCCCAAATGCGGATCATGATACCCACACACGGGCCATGCAGTCCTCCGCCTTGTGTGGTGTTAGGCATGCCTGTTGCCACGTTCCTGTCCCCAGCTAGTATACCTGAGCGACATGTAACGGCCCCAGTGCTAACCACCATACAAACGTATTTGCACTGCTCACGGCCAGCTCCCGCCATTGCCACTACCATTTCTAAACTGCCATTGAGTCATACCTCTGTCTCCATCAGTGAGCTGACCACAATACATCTCCCTCACACCAGCATCTCACCACCTTTGATGCGCCACTACCCACTTCTTGCCACACTCTACCCACGCTATCTCCCAGGCAGCCTAAGAGTAATTTACCCTCACTAACCAGCATTCTGAAACCTGGCCGCACACCCACCCTGCTTGCCTTACCCTCACCTGCACTTATGCCACCTAAGCTCTCCAGACCTCAACCACCCACGACCTTTCCCTGCACAGACTCGCTCCAACTGAAACACATGCGAGCTCACTCCCTCCCTCCATCCTCGCATCATGCCTCTGACACCTCACACCAAGCCCGGCCCCTTCTGCAGCTCGTCGGATGCAAAAGACACCCTGGAACCTTCTACCATCACCCGTTGGCCTTATCGCTCCAAGGAGCACCAACTCATTGCCCCCCAGCACCAATCCCAAAGTGCCTCCTCTACATGACGCCTCTCACCCCAGACAGAGCGTCTCCAGCACTCAACTAAGTGACTACCACGTTCCGGCCACTGAGCCGCCCTTGCTCCTCCAAGCAATAACAAACGGTGCTAGGCTACACAAGCACTCTCAGCCCGACCCTGATCCTCAGGCATCACCCAACCTGGCTGCCCCTTCCTGCACTGATCCTCAGCATGCCTCACCCACCCAAACCCAGCATATAGAAACCACTGCCTAGGGGATCGGATAACAACCTCCCCCACACCCAAAAATAAGAAGACTGTGAAGGCGAGCGTCCCCAGATAGCACGACCCTCCCCACAATGAGAGGCAGTAATGGACTCTCCCAAGATGGGAATAAGGTTAAGACAAAGTGCGGGTCAGCTTAATGGGAGTTTATATAAGTCAAAATAGGGCATGCAAAGGACTCTGCAAACTCCGAGAGCGCTCTGTCTGACACTAGCAAAGACAGGCGTATATATTTGCAAAACGCGTCATAAGAACCTACACACTATAGGGGGCACATGTTCGTGGGGATTGGGTGGCGACGACTAACTATAAGTGCAGCTGGGATGCGCTGTGCCATGGTTGGTGGACGTCACTGGGTGCCAACGTGGGGCGGGCAGGTCAGCTGGGCTCATCCGGGAGGTGCTGTTGTGCCAGGCGTGGCCACTTGTCATTGATGAACGTCTTCCTTGGCTTTCTGCCCAAAGGGCCACGCACACCCCATTCATTCAATACAGCAATGTTATCTTTCCCTGTAAATCCTACAATAGGTTATTCTGCAGGTTAATGCAAAACAGGAGGAATGCACCTTGAGTGGGGTATTTTGGCGATACGTCAATACATGGTTACCGTCATCCTGCGGGCCGGGAACCATGGGTCCCAAGGTCGGGTCTCAGGCCAGGGGGTGAGCTGTCCAAGTTTTCATGTCTTGTTAGAAGACATTATGAATGTGTTCCCACAGTGTTGCTATAATATTGGGTGTCCTCATTTTACAGGGGCCATTAACCTAGGGTGAGCTGGTGGGTCATGGGGCCTAAGAAAGGGCACCTTTGGCCTGTGTTTATGTTCAGGGTTTACTGCTGGGTTGTAAATAATTCAGGTGGCTGGCCGTGGCCATGTGAGCTGCGGGGGAACGTGAATGCTTGAAGCGGCTCCAGCCGAATTGGGGGAGGTGAGGCAGGGCAGCCTGGTCCTCTGCCTTTCGTCTGGCAGGCTTCACTGGGGAGGGAGGGGAAGTGGCCTTGGATATGCCCACAATGGTATTTTCCTCGTGTGTTTGCAGGTTATACAAAAAGACATAATAATTCATAGAGTACAATACTCATTGAGTTTTCTTTTTAAAGCTTACATTTCTACATTGTTAGTGCTTTTACATGGCCATTTCAAATGTGTTACCTATACCAATGTTGCTATTGATAACTATAGGTTAAGTATTCAGCAACCACGACATTTTGTTACACTCTATGCATACACAATAAGCGAGGTAGTATTAAGGTTGGTAGAGTGGGCGGGAACAACTGGCCAATAAGACTGACGGCAGTGACACATGGTGAGCTTGAACATTCAAATACATTCTATGCGCTTTCTTACACAATTTACATGAGCTCCCAATGCTGTTACACTTGTGTTCCGTTGCACTCTAGCAGCATTAGTTTAGTTATGGCATAGGGCCTTGGAGTACATTCTTCTCTGAGAAACATATAACATAAAACCCGGGACACTTCTATCATTTGCGCATAGCTAAGGGGATATGGGTATTTCGACCAGGATGCCACATGAACACACATTCTGCCATCTTTATGGAGTTTGCATATTTTATCAAAAGGTCATGGAGAAAAGAGTTTTATTACAGTCAGTTTGCATATTGGTATTTTGGGTTTCTACTTTTGTCGGGGGACCATTTTACAGTTCTTGTCCACTCCGGCCCTGCTGGCCGGGTCATACTGCGGACAGTGATGCACTGCGGAAGGTGAATGTTACAGTGTTTGCCTCTAGCACTAGCTCATGTCCGTCTGTTCGTGGGAACGGGCTCTCAGCAGATCTGCCAGGGCGCTGCAGCCACAGGGACAAGTGAGAACTCTCCAAGGGTGGGGGCCGTGCTGTGGCGCACAGGGGCTCATGTCATTCTGGTTTCACAAAATGGTTTCCAGGGCCTAGCTTAATACAGCACGTTTGGTCATTGTGTCAGCCAGTGGTTCACCCGCCACCTGGGCCCTGGTGGCAGGGGGGGGGCTCCCTGATGAGCCATGGACTCCACAAGGGGGGGACTGCAGGGGAGGGGGGGGTCTCTTGGACCTATCCTCCCATACAACTGCTACCAGCAGAAAACCGAAACCGACCAAGCCCTCCTCCCTGCATAGAGGCTCAACCAAGACCTTTCCTGACCAATCTAGTCGTGTGCCCAACCCCCTTCTAAAATGTGCTCTAATCAATGCAAGGTTCATCACTGCACATGCGCTGGACACCAACAATCTCATCTCCACCATAAACCTGGACATCTTAGCCACCACAGAAACATGGCTACATCACGCATCTGGCCTCACCCTGTCCATTGCCCTCCCCCCTGGGTACACCATCCTCTGCTCTTACAGACTTATTACCAGAGGTGGGGTGTAGCACTAATAGCTAAGGACACACTGCCCATTAGAGAACTGAACTCCACCCCTCCTGATAATTGCGACATCCTGTCCACTAAACTGACCCTCTCTGGCTCAGACACCATCGTTCTTCACACCATCTACTGCCCTCTACGCCCAGCCTTGTCCTTCGAAGAGAACCTCCTTCACACCCTGCGGACCTACATTAAAACCACCTATAAATCGATCCTCCTAGGAGGCTTCAACCTGGGTTACAATGACCCAGAAGACCCAGCAGCTGCCTCACTCTCTAACTCGCTTAGCACACTTGGCTTACACCAACTTATCAGCAACCCCACACATAACAAAGGTCACATTCTAGACTGGATTGCAGACCTCAAATGCCAGGTATCCATCCACTCCAACAGCCCCTGCCCGTGGTCTGACGACAACATAGTGCAGTTCACCATTCACCTATAGGATGCACAATACCTGTCGCTGTCCCACTACCCCCCACTCTCGCCTGCAGCTCCAGACACCTCACCAAGGAACAGCTTGCTCCCTTGATCAGCTCGCTACTTCCTAAACCTCCCTTCACCAAAGACCCTAACACACTTGCTGACCTGTAGACTTCAACTCTAATGGCCGCCATCGACGCCATAGCCCATCTCAAGCCACGCAAACTTAAACCATCTGCCCACAGAAACTCCTGGTTCACTGCTGTACTCCAAACACTCTGTTCCAACAAACAGTTAGCGGAAACTAACTGAGAGAAACACCATTCCGCATCCAAGAAGCTACTGTTCATTATAGCAGCCGAGTATTATAATAAAAGCCATCCTTTCTGCTAAATCTGCCACTTATAATGACCAATTCGACAAATCCAACATCTGTGAGATCTTTAACATTCTCAGGGAACTGGAAACGCCCAACACCCTTCCGGTCACTATAATCAAAGATGATTTGTGGTGCTCCAATATCCAAAACGTGTTTCTCCCCAAAATCGAAACCCTGCATAACAAAATTGACACCAAATTATCCCTGGTCGTACTCTTGCCAGCATCACCAACTTCCTCACCCCTCCCTCCAACAGCCCTATACACCTCCCAATGTTCTACTTCACTGACATCTCTGAAGACGAGTTCATAACTATCCTAAAACGCCTTAAACCATCCCAATATAAAGGTGATTTCTGTCCTGCGAGCCTTATCAAAGACTGCTCTGACATACTAACACCCCTCATTGCCTCATTCATCACCACCTCCTTCTCCACAGGCACAGTCCCTACCAACCACAAGGAAGCTTGTGTACTCCCTCTCATCAAAAAACCCACACTGGACCCTGCCATCCCTACCAACTAGTGCCCTATAACAACCGTCCCTTTCGTGCCCAAAATTCTGGTTAGTGCAGCCTATCTGCAATATCTAGAAGTCAACCATATCGTGGATGTGCACCAGTCAGGCCATGGGTCGGAGTCTGCACTTCTTGATCTGAAGATCCAGATTGATGAAATCAGGGATGAAGGCAAGCTTGCCCTACTGCTTCTCCTTGCCCTATTAGCCGCATTCGACCTAGTGGACCACGAAATCCTAGGCCGGCACCTATCCTCCTCAGTTAACTTCTCTCCTGAGGCCACAGCCCGGATCGCCGTTCTCTTAGGTGACCGATCCATTTGTGCTTTCTGAGAACTCCAGTGCCCCTCCAACACCTATCACTTGCGGAGTGCCTCAAGGATCCTGTGCATTACCTAATTTGTATAACATATTCACGATTCTGCTATTTGCCCTTCTGGACCCTATCTGTGTATTTTATACAAACTATGCGGATGACACGCAAATCCTACTCCCCCTCTCTGGCAACTACCTTAAAGATTCCTCTTCCCTTTACTCTGTCTATTCGACCATCCAGGCATGGATGGGCACTCACTGCCTATGCCTGAATGATGAGAAGACGGAGATCCTTCTCGTGGCCCCCCCATGGCGTTCAAGAGGCTTGATCACCAATACTCTGCCTCCAACATTGACGGTATCCCGATCTATGTCTACCCATTTGTGAAAACCCTTGGAGTATATCTGGACACCACCCTCTCACTTTCACGGCATGTCAGCGCCATCGCCTCCTCCGCTGCCTACACGACCAAGTTAATAAATGCATCCAGACATTTCCTATCCCCGGACAGTTGCCTTACCATAGCCCAAGCCACTGTAGGTTCTCGGCTTCACTACTGTAATGCCCTTTTTGCAGGCACTACAAACAACAACATTCGGAAAATGCAGGTTATTCAAAATAATGCACTTAGAGCAGCACTGAACATCCCTATAACAGAGCACATCACTGAAGCAAGAAAAAAACCTACTGGCTCCCTGTATAAGTGAACAAATTCTCTTCAAAACTCTCTGTCTCTTACACAAATGCTTGTCCAAAGATGCCCCCATACCTATCCCAAAAAATGCACTAAAGCATCCGCCTCCAAACCCATCAGGTCTGCCTATGCCCACTGAGTCACCCAGCCCAAATTTAAACATGCCGAAGTTTGAGGCTCTAGCTTCCTGGCGGTTGCAGCCAAGCACTGGAACCTTCTCCCGCCTACCTTGTGAGCAGAACATTTGTACTGGTCATTGCGCAGGGCTCTAAAAACATTGCTGTTCACCTAACCTCAACAGACGATCACCACCCCAGGAGCATGGCAATTCTGCCAGAGGCTAACTGTCAATTCATTCACTATGTATGTTTACATTGTTTGTACTATCATGTAAGTAACTTGTCATATCACAGCACCTGGATGCCCTTGGGCTTTGTGCGCTCTATAAATGTTAAAATAAATAAATAGTATACTGCGATTGATAAAAGAGCCAGAATGTCTCATTAATCCCCTCCTGTGTGCTAATCAAATCTCCCGAATCACATCTGCTCTTTGTGATGGTGCTAGGGGGCTGCTCCCAGTGGATCAGCCAGGCCAGTTTCTGCCCAGCCTTGTCCCCTTCCCCATGGATCAGTGCATCCCGCCTACTTCCATCAAAGTGCGATAGTCTGTCTATCATGGTGAGAAGCCAGTACCATTGCTTTCCCTCTGCCAACTCCTTCTCGAGCACAGACACCACCCTCTCTGTCTCCTGCAACTTGTCTTGTAATACCCACCTCACCCCAGTTACCTTGGAAATACAGAGACCCTGATGGTTGCCTTGAAAGCCTCCCACAGGGTCCCCACTGATTCCACCGACCCCTCATTAGTCTAAACAAAAACTCACTATCTCTTCTCGCAGTGTTTCCCCGAATGCCACATCCTCCAGGGAACTGGTGTGTAGGCGCAATAGCCGTACCGGTGGGTTTTGCCACAACCCTTGCAGCTGTGTCCCTAGGGGCGAATGATCTGAAATGACTCTCCACAGGTATTTTGTATTATTGAAGGAATTAAAATCGTCTGCCCCCACAAAGATGTAGTCCAGTCGAGAATAGGACCCATGGACCCCTGAAAAATAAGAGTAGCCCCTCTCCTGCCCATGTAACCCTTGCCACAATTTCACCTGGTCGAGGTACCCCACAAACTCCCTCAAGGAAGCTGCCACCTGTTGCTTAAATTAGCTAGACTTCCCTGGACTGTCCAAGTGTGGGTCCAAACGACAATTAAAATCCCTCCCCCATATACACAGCCCTTCCCTATATCCCCCGCCAGTGTCAGTACTGTTGGGAAAGTCTTCATCGTCCATGTTCGGTGCATAGGATTTAATTACACAAATGTCCTTCCCCTCAAATGTACCCAAGAGCACCACTGTCCTCCCCACATCATCAGTCCAGACCTTGTCCACCCGAACCGGAACCCCTGCTGCAATCCAACTCAGGACTCCTCTATCATACGACGACTAAGATGGCCCCACCACTAAGCCCCCAACTTCTCCCAAGGGAATCCAAATCTCTCTGTACCATGTGTGGTTCCTGGAGCATGGCTAGCTGGACCCCATGATGTTTCAGGAATCCCCCCACTTGCTGGCATTTCAATCTGTTACCTAGCCTACGGACGTTCCAGGTCCCATTCTTCTGCCCATCCCCCCATGGTAGAGTACTCCTGCCCCCTAGTATGTCCCCAAACTGTTTCAGAATTCACACCGCCATCTAAACTGTCAACTCAAACATCAACCTCCCCTGCTGTCCTGAGCGTCATGTTGGCGACTCTAGCGAGGCCCAGAGCGCGTGCGGGGACATAAAGAACTAGGTTCTGCCATCCGCAATAATTTTCAGCTTTGCTGGGTAAAACCTCATGTATTTAGTGTTCAGCTCCCGAAGGTCGCGTCGTACTGCATCAAGTTATCCGTTTTTACTGTACTTCCATGGTGATGTACCGTAAAATCTGTATCTTTGCACTGCCCACCTCGTAACAGCCGGCTCTACGAGTCACCTACAGGATAGCGTCTCTGTCTCTAAAGTTGAGAATCTTTTCCACTATTCCCCCTCGGAGGAGGTTGGGAGGGGGTGGACGGCCCGGCGGTGGTGGCCTTCCCGGGCACCATGTGTGCTCATTCCACAGTGAATAGCTTTGAGAGGCCTTTCACCTGTAGCTTCTCCAGGGTCAGATGCTCCATGAACAGCTCCACGCTGGGCCCTTCCTCTCTCTCTCTCTCTGTGGGATCCCGACCAGCCATATGTTACAGCGCTGGGAACGGGCCTTCACATCTTCTGCCCTCGACTCCATGGTCCTCGTCACGCCTATGAAGCCTGCTACCTGTTTTTTGAGGTGCAGCAGATCAACTTCCACAGTATTGACTCTTTGCTCCACCTCCGTCACCCTCTCGCAGACCTTGCAAAGGTCAACACGCACCAAGGACACGTCCACTCCCACCTCCTTGATACTCCCCTCCAGGGATGTCCTTGTCTATAAAGCCTCCATCAATGCATCAAGCGTGACTCCTCCAGCTTCTTTAGATGCCCCATCTCCTCCGTGCAGCACCCACTCTGGTTTGGGCTATCTAGATTTGGGATCCGCATATTTCACCATCTTCTGCTGACCCTTCACCATGGTGTCTCCAAGACTAGGCTCCGCCACCACGGACCCCGCTCTCCCTCCAGGCAAACGTTCACATCAAGGCTGCCACGTAACACCGGCCACGTCTCTCCTGTCTCAGGTCTCACTCCACTGGTGGTAGCACTGCACTGTCCGCCACCGAAATCTCCCAGACCAGAAGCCAATTCCGCTGCCAGTACCTCACTCCCGCTTCACTGGGCTGCAGCTCCAGTCTGAAGTCCTCAACAGCTGGAGCTCCCCCGTTCAGCCAAGCCTCAAATGGCCCTTTTGTGTCTCTCTTGTGCGTGCAGCTAGCCCCCCCTGCAGAGCCAATAAACATGGGACAGCGCCGTAGTTAAACAGCTACTTAAGCAGGATTTCAGCAGGCGACCTCGGGAGCTCCGATGTATCAAGCCTACACGCTGCATTCGTCTGCAACTCCCCATGCTCCTGCGATCTTTGATTGATTTCTAGCTGTACAAGCTTTTGGCTGCTAGCAATGTGGTTTACAACTTTCTTCCTCTGGACATCTTTCTGTGAGTATTTTATCCAAATTTCCTTGGTATCAGTCTGTCTTCTCTGGCTTTGGCAATACAGGTTACAATGTCCGCTTATTTGAAATCCCTCTCCTTAGGAGAGTTGTGACCACCTTGCTTTATTATCACTTTACTTTGGCTTTGGCAATGCGGGTTACAATGTACCCCTGTTTGGAACTCCTTAGTAGGAGAGTTGCGCCCAGTTTGCCTTATTATCACTTTACTTTCGCTTTGGCAATGCGGGTTACAATATTCCCCTATTTGGAATCCTTCAGGGGGAGAGTTGCGGCCAGTTTGCCTTCATTCAATTGTTCAGCATTCAAAATAATAATTATTACCTAGCGGCCTCCTTCAGAGCACCCAGGCTCATCTGCTTCAGGCCAACTCACTGCAATTCCCTGGCGTCGCCTTCTGACTCGCAGGTATGCTGCTTCGTTCTTCAGGACTTCCTCTGCGTCTGACAGATCCTGGCGGTGGGCCACCACTCACGCTGACTATGAATTGAGCTTTTGCAGCTCTGTGCACTCTCTGGTGAAAATCCAATACCGGCGCAGTCCAAAGTGTGTAGAGAGCTTCTCTTTATCATGGGATGGCTGGCTTCAATACCGCTTCCCTCTGCGAGTCCTCTGCATAACCAACGAATCCCGACCTCTGTTTCACGGCGTCCCACTGCCGACACAACGGCAACTTCTGCTTCTGCTTTTCCCTGCTGCTTCATCCTCGCCCGCACCTGAAAGGCCTTTAAATGTTTGAAGGTCCCAATCAGATGCTGGTCATTACAACAGCTGGACCGCTCTCAACAATTTACTAACTCTGGGCCCCTCTTCCTCGTCTTAGTACTAAGAGCATAGTCCATAATGTTCTTGTTTGTTCTTTCTTTAATTAATCCAATCTAATTGAGTGATTGAGCGGTTTTACTCTTAAGGGAGGGTTTTAAAGGAGTCTGTTTTTCCCTTGGATCTGAGATCTAAACATAAGACCGAACCTTAACTGGAAGCTGTAACATTAACGTCCCAATCCCCCTGTGTACCATTTTCATATTTGTTAAACAGGTCTTCATATTTGGCACTTTAGGTAATCCTGTGAGAGGGAGTCTTCTAGTGATAACATGCCATTAGATAATTAGGCATTAGAGAAATATCCTCAGAAGAGGATGAATACCTCCTCTCGCCTAACGTAGTCACCACTTCCCTCTGACAGCAATATCCTCCCATGTGATCCTCCCTCCTAATACCCCCCCACCTGCCCCCTGCGGATCAGGTTGTGGCTGCCTTTCCCTGGCCACATGAGAGGAGACTTTAGGCTGGGGTTTCGTGATGACTATGCAGGATTCATCACAATGGGAAGTTCCCTTTCCCAGGCCAAGCTCTGATGTGATGGGTTATGTGCTATGCCTCTGCAGTATGGTGGCAAAACTGCTGACCAAAGCTTGCCATGTCTTCAGATGTTCAAACAGTGGTATAGCCAAAAGGCTTTTAAGATTGTCTCTCAACCTGGTCAGGAAGTCCCGACTATGACTAGGGCTTTGTGACAGTTATAATGGCCCCTATAGAGTTCTGTACATAATGGGTGAGGTTAACTATTTGGTTGATATGGCTCCAAGAAAACTCGTAGAGCTGCCATATTAACAGGCTCATGGAGTGAGGAGATGGTTGCTTTGCTTTTCACCAAAAGGGGAAGAACGTGAGCCTCTCCCAAACCACCTCCTGAGCAAACCCATATATGGTTCAGTGGATGGAGTTGAAATCCCTCCACAACTGTCTTCTGGTCAATTGTGGGCATGCTGAGCTTTGCTTCAGCAGTTTTTCTCCTAGTTTTCCCTAACAGTCTTAAACATGACAACATGACATATAGACTGGAAATTGTCTCTGAGAAAAATAGGAGTATAGAATGCCAGATAAGGTCAGAGATCACTCCAAAGCTGTGGTCATCAAGATGCTAGACCTTGTTTTGATTGGGCCCTTTGGTGCAGCCCTGTTGTTCTGGTACCAAAAGCAGGAACTCCATATTTTTGTGGAATGTAGAGGCCTGCATTATATCATCAAGACAGATGTTTAACCTTTGCCAGGGTTGTTGAGCTTGTGGATAAACTTGGTGCTGTAAAGTTTTGAATAACGTTTTAATTCACTTCAGGGTATATCATGTCAAACTGTGCCAAGAAAAGGCATTTAATACACCAGAAAGCCTTTTACCAGGGTTAATGAATTCACCTACCTCTTTTGCAAAGTTAGTCAACAAATTTCTTAGTGATTTGGAGATGTTCTGTGTTATTTATCTAGATAACCCAGAAGCCTTCAATTCTACTTGGGAGAAGCATGTTGGACATCTTGATAAACTGTTAAGACCATGAAAAAGACCAACCCGCCTATCAAGGCTTCAAAATGCCAGATAGGTTGGGGCTCAGTGGTCTGTCTAAGACATGAGATTGGCGGGGGTAGCATTCAGCCTCTCCCCATAAAAGCACAGGCTGCATGTGTCTGAGAGACACATATCACTCAAACCCAGGTGAGAGCCCGTTTGGGGTTTACTAGGTGTTGCAGGAACCTTGTCTGACTATAGGACCATAGCAGCTCCCCCTTTATGCTAATTACATCCAACAAATTTCCTTTCAAGGTTGTTTGGACCGAGGAGTGCCAACAGACGTTTCTGTGGTTGAAGGATAACCACTGTAAAGCACCAGTGTTGATGGCACAGAATTACAGTAAACCTTTCTTAGTTCAGACAGACACATTTGAAGCCGGAATGGGAGTAGTTTTGCCCCAAATAGATGACAGATAGGGAGCATCCTGTAATTTTCCTCAGTCACTAACCTACAGTTAGAGAACATAGATGGGCAGCTATGGAGCGACTGTTTTCTGTTTTTCAACTTCATGGCCCTATCTCATTCTATTTATTTAAATACTGATTGATCATTATCCCTCAAAGTGGTTTGTGAACAAGAAGGGAGAACATCCAAGGTTGTAAAGGCAGTCCATTCGCCTTCAAGGGCTTGACTTCATCATGGAGCATAGGGCTGGGGCTAGTCAAAACAATGCAGATGGCCTTTCTAGAAAGCTCAACCAACTAGAAAAGGGTGAAAATCCAGTGGGGTTACTGCTTTCTGTGTATTTCTGTATATTTATTCTGGGGAAAGAGTGTGAGTAACCTTACATTTTTCTGTTATGCTCTGACCATTTTATCCCAGTGAGTTCCATCCGTATCTCAACTGGATAATTAATACATTTGAAATGTATTTGTAGCTTTGTGTAAGCAGTCGGGCCACTGTACTTTGTTGCACTTGTTTGATAGGGTGAAGCCTGGGAATTACAATGTAGGGTATTTTGCTGATTTGATCTCCGACCAGGATCTGACAAAGGTCTGTGTGGATGTCCCTGTGGGGGATGGCTGTCTGGGATTTCTCTAGAATCCAAACCTCATGAGTACCTTCGAAGATGGTACCAAATGTTGGTGTGTGGTGGCTAGCACTATTTAACTGGCTGATAAATGTTTTGAATGGTGCATGATTGAGTGATTTGTAGGCTATGGTCACCCCTTGCCCTGTGGTTTGGGCATAAAAGATGACACTGCCCCTGAACGTTGTCAATTGCTGAAATGTAATGAGTCTTCAAGAGAGATGACTGACCTGAGGACAGAAATACACGCTCTGCACCAGTATTCTTTGAACCTTAAGAAACCCAGCGTGCAAGCTCTGCCTCTATGACCGCCTGAAAGAAGGTATTCAGTGCTCCATTCCCTCCCTTAATCACTTGGGAATAGCTGGATTAATTGACCGGAAGGCGCTTTTGTGTCTCTCCAACTTTTTGGAATTTCACATGCTTGACCCTGGAATCTGAGCACCGACGTGACTGGTGTTTCTGCTAGACCATTTATTAGATGCTCAGACTGTGGAGCAGGACCCTGATACCATTCTCCTTTCCTCGAAACCTACAGTATCCTACCCTACTATGCTTTCTTCCAACCACTACCCGTGACCCCTGGCTAGGGTCACTATTGCTCCATCGCCACTCTGAACTTTCTGAGCTGCTGTTTCTTTGCCTGCCCTTCTCTTAAACTGGCCACAGTGGTCAGTTCCTCCATAGTCAGGGTCTCCATTTGCTGACCATACCTATCCGACTGTCATCCACACTATTTGCTGCTCCAGACATAAGGACCCCTCCCTGAAGTCTTAACATTGAGGTTTAAACCTTCTTTCATCATGGGATTTCTATCTCGGAGGGCCCAGGCTCTTTTTCAAGTGTTAGTTCCTTTCTACTACCACTGCAGGGCTTCCATGCTGACCCCTTCCCATCCCGCTGACAACTGCAACCTCTCTGGCTGCTGCTCCTGAAGCTGCCTCTGCAACTATGAATCCATGCTCTTCTGAGCTGGCTTCCTCATGTAGATCTCCTCTTGGGTTCCCCTTAAACACTCATTGCCATGTTTAGGTCCCCAGGCTGTAGGGCTGTTGTGCTGACCCCTGACTGTCCTGACCCAAACTGCAACCTTTCCTGCTGTTGGCATCACAACTCCCCTTGGCAAGCACCCATCCTGGGCGGTGGTGAGTAAAACTGTGTGACTGGACTTCTTCCTTGAGATCCACCTTGTCCCTCTGGAGTGCTTCTTTGGGCTCTCTGCTACTATGTACCTCCACTGAATAACATTGGGGCATCTTTCATTAAGTGCCATAGGGTAAGATTGTGTTTACAGCTATAAGTGGCTGCTGGGGAAATACTGTGAAATATTGTTGTAGTTCATGATCCCAACAGTTCATTGTGTGTTTTTTCCAATATTCTGAAAGTTAAATAAATTAAAGCAACTAAATATTTTTATGTTACTGCTCAACATTATAATAAAATATATATTTTTACAGATCTGTTGTGTGGGCCTTCCCTTATTGTGTACTAATCAATGTGTTTACTGTACCTTTAAACTCATCTTCTTCTAAAAAATTCCCATGACTGCCTGACCATACTGCCACTTAAAGAGTAAGGATAACTTCGAGGAAACAAGAGACGCAAGCTACTGCTCACTGATGAGGCCCAACAAAGCCGGAAAATATTTGGGGATGCTTGTGGTCTCGTGCAGAAGGAATGTGACCAATCAAATCGGGCTGGACTGCCCCTGCTGGGGTGGGACCAAGCCTGATTTGTATATGTTCTTTCCCCTTTTGTAATGGCTTGGCAGGCGAAGAACGATGGTCTGGAGGGTTGCCCAGAGCAATGCCAGAGGTTAAGATTAATTCTAAACCTTCCGGTCATCACCTCTTTTGTGTTGCTAACTTTGAGGAAACACCATGTAAGCCAAGTAGGTTGATATAGCTAGATAAGACTAAGACAGATCGTACTAACACACAAGTTCTCAGCAGCAGAGGGTTTACGATTTGTTTGTATTTATTTGTAAAATTCACTTGAACCTTCCAATGCTCACACTGCTTTTAGTTTGCTGGAGAGGGCTGTATAATCAGGCCCATAATAACAGACCAATAGGGCAGAGGTTTATGAAAGGGTTTAATAGTGATACGTTCTCCTATACTTGAATCGATAACTGCTGAATCTGCTATCCATTCACTACATCTATTAACATTCTCAGACTTCATTGAAAAGTCTGGAAGACTGCTGATGTATTTTTTTGCTTTTGGCAGGAATTTCTAAGAGGCGAGAAGCTACTGGATGATTTGATCAACCAATTGCAGCAGTTTGCAGCCAAGGAAGCCCTTCTTGAGTGCATTGAAAATAATGTTAACACAGCCAAACAAGAACACTGAAGTGCATGTGGAGTGACATATCAGTGCTTCTAGGCCTGTTTTGCCCGTTTCCGTTTGTTCACCTAAAATATGAAAAGCTGAGAAGGTTCAGAAGATCAGCAAATGCTCTGCACATCAAGGACCCCTTGCAGAAATGGTCTTTGTTATGTCATGTCTCCTAGATTATCTCTGTTGCATCTAATGTGGTTGTGAGAACAGATTGCAGGTTATCTTCAGGATCTGTATTCCTGCGGTGGTGTCTTCAACTAGGTCACCCTCCAGCTCTCACCTACCCCCCCCCCCCCTGCCAATGCCACAGAAACATTGCCAGCATTGCCAACATCAGGGAATGGAGAATGTGGACCCAACCCTCGTTCATGGTGGAACATTGCGCTTAGCCTGATGCAGTGGAGCCAGCCTGCTACGATAGTGTGTACCAAAGAGTACACTAATCATTTGGACTTGGGGCACACAGACTTACTGAACGCTTTGCACATTTTAAAGAAATCGACCTATGAATTTACATTTTTCCTGTACTGTGGGAAACATCACCCTTTCTAAACGGTCACCGTATCTGCAGCATTAAATGCAACACGTGGGTACACTTGAAGGCTTTAGATATTTCCTGTTCTTTTTGGCACAATTGACCACCTACCGGTTGCACCAGATTTGTAGCATTAGTTTCACAATTATTTTTTCCAAACCCACAGAGGGTAATTTCTTGATAACCTTCTGTTTAGTTCCTCTGCAATATAATCTTTATTTAACTCATGGATTTGTGTACAGAACGAGTTGGAGATTTTAAGTGTAAGATCATTCCGAGGGTTTGGCTTCCGTTCTTTATACAAAATAGATGCATTCTGGGTCACAACCTGCCTCCATTTTACACTTGTTGTCGTGTTGGCTCCTTGAAAGCAAAAGGTCACATTTTGATCAGTGTGTTTATATCTAAAACACAGAATGTGTTTTTAGTATATGACTTGTGTTGAACTCAAGTGGTGTAACCTACATGGGGAAGGAGGTTTTTAACTTTCAGGACTGCAGAATCTTTCTGCCGCACGATCCCTCTTTAATGCATAGAAAGGGCAGCCCTTGATTGATGCTACTGTTTTTTGTAATTGCCTTTTGAATACAATTTTACATGCAAAACAAAACAAGAGCAGAGCTCTCGCCTTAAAAGGTCAAAACAAGCATGCATGAAGAAACCCATAAACATTTCAGTCATAATGAAGTAGTCCTGTTCAAGGGGACAGTCAAGAGTTTAATCAATTTACGGCATGGAGTGGGAGTGCTTCAGAACTTAAAATGTAATGGAGAACATTTTGTGACACCCCTTCGGCAGTTGAGACATAGTGCATAAAATATAATCAAGCAAAATAAAATTTTGGAATGGCAGAAGCCCATGTTCAATATCTCCCAACAATTCAAATGCACACTAAATTGAAGTATCTAGACACTGCCTGCCAGCCAAAGCTGGCCCCAAAATAGACCGCTCGTTCAGTATTTCCCTGTGACCTTCATTGTACAATTGTGAAGATGGCCACTGTCCATGGCATGTAACCAGTTATATTTCTGATCCAGTTTCTTTTTGCAAGCACAGAATTTCAATCTGCACAATCATTCTCGTTTAAACAAGCATAACCTTAAAGGAGCGCTATGGGTGTGAAAGCTCAGGCAACTGCCCCTCTGGTTCCAATGTTCAGCAAGAGCCACCCCCGACCCTTAATTATATGCCCAAAACTAATACAGCCGGGTATAAACTTTACAACATTCTCTCAAGTACAGAGCAGACTATCCAACACCTTCAATTATAATCGTTTTTTTATAACGTGCTTAATACAGAAGAGGTTTCTAAGCATGGACCCATTCGAACCTGTGTTGCTCTACGTCATCTTGCTTCCAAGAGGAGCGCGTTGCCACTTAGCTATACTACCCGGCCCAAATTTTCAATGAAAAACAAACTAATACCGAGATATGCTAGTAAAGAAATGGAGCGTCTAGATTCCCATGTTGTGTTTATGGCTACTGTCAACATAGCCCACCCCTCTTCAGCCCTTCTCCACTGCAACTGTGGTTCTCCGGGATTGACTTCTGAAGCTCCCCAGCCCTTTCAATATCCCTTACAAAATATATTCCTTCTCTTTCCAAGTAACTCCTAACTTAGCTGGATGTAGCATTCCTGCCTTTGCTCAGGTGTGGATTTTTATTTTTAAGCCACTGAGTCTCCCTTGCCTCCTCTCTGTCTCAGGGGCCAAGTCAACAAAGAGAAGATCATTGTGCGGTTGACATTCTAATTTTGTTTTTGCATTTACAGCTTTTAAAAATTCTCACCCTATGCTGGGCATCAAAAACATTGCTGATAAGCTATGGACCCACTTCAAAATCTTATGACTTAACAGAAATGTGTGTTTTGGTCTAATCGCTCTTATCCACATACATGGTGTCCACTTCCATCGCTAAGTTCAGCATCTTGGTGGAACCAGTTTGAAGCATAGGAAATTAGTTCATTGCTTTATACATCAGTGGTGAGACCAACAACCCAGATTAGTTTTGCCCACACCACATTCTGTAGATATTCTAGCCTATTTTCATTGGCCCTATTACCTTTCATCACTGCTTCCATCTCCTAGGCCAGCAGCTTCCCCAACAGGACTGTCTGGGTGCACTGATAATCAGATTTAGTAGTTGTATGTCCTAACGTAGAGGTACGAGATTGCAACTTGCCACCTTTTCATTCAATGTGTCTAATTTACTCTTTAAACGTGACAATGTTTGTTTTTCATTGCAACCCAACTCAGCCATCACAAGGTCCTGTGAGGGTAAGGAAGGCCAGACTCTTCCTGGCTAGTTGAGTATTGCTTGTTTGAGTTACATGGTGTGAAAAAGACCTGAGGCTACGGATTTATTTCTTTTTGGTTTTCCCAGAGGCCATTGATACCTCTAGCTTCAAATTCTAGGGCCAAACCAGTCAAGGCGAGACTCGTTTGGCCGAGTCTGGTCTCAGCGCTGTGGGGAAACATCATTCCCTCTCATTGCTCCCTCCCCTGTTATCTCCCAAAGCGGGGGACACCTGCGCAACCCTCTTTTCCCCACCTGCCTCCCCCCACATCATGCCATCTGTTCCACGGGGTACAGCCACCCACTCTTCAGGTTCCAAAATGTCATACATTCATACACATGCACACCCACAAACTATACGCATAATCCCTGTACCCAAACCTCCTCCTGACCTCACTGCTTACGCCGCCACTGCAACCGCCAGCCCCATTTCTTGGATGCGCTGTAAGCGCATGTGTTGATCCACGACAGGCCTCTGTTCTGCGAAAGTGGCCTGTCTGGGGATTGTATGTAGCCAAAGCTCGCTTTAAAGATCTGCAGTGCCCCCATCAGCATCTATTACTTGGGGAATAAACAGTCTGCAGCAGAGATGAAGACAGAGATAGGTGGGGCACTCCCAGACGATTACAAGCAAATCGTGAAGATATGCACTGCATTATCAGAGCTCCTTCCCAAACAGCTCTCGCATATGCGTATCATCGCCCACTGTGACAGAATAGTTGAGAATGGTGGTCCACATTTAGCAAGGTGATAGTCACTGTATGGCGCTCTTGCTAGAGAAAGTTGCCCAATTCATGCCTGATCTCAACATGGTCACAATACGTTGACAGGGTTAGCTTTCATGTTCTACATACAGAGCTCGCTTAGGTGAGGTAGACTCAACAGGGTATCTAGTTCCATAATGTGAGGCAGGAAAATGCACATTAGGAACTTAACTTTGCACCTCCAACATGATCAAACAAATCATGCACTCACCTCAGTGGACCACATCACTTCGGCCAGCAATGTCTGCTCTTTACTGCCCCCATGCCACTTTTAGAACAAGCACAAAGATATTCCCGGGACCCCCAAGACCAAGACCCCTAACTGGAAGGAAATGTACTGAGCAGGAAAAGCTCCAGTTCAGTTCAATCATGTCCGCTCTGCCCGCTTAGTTTCTGCAGCCAACTTCTTTAACCAAGTAAAATAAGGGAGGATATCCATAGTACCTTGAAGCTCGCATAGGCCTTTTCAGCAGGCAATACCTGTTCTCGTTCTCAAAAATCTGCTCAAAGGCCACCACAAAATTGGATTAATTGTCCTAGACAAGATTGGGACTTGTAAAATTTCCTATCAGAAATGCCACATTGGTATGATCTAAACAAAAGGCACAATGTTTAAATGTATGTGAACGATGAAAGAATGAAAGTACTCCTTGACCCAATTACCAGCTGCTGAGATTCTTTCCAGAAAAATGGATTCCACAGCAGTCCTTATCAACGCTGAAGTGTTGTGCTCTGGTAGCCTTACAATAGGACGTTTCTCCATTACAAGTTTTTCTGAACCTGCACTTTACAAGAACCCTTTCACTTCTCTGGAACTCTTCTCCTGCCACTTCCCAAACATAGGTACTCAGACAGCCACTTTCCCTCTCAACTATGGACCTCCTTAGAAACAGAAAAACGTAATTGAAAACTCACCAAGCGTGTCACTATGGAATAATGAAAAACACTTAGAAAATCTCAGTAGGGGCCTTCAATCTACTAGTAACACCAACTAATGACAAATCCATAAAACTACAACTTGACACCCTCACCCTACTCTACTGAACTGCAACCATGCGCCATGGACAACCTAAACCCCTCTAGACACCATAGCCCCCTTCCAAAAGTGCCCTTTTTTAATCATTGAAGAAAAGTACTCACCTAGCGCCCAACTCAAACCTGACAAACCATGTTAATACACTGCCTGATATACTCAACACCTTGCACAATCCCTTCATGCAACCCTTGAAGGAGCTCCTCTTCATGTTGTACTTCAGTATCCATACAGAGACGAAACACAACGGTACCTTAAGATCTCGTCTATGAAAGATTGCTTCCACCACAAACTCCCTCTATCGCTTTCGGGCATGGATGTCAATCATCTACCGCTAGCACAGCCCAAAATGGAACATGTAATTCTCTATAACTCTACTAAGCAAACTCAAGTTGCAATTGGAGGGATTCTCGCCCATCCTCTCACCTAATGCCAAGTCCCTTTGCTTCACCAACCAGAGCAACCTATCTTTCAAAGCCCATATCGCCAAGAAAATGTTAATCCTCAGGTGCAAGCTTTTGCTCCTTTCTCACATAGATTGCGGCAATGCCCTGCTGACCAGCATATCAGCGCAACCTGGCCGCTCTGTAAACTGTCCATCATGCAGCACAAATTCTAGCCCATCACCCCAGTTGTAAGAGAACTACTGGCTTCCACTTGAAACATACATTAACTTCAAAGTAGCCTTCCTCACCTCCTCACCTTCCAGACAATAACATGCAGCACCCCTGACACAGTGGCGTGCGCACCTCCCAAAGCTAAGACACTTAAATGTAAAATGCAACACCAAGTAACACATTTTGTTAGACGATGAAAGTTGACGACTGAGGGGTATTGTACGCCTGCATTTATCAACTATTACATTTGGAGTATACATGTTTTTGGAGATTTCTTAAATTAAAGGTGCATTGCTCCACTTTGCATTGCATGTTTACTTGACCCTTGTCACGTTCCCTGTCAAGCGGCATCATTCAGGGTGCAAAGTTTGCACTCGCCATTAGCTCGTTATATTTGACTCTTGGCAAATCAGAAATGGTGCACTGTGTGCATGTATGGCATTGAGGTAGCAAGTGACATTTTGATGGCCAACTAGTAGTTGCAACTTTAATGTTTGCCTTGGTTATAATTACAAATTCGGAAATGACGTGTTTTTAAGGTTTTGTAAATATGAATAATTACTGCTACTTTAACATAACGAATTAGATTGTTTTGATCAAGTGCCACACACCACACATTTTCTGCTCAAGTTCGTGGCCTACTTCAGAATACTTGACTCGCCCAATCTTCAAAAAATAGTAAAATAGCACCAACCACCATAAATCACTCCTAATGTTGTCCAGACAATGTGGCTAAAACGTTTTTTTAACAACCTTATTTTACAATGGATAAAACAATGACAAGAGAGGAATACTGAAATAGTGGAACTTGAATTCCTGTGATTCAAATATTTCTAAAGCTTTGTTGATGAATGCTATTATAGTGAATGCCATTACTAACACTTTTATAATTGAATTATCCAGGAAGCACACTTTAAATCCAAAGTAAAAAATGTCACTGTGTGCTTGCATCTCCATTTTAAAAAAAATATATTTTTCTTAAGTTTTACAACAGAAACAGTTAGAAAAAACAACCCCCTTACACCACCCTCTCCGCCCGGGATATTCCACCCATCGGTTTAGTTTCCGTTTGTAACTCAGTCTCTTATCTGAACATATCAAGAATCCTTTTTTATTTTTTTATTTTCTTTATTATCATTTTCAACATAACATACAGTAAGGCCATGCACCGACCTAAACTTGAGACCCGCTCCCTCCCCCCGCCTCCCCCTGCCCATTAGATTAACATTGTCTTTGAACCAAAACAGTTATCCGCCTCAGGGGCTTCAGCATTGTGTGACGCGCTGGTGCTGGGTCCCCGTGGTGGAGATGGCGGTTGCGAGTCTAGGACTTCTGTCGTTGCCAACAGGTATGCAATGTATGGTCCCCAGATGTCTGGGGGGCGTGAGTGGAGCGGCAGAGTCTTAATGAAGTCCGTCTCTACGTCTTGGCCGTATGTAATGTCTTTAAGCCAGAGTTGTGAACTTGGTGGCGGACCTCTGCCTCAGGTGTATGCGACGCTCCTTCGTGCTAGGATAAGCAATAGGTCTGTCAGTTTCCTGACAGTGTTCGGCAACGATTGGGTCAGTCCTAGCATTGCCATTTTCGGATCGATGTAGAGGTCTGTTCCTATTATTGCTGATGTTTTTTCAAAGATTGTGTTCCAGAAGGTGGCCACCGGGTGACAGGACCATGCCAGGTGAAGAAAGTCTGCTTCTGGTGCTCCGCATCTGTGACATTCTGCTGATATTGTTTCTCTTTGAGCATGGAGTCGCTTTGGTGTATGGTACGTTTGGTGGAGGAAGTTGAAGTGTATCAGCTTAAATCTCGAGTTTATCGCAACCTTTTGCGTGAGACTGAGTATGTAGGCCCATTCCTGCTCTGGGATTCTGGTGTCCAGTGCTTTTTCCCATCTTTTTTTAGCTTTCGAGCAAGGCGGTTTCTGTTCACTAAGGAGGGCTTTGTAGATGTTCGTCACCAGGCACCCTTCTCCCTGGGCTTGAATTGTGTTGTGCAGCAGCGGCCAATCAGGTGATTGTTGCAGGAAGGACGGGATTGCCGCCTGTAGCGAGTGTCGTAGTCTAAAATAAATAAAAGTATCAAGGGCGTTGTTGCTCCCCCTTTCTTGTGCTTGTTGCAAGGTCAGGAAGGAACCTTCTGAGAAGAGATTGTTCATAGAATTTAACTGAAGTTTTGCTGATCACAGCAGGAATACTTTCTCAGACGTGACGGGGATTCCCAGAATGTGTTTGATTGGGAGAAGCGGGGAGAATCTGGATATGATGTTGTTTTTCTTAGCTATCTTTCGCCAAATTGAGTATGTGGTAGCGACAGGGTTCATTGATTGTTGGCTGGCTGAAAATTGGCCGAAAATTATGGCACGAAGGAGGTGTGGAGTCGCGAGCGCCCTCTCTATCTGGACATGAGGCCTTATAAACTGAGTTGCGTACCAATGGCTCAAGAATTGTGCTTGGGCTGCCCAATAGTAGTGTTCCAGGTCGGGGAGGGTCAGACCTCTCTGCCGTGTTGGTAGAGTTAGTGTGGTATATGCTACTCTTGTTACCTTGCCAGGCCAGATGAGGTCGAGGACCATACTTTTAATGCGTTGCAGGAGCCTCTGAGGAAGCAGCAAAGGGATATTTGCAAACAGATACAGTAGTTTTGGCAGAATGATCATTTTTACGAGTGATACTCTGCCCCAAAGGGTCAGCGGCAGCGACTTCCACCTGTCAATCCTGGATTGAATGGAGACTAATGTAGCCTCGTAGTTATCGCGTATGATGTCTTCTTTCAGACTGGACATATAGATGCCAAGGTATCTCACGCATGAGTGTTGCCATTGGAAACCAAAGTCATCTGTGAATTCGGCGGTAGCAGCGGTGAGTGAGAAAATGACTGATTTGGTGTTATTAATTCTTAATCCTGAGAAGCGTCCAAATTGGATTACTGCTCTCATCGCAGGGTTCAGGTTCTCGTCGGCATTCAGGAGAAATAGGGCTACGTCCTCTGCGTACAAGGAGATTATCATCTTGTGGTGGCCGAATGAGAGGCCTCTGTGGAGGTGATGCAGGCGCAGGTCTGATGCCAAGGGTTCCATTGCAAGGGCGAATAACAGTGCGGAGAGTGGACAGCCTTGTCTGGTTCCTCTTTTTAGGTGTATATCAGCTGATCGTAGACCACCCAGTGTGATGTTAGATGTTGGTTTTTTATAGAGCAGCGAGATCAGGTGTATGAAGCGTTTGCCCAGTCCCATCCTTTCCAGGACCATGAAGAGAAAGGGCCATTCGACCGAGTCGAAGGCCTTTTCGGCGTCTAGTCATACCGCAACCGCTTGACTCCATCGGTCGAGGGCTTCTATTGCTCCAAACATTCTTCTTATCCCATATGAGGTGTTCCTCCCAGGAATGAAGCCTGCTTGATCAGCCAGTACCATGGCGGGCATGAGGGGCAGTAGCCTCTTCGTTAGAATTTTTGCGTAGATTTTATTGTCAAGATTTATTAATGTATAGGTCTATATGAACCGCATTGGGTTGGGTCTTTGCCGGGTTTATGCAGGAGTATTATGTTGGCCATGTATAGAGTTGGCAGCAATTGGTCGTTGGTCAGGGCTTCGTCGTACACCTGTAGGAGTAGCGGGGCGAGGAGGTCTGCGAAATATTTATACAATTCGCCGGACAGTCCATCCGGCCCAGGTGCTTTTGTGTGGGGTAGCTCTTTAATGACCTTGAGGATCTCGTCGATAGTGATGGGGGCGTTCAATAGTTCCCTGGGCTCTGAATCGACCCAGTAGAGTTCCACTGCGTCAAGGTATTGCGCCAACTCGGCCGGGCCTACGGAATAGCTTGAATCATACAGGCCTTGGTTAAAACTGCGGAATGTTTCGACAACGTCGATTGCGGAGTGGACAGTATTGCCCGAGTGGTCCGTCACTGATTCAATCGATGTGGGTTTTCTGTTGGCTGCTATTAGTCTCGCAAGGAGATCTCCGGGTTGTTGCCGTTTGCCGTATTGGCGGATTTTGCAGTGTCTGTCCAGGAATTTCACTTCCCTTTCAGCTGTGTTTCTGAAGGACTCTAGTTCTTTCTTGATCTCCGCAAGGACCTGTGGGTTATTGCCTGCTAGGAGAGAGCTCTCGAGATCTTTGAGTCGGACTTTGCTGGTGCTCAGTTCTCTTCGTATTAGTTTTAGGATTCTGCATTCTTTTGCCATGCAGACACCCCTGGTGAAGCACTTCATGGACTCCCACAGGGTCCCGGCTGAGGGTACCGACCCTTGATTGATGTCTAAAAAGGGTTCCATTTCAGTTCGGAGTTCCTCTGCGAAGACAGCGTCCTGTAACGCTCTGGGTTTGAATCGCCAGTGTGGAGTAGTTCTGAATGCTTGTGTGGTGATACATTCAAGGGACACCATGGAGTGATCTGACAATGCTTGTGGTTGAATGTGGCAATCTCCCCATTGCAGGCGGCTGTGTGTAGACACTAGGAGATAGTCTATTCTTGAGCTAGTTTTATGCACCCAGGAGTGGAAGGTGAAGTCTCTGGTGTCAGGGTGTTTGTACCTCCAGATATCGACGAGGTCGTAGGCGCTGCAGATTTCCCTAATCGTCATGCTTGCCTTGGACGGGGCCGATGTTGGGTTATGTGACTTATCTTTGGATGGATTGAGTGTTGTGTTGAGGTCTCGGCCCCATAGGATCATGAATTGCCCTGCTGAGTTTAGTTGGGTCATCACCCATTCAAAGTTGCTGGGGCCATCAGTGTTTGGCCCGTATGAGTTTACCAGAGTGATTTCCTCTCCATCGATCGTTCCACGTACCAGGAGCGATCTGTCCTCCGTGTCTTTTTTTTATGAGATCAGTCTGAGGTTTATTGTTTTGTTGATGAGGATAGCCACTCCTCTGGCGTACGACGAAAATGATGTGAAGTAGCGGTGGCAGCCCCAGTCTTTTGCCTAGGGGCATTCGGTGGTCGGGCTTAGGTGGTTTTTTTAAATAAAAACTACATCGATCTTGTGTCGGCGTAGGTATTGGGTAATTTTTCTCACTTTGGCTGGCAGGTTTCCCCCTTTAATATTCCACGTGGCTACGGTGAAGGTGCTGTCTTTTGGTTTCTTTGTGCCAGCGGTTTCCGGTGGTTAGCTGCTGAATGGCATAGGCGGCGTGCAGTGGCGTGGGGGTGCAGGTTGAAGAGTGGTCTCCTCGTGGGCGGCGCATGTGGGTAGCCTCGAACTCGGTGAAACATGTTAACCCCCAACTGGTGTGAATTCCCCTCCCGTTTCTCACGAGCAACCCCCAACTCGCTCGTCATTGTGCCCCGTCCTTGTAACGTGAAACTAGTAAACTTAAACATTGCTGTGCTAGGGGCGCTTGGATCCTCCCAAGTCGCACAGCCTTGGGGTGTCCGAACCCTTATGTTTTGTTCCGGTGGAGTACTCTTTCACTCAATGCCGTGTTCTGTTGACTGCTTTTGCCTATGGCTGGTTCCTCTGGGCCTGTTCTCTTTGCGCGCGTGGTTGGTTATTCTCGGGTGGACCACAAGCCGATTGATCTAAATATGAGTTCGCTTCTTCAGGGGTCTGGAAAAACTGGGTCCTTCCCTGGTGTTGTACTCTTAGGCGAGCAGGAAATAGCATCGAGTATGCAATCTGGTTGGAATGAAGTCTTTGTTTAATGCTGGTGAAGGACCTTCTTTGGGCCTGAACGGCCGGTGAGAAGTCTGGATAGGAGTGAACTGTATCGCCATCGTGCTGTAGCTTTCCTTTCTCTCTGGCCATTCGGAGGATCGCGTCTCTGTCCTTATAGTTAAGTAGTTTTGTGATTATTGGTCTAGGTGGTGCGCCGACGATGGGTTTTGATGCCAGTATTCTGTGAGCCCTTTCCACGACGAACAGGTGCGAGAGCACCTCTGAACCGAAGAGGGATTTGCACATCTCTTCCACGTGGTCCTCCATTTTGACCTGTAGCTGTTTCTCCCTCACCCAACTATCCTGATGTTGTTCCTCCTAGAGCGCCCTTCGAGATCTTCCTTCCGCGCATTGGCCGTTTTCATCTGGACTTCGAGGGTCGACACTCTGGTGGCTAGAGTCGGCATTCCATCGTCGAGATACGTTGCTCTGCTTCATCCAGGCGTTCGCTGTGGTTGTCAAGCTTGTGTTGTACCTGATCCACTTTGGACGAGAGGTCATCAAGTTTGCTGTCTAGGTTACTGATTCCAGTTTTCAGTTCCAGGAGCAGTGCTCTGATATCAAGCGCGTGGGGCTCGCACTCATCTTGGCCAGGCACCTGTGACGGGGATTCTGGTTCACTGTTATGTCTAGGTGTTTTGGACGAGGTGCCAGCTTCAAAGTTCAATTTGCGTTGTGACTTGTTGGATTTCCCTATCACAAGCTTGTGTGCACAATGCGGGTGTTGTTCTGCTGGTTCGACTGGCTGGTGGACCAGGATAAAGGTGCAAGTTGCTGGTTCTAGGTGACCACGCTGTTTGGTGGGGGCTGTGCGCCCATGGGGATTTTTCAGAGTTGCTGAGTTGCCTAGTATAGCTGAGTGGCGCTCGTCTCGCGGTTCGGGGCAAGTGTCTCAACAACTGTCTGATGAGCTGAGGTGGTGTCGGCTCAATTAATTACCAGTGTAACTCGGAATTGCATAGGATCAATTATTCTGTTTTAACTTGTTGCTGGTTGACAGTGGCAGGAGAGCGTTGAGGCAACTTAAAAAAGTTGGGCCAGCAGTGGTGTGCGCAAGTCCTGCTTGTTGGGACCCCCTCGCTGTAAAGCCAATACCTCTTGTGGTGACGTGAAGATCAATATGGGAAAGGATTACTAGAGCAGGTCTAGCCCCTCAGCCTTGGTGCCCATAGGATCCTGCACCTGGAACATGAAAGTCTGTGCCTCTAGCTTGTGTGCTTGGCTCGCCTCCACCTCGCCGCAAGCGCTGTACCTGGAGTTTCTGCTCTTTTCTTTTCCACTGCGGGTCGGGACCCTCTCCCTCTCTCGTCCCGTCTGGTCGGGGGCCCCGGCTGCCAGGTGGCTCTGCATTTCCGGAGTGGCACAGAGGGCAGGCGCAGGGGGTTCACTGTCCGCCTGCCCCGGGTCGAGCAAGCTTGTTCACCCGCGGCCACCGGGAACCACAGAGAAGTTGGAGTGCTGTGGGGCCCGCCGCGTCCAGCTGTGGGGAGAATCGGCCTGGGCGCCGCGTTCTGACGGCTCTCACGCCGCCGGAGGGGCCTCGTTGGGTGGTGCTGCACCGAGCCCAAGCGGGGGAGCAGCAGAGCCGTCCCGCCCGCCTCAACCCTCCCCACGAGCCTCGGTATGTAGCGGGGCTTCAGGAGTTTGGGCCCGCGAGACCGGGCTGGTGCCTGTGCTCCGCTCGCGGCCAGGCCGCACCCTCCAGGGCCAGGCTCCGCAGTCAGTGAAAGCGGGGTTGGGGTGTATCCGGACTTCCAGGGACTGGCCGGGGCCACCCCAGCTCCTCCTCGCTCGGGGGCTTGCTGATGTTCTTTGCGTCTGCCACGGGGCCTCACAAGCAGGTCTGACGGAGGCAGGCAGGCCCCGGCGGGCTTCCAGGCTTCCCCTGTCCGGGGGCGCTGGGGCGCACCAGTCGAGGTTTCGGCTGCCGCAGGGCTCCGGTAGTTGCCGATTTTCTGATGAATTGCTGCTCAGCGCTTTTGTGGCAACGTCTGCTGCTGTATTGGGGTAGCGTTCCAGCGGGATAGTCAGAATTGATCAGGATTTTGTAGGGCTGTGCGGGAGCTCACAGGGAACCGCCCATCTTGTTCGGGTCTCTCCGCCCGCTAACATATCAAGAATCCTAATTTTGTGTGGGCACCATTGTTCCATATAGTCACTTTGTAGGTACTCCAACGTGTCCGACCATTCCTCCCTGAATTTCTGATGATTCCCTTGCAGATTGTAAGTGATGTGTTCCATCGTTATGTGGGACCAGGCTCTACGTATCTAGTCTATTGCGATGGGCGGGATTATTTGCTTCCATTTTTGGGCGATTTCCAACCACCCCCCGATTAGAAGACCCATGAAGTTTCTTTTCTGGTTTTGGTGAGAGTTTTGTCTTTAGAGTCACAGATCCCACAGAGCTACACCTCTTCTCCCAGAGCCCCTGCCCCGGGGAACATTGAGTTCATGTGGCTCTGCACATCACTCCAGTATTTTTATAGTTTTGGGCAATCCCACCAAATGTGTCACCAATTGACTTCCCCGCCACATGCCCTCCAGCATTTGTTGGGGGAATCACGGAACATCACGTGGAGCCTTTCTGGTGTGTAGTGCCATTGCAAGAGGATTTTCATCCACATTTCCTTTGAGTCTATTGCTCTCATACGTTTGGATCTCATTCCCCACGTGTATTCCCACTGACTGCTTGGAATTGTCCTTCTCAAAGTCTTTTCCCATCTCTTGATGTATTGCCATGTGACCTTCTCCTCTGTGGGGTTGATGAATTTATATGTGTTTGAGACGAACTTCTTTGACCCATCATTTGACATGATGTAGTGTTCGAACGGGGTTAGTTCTCTGGTGGCCGCCAATCGTATTCTCGGTGTGTCTAGCCAGTGATACAGTTTGTCATATTTATACCTATCCTTCCCCTTCAGGTGCATTAGGGCAGTACAGTCTTCAAAGGACCTTATCTGTTGGTCCTGATACATGTCCCCAATCATATAGCAACCTGCTTCCTCCCATTTTTGAAAAGCCTTTTTTTCTAGACCCGGCGGAAATTCCAGGTTTCTAAATAGCGGCATTAATGGGGCTGGGTCTTTGGTTAGGGTACCTTTCCTAGTTGCTCCGTCCTATATTTCTAGTGCTGCCTGCATAATTTCGCTTATATGTAGGTTTGGGTGTCTGTGTCTTCCCCGCCCATAGCATATGTCTTATTGGGGTTGTCGCCACTGCCCTGTCTTGGGCGACCCACAGTTTTTGGGAATTGTCCGGTATCCATTCCTTCAGCACCCATATGCCTCATAATATCTTCTAAAGTGGGGCAGTGCGCAGTCCCCGTCTTTCCGGGAGGCAGTTAGAACAGATCTTGAGAATCTGGGAGTTTTCCCTTGCCAGATGTATTCCTGGACTGCTTTCGTTAAAGATTTCAAGAATGACTTTGGGAGTCTTATTGGCAAGGCCTGGAATAGGTACAGAGGTTTGGGTAGGATGGACATCTTGATGACAGTTATCCCCCGCCACCATGATATCGATAACGAGTTCCACCTTTCCATGTCCCTTTTAATTTGTTGCAATAGATTCAGGTAGTTTGAGAGTATAGTTGCTGTATTTTATGTGTAAGGGTGATACCCAGGTATTTGGTCCCCATCGTAGCAATTTTTAATTGGAGGTTGTCTGCTACCGAGTGGACTTGTGTTGTATCGCCCGCAAGTATCAAAATTTCTGATTTCTGCCTATTTATCTTAAGTCCGGATATGGAACCAAATTTGTCAATCTCCTGCATAAGGATAGGGAGAGAGTTTTCCGGGTCCCCCATCGTTATCAACATGTCATCTGCGTATGCTACTGTTTTATGCGTAGTCCCTCCCATATCTATGCCCTTTATATCTTGATTGCCCCTTATTTGCGTTAAGAGTGGCTCCAGGAAGATTGCATACAGCAGGGGGGATAGTTGGCATCCCTGTTTCGTCCCTCTCTCGATAAGTATCTTGTTGGACAAGGACCTGTTCACCGCTACCCTGATGTTAGGGGAATTATAATTGGCTTTTATCATTTTGATGAATGTTTCTCCTATCCCCATTTTCCTCAGTATGTGGAATAGTAGGGACCATTCTACTTGGTCGAACGCCTTTTCGGCGTCCAATGTTAGTATTACCGCCGGCGTGCATGTTATTCCTATTTTTTCCACGATGTGGAGGACCCTCCTAATGTTGTCATGTGAGGGATGAACCCTGACTGATCCCAGTGGATCAATTTTGGGAGCACCTGGGTGAGTCTGGAGGCCGAAATTTTAGTGTACAACTTAGTGTCCAGATTTATCAGCGCTATCGGTCTATAGGAGGATGGCAATTCAGGGTCTTTCCCCTGTTTGTGTATCACCAGCATCTTGGCCTCATTCATCATTGGGGTATTATTGTGTTTATCTTTGAAGGAATTATATAACTCAGTCAGGGTTGGGCCAGTATGCCTCTGTATTCCTTATAGAATATTGCTGTGTAGCCATCTAGGCCCGGGACCTTATTTCTGGGAAGATCTCTTATCGCCTTGTTGACCTCTTCTAGTGTTATGTCTCTGTCTAATGTGTCTCTCTCTGTGACGGATAGCACTGTGAGGTCCACCCCCTCCAGATATGATTTTTGGAGATTCTCATCCGGATGAACTGAGGAGTACAAAGTTCTGTAGAACCGCTCAAATATCTCCCCGATTTCGGTTGTTTGGATTTTTCTATTCCCCATGACATCCCGGAGAGCCGTTACTGTCCTGTCTTGTAGTTTCCCCTTCAGTTGTCTGGCTAATAGTTTATCCGCTCTGTTTGCCTTAGTGTAATACCAGTGTTTTAGCCTAAGCAGGTTTCTTTCTGCTTTTTTTGTGAAGATATATCTGGGTGGTTGTTGTTTGTGAGGTACTCAGTGATATGTTCTCAGATGTTTTTCCCTAGCACGGGATCCCTGACTATCTCCTCGGGAAGTCGCCATGTCCATAACCTAGTTGCCCGTGGGGCTAGCGCGATCTCAGCCCATAGAGGGGCATGGTCAGACAATGATATGGAGCCGATGTCTGGCTTTCGTGTTTTGCCTAGGATGCCCGGTGAGGCCCATAGATAGTCTATCCTAGACATCGTATGGTGTACATGTGAGTAATATGTATAGCCTCGGAGATTGGTATTAATGTGTCTACAGATGTCTCACAGTGCTAGGTTGGACATTTTCTTTTTTAGGGCCTCCAAGGGAGGACATTGCCCCTGCTGTCTGGGAGCTGATCTGTCTAGTGAGGGGTCCCATGCTATATTCAGGTCTCCCCCTACCCCCCAATATTATTTCCGCTGAGGCAAAGAGTTCCAGCTTTTCAAGCAAATCTTTGAGGAATCCCTCCTGTTGTGTGTTGGGGGTATAAACATCCGCTAAGGTTAGGGGGTAGCCTTCTATTACCGTATTAACTAGCAGATATCTGCCCTGCTTGTCTGCCTCTGTTTGGAGCACTTGTACCTTTAGGGAATCCCTGAATGCAATCAGGATCACTGCCTTTTTGTCTTTAGCGTTTGCCTGTATTATCTGGTTGTATCCCTTCAACCGTACCTTTCCCTTGTCCTGTCCCTTTATGTGTGTTTCTTGTAGCATGATAATGTCATATCTGTCTTGTTTCAGATAATGTTCTCCCTTTTTCCTTTTCACAGGAGAATTGAGGCCTCGGACATTATATGTTAGAACCTTGGTACCCATCATGTTTCTAAATGAAGAGTCTCTGGTTGATTCCTTTGACATGTTCCCTGAATACTATGGTGGATCCTGGTTTCCCTCCCCTCCCGCTTAGGCTTACCCCAACTTGCCTACTTTCCCTCCTCCCCCCAAAACTGCCCTGGGGTGAGCCCTGGTTCCTATGATTGCTCAGGCTTTGCGCCGTGCGCGCCATGCTAAACTGTCCTCAGGGGTAACTTGTAGGGTATACTAAACCCCTCTGGGTTCCAAAAGGTGCCACGGGGGCCGTCCACCTCCACCCCTTATATTATGGAAAACTCTCCAACTTCCAGCTTGTTCTCTTCATGTCTCCATGCGTGGACATGCCGTGATTGCTCCGAAGGGAGCTTCTCCATTTATTGTCACATCTCTTTCGGCGAAGGAGCTTTCCCCTTTCCTTCTGCTCTCGTCCAGTGCCATTCTGACCTTTTCTGGGTTCTTTTATCTCTCTTCTCCCCTTGTGGTTCTTTCTCTTGATCATGTGTGCCCAATATCTGTCTCCCCTGCTCACATGTCGTTATCCTCCTTTGCTTCCCTTCCCATGTAAACAGGAGCCCGAAGGGGAATGTCCATTTATATCTGATCTGTTTTGACATTAGGGTTTTTACCACTGGGCCCATTTCTCTGTGCTTCTGTAATGTGGACTGAGCCAGATCTTGATATAGTTGCACCTCCTCCCCATTCATCCTGATGTGATCCATTGTCCGGGCTTTCCGTAATATCAGCTCTTTTTGAGGATATGAGGAGAGGGCTACTAGGACGTCTCTTGGCCTCACACCTGGTTCTCCCGTCCTCCTTGGACCTACCCTATGGACCCTATCAATTCCTACTTCTTCATCCTCCTTCGCGTCCACGATCTCCTTAAAGACCTGTTGTACTGCTTCTTTCAGGTCTCTGTCCTCCACCGTTTCTTCCATATTTTTTATTCTTATGTTCGATCTACGTGATCTATTTTCAAGATCCTCACACTGTGTTTCAAGATTGTGGGTGCGAGTCAGGAGTTGTTCTTGGAGTTCTGCATTCTGTTGTGCCTCCTCTTCAAGGTTTTGGGTAATTTTTTCCAGGATATCTGTCCTTTCTCCCAGATTTGTAATCTCCGTCCTTAGTTCTTGCATAGCTGTTCGCATGTCCTTTTTCATGGCTTTGAATTGTGACTGTGTTTGTTGTTGCTAGGAATTGCGTTTGGAACTCCCCGAACCACGATTTCATGTCTTCCCTGGTTGCCATATCAGGATCCAGCGAGTCTGTGATCTCTTTCGTGGGTTGGGGCTCTTGGGTCTTTTTCCTTGTGGATGTGGATGGGTTGGAGTGATCTGACCCCCACAGTTGTGCTAGGCTCTGATCCCCTCTCTTCTGTGATGCCTGTTGGTCCTGTTGCGCTGTCCTCCCCCTGGATTTTGACATAGGTGCTGATAGGATTCGTCTATATTATCGATTCTGTTATCCTTCCAGCCCTTTTTGGGGGTTCCTGTTGCTCTGTTTCATCCCTCTGGGGTCAGAAAGGGTACGGGGTATCCCCTAGTTGTGCCCCCACTTGGCATTTACAAATCCTGATGGGTGGGATCGTGCCCCCTGTTGCTGCTCACGGACACTCTGTTGCCCACCTGAGCTCTTTTTGTTAGGGGGAGTTGCCTGGGTTTGTTTCTCACCCTCTGTCTTTAGAGTGTAGGATAGAGTGTAAGGCCCCCGATCCGGGTCTAGTGTATTGCCTCTGCTGGAGTAAGGTCTTTGGGGAGTTATTCTGGTGGTTACTGCAGAGCTCGCTTTAGCCTGTCTCCCCCCGGTAGTGCTGAATGTGGCCAGCTCCTGTGTTGAGGGGGTGGGTGAGGAACAGGTGCCACTGGTATCGCTGGGCCCTCCCGCTGACTGAGAGGTTAAACAACTGGTTTTGGTGAGGTGTGGCGAGGGGTGGGGGGGATCAGGGGGCCCTTAGCTTGTATGCTTTGGGCCCCTTGCCCTCTCCACTGGTGTTATTTCGTCCCAGCCCCCGCTGCCCCCTGCACCGCGTACCTGATAAGAGTGGCTGCCGGGCCCGTCCTCAGTATTACTGCGTGTGGGTGTCCCCTCTAGGTCCCCGACGATATCCCGCCCTCTTGGTCCGCTCCTGCCTTCCTCCGGCTGTACTCTGCACCTGGCTCCCGTCCATGCGGCGTCTCAAGCCCGTCTTCTGCAGGGCCGGGTCGCTTCTTCTGCCTGGGCGTGGCTCTCAAGCTGTCCTGTTCCCCCGGCTCCGATCCTCGCCGCGACTTGGGGACGTCCTCAGCTAGGCCGTATCGCTTTTCCTACTTGGGCGTGGTTCGCGCTCGGTTCTCCCTCCTGTCTTCGGCTCCCCGGCTTCTGCTGGCAAAGCCCACCGCCTCGTCAGCGCGCGAGGGAGTCCGCCTCCGGGACCGTGGCCAATGTCTTATCCTCTTGCTTGGGGCTCCCGGGGCCGTTCTGTTCCGTGTCTTGGGGCTGCGCTCCTGCGCTCAGCTCCGTGGAGTGTCCCGGCTTCAAGGGAGTCAAGTGCGACAGAGCTCACCTCAGCGCTTGGGCTGCTTGAGTTCGCCCACTTCACTCTTCGCCGTCCGGTGCGTTTGATGCCCACTGCTTCTATCGATTTTGGAAAGAGGTTTTCTGCTTCTTTATATGCTTTACTGATGCGGCCTTAATGGGGGGACGGAGTGACACTCGCACACGTCCGCTTCCCATCGCCGCCGTCTTGGAATTCTGTTTCTCCATTTTTAAACATTACAGTTACCAGCAGTGACTGAACCAAATTTATTACAAACTCACTTTTCTGAGAAGCACATGAATGTTGTCTTTGCTAGTGAACACATTTTGTTAGCATTCCCACAGTGCATCAGTACTGCCGTCTTGGCTTTATTACTTTACAACAAATCAGCCCTTTGACAGCAAAAAGAGATAACAGCGGTACAGTGGTATAAAGTAAATGAAGGTTATTGTTAGAATAACAAGACCTTCATGGTATAAATACTGTTATACCTGTATACCTTAACAACCCTACACCAAACATCGTAGAAGGGTAATGTCCTAGAGTGGTAGATGCAATGGAAGAGAGTACCTGGGGATGTCAAAGGCATACTGTAGTTAAGGGTGCATTTGACACCTCATAGGATGTTATTGGGCACCCGCAAAAATGACTACAGATTGAGCAAGGTTACTTAGTCTGCCAATTGAACATGCCAAGCAGCTTATGTTAAAATGCTTGAGAAATAAGCCTCAGTCTTCTGCAGAATGGGCCCAAGATCCAGGATATTCGGGAACACTTCAGGTGACATATGGTCAGCAGGGAGTGCACGCCTCTGTCACATGAGACTGACCTGAATATAACTGACTCAGTGGATGCAGCCATGGAGTGAAATACATTGCAAACTATAAGATGGTTTGGGAGGTGTGGCATGGAAAGGCAGAAATAACCATCTACAAATATGGTTTGTGTATGAAAGACTATCTGGTTTGGGGGAAACAGGGGTGGAGGGTTGGGTAGGTATGAGTTGGGGTGTGAGGGTGGAGGGCGGGGGTGAGGGGTACCAGCATGGAAACTGAGGACATTACCCAAGAGTTTTCCAAGTATTATATGGAACTATATAGCTCAGCAAATCCATATGAAATGAGCCAAAGGGAATAAATCGATAACAGAGCCTTGACAGAAATATAAGAACAGGAGAGAGAAGCCCTTGAACAAGATATTACAACCGAGGGTTGTATTGTCACTATCCCTTAATAAATATCCTGGCCCGGATGGCTTCACCTCAGAATTCTACAGATCCTTTAGGGAGACGGTAATACTGTATCTGGTTCCCCTCCTTAACAAAATTGGGAGAAGGGGACAAATTACAGCTACCATGGAAGAAGCAAAAGTAGTCCTATTGCCAAAGGCGAGCAAAGACTGTATGTCGGTCGTATAGGCCGCTAGCCCTGATTAATGTGGACTCTAAGATTAACACTAAGGTGCTTGCGAATCGCTTTGACCAAATTCTCCCACATATCATTAGTCTGGATCAAGCCGGCTTCATTCATTAGGGGCAGACAGAGGAGTGATAATACAAGGAGAATTGCGCACCTCATAGAAACAGTTAATAAAAGGGCATTTCCAGCCCTTCTGGTAGCTGTAGATGCCCAAAAGGCCTTTGATAGGGTACAGTGGCGGTTCTTGATCCTTGAAATGAGGCGGATGGGTTTCGGCATGAAGTATTTAACAAGCAGGGCTGCCCTCTTTCATCCCTGCGCTACGCAATTCATTTGGAGACACATTTGGCGGCGGTAAGAGCTAGTGGGGAGATGGCCGCCTTCGCGGATGACATGTTATGAACGTTAACAGAACCGGAACTCTCTTTAAGCTATGGAGAGAGAGATGCTATGGTTTGGGTCAGTAGCAGGGCTAAAAATCAATGTCGACAAATCTGAAACCCTGAATCTGACGATCCCAAGAGAACTAGAAGGGCTCAAAGGGACACTGCCGTACAGATGGGTTGCGAAAGCCATAACATATTTAGGAATCAAACTAACAAAAACAACAGAGATGGGTTTTGCGGCCAACTACTTGCCCTTGTTAGATGCAATAAAGACCAAACTGTTAGACTGGGGTCCCCTAACAATAACTTGGATAGGCAGAATCAATGTCTTAAAGATGGTTATCCTTCCACAATTATTGTACTAACTCATGACTCTTCTAACTCAGGTCCCTTCGTCCTTTTTTCGGGCTATTCAAAAATACACTGCGACATTTGTCTGGAATAACAAAAGACCCAGAATAGCTAAAAGAGTAATGATGATGCCAAAAAATAGGGGCGGAATGGGGAGCTGGATTTTAAAGTGTTCTTCATGGTGGCAGAAATAAAGGTGATGAGGGACTGGTTAAAGGATGAAAGGGATATGATATGGAGGGTGATGGACAGGGCAGTAGTAGGGGAGAAGCTAGAGGAGGTATTATGGAAACCAAAGCGAGATAGACTAACCAACATTTGCTGCAGTAAGATATTGTCAGTGGTAGGGGATTCCTGGGACAAGCTTACAAGGCGGGCCCAAATTACTACATTCCCATCTAATTTTTGCCACAATTTTTGGCAACCCACAATTCACCTCAGGGAACAGTTGAAGGGGTTTTGGCACGTGGCGGGAAGGAAGTTGCCATAAGATCCGGGATATGTTTGAGGGGTCAGAAATAAAATAATTCTCTCAATGTAAGGCAGACTTTGGGGTGGACGAAGTGAAGAGATTTATATATACTCAAAAAAGACAGTGGCTAATGCAATTTACCCCTAAGGAGGCAGCGACATGTAAACTAACCCCTTTTGAGAAATGTTTGACAGACTCCAGGGACAAACATTTAGTGGGAACAATCTACTCCCACACTAAACAGGGAGAGCAACCAGGGGAAAGAAGATGCACAGCATCTTGGGAAGGGTCAAAAGGCCAAGTGATAGAAGAAACTTAATGGAAGCAACTTTGAGCCAACATCCCCAGCTTAATGTGTTCCCTTCAAATCCATGAAATAAGGGTAAAACCTATGCTGCAATGGCACCTAACTCTGGAAAAACACACAAATGTTATCCTACAGTGCCCAATTTGTTGGAGGCAATTTGGAATGATGGGGACCTGGAATCACATATGGTGGGATTGCCCGAATATTCAAGAATGTTGGAGGGTAATACAAAAGGCACTAGTAGTGATCTGGGGAAAGTAGGGAGGGGGCTACAGCAGAGATAGGGCCTTGTTAGGCTTAGGGGGTTCTTTGGAAGTATTATCCACTAGAGCAGAACGTAAAGTTTATGTGATCGTAATGATGGTGGGGCGCTTAGGGTGGCGCAAAAATGGAAATCAAAGGACCCTCCTAATGAACACGAATGGGTGAGAAAAGTTTGGAACTTCGCAGCTCTGGAATGGGTAACCTATTCTCTATAAGGGTGACCATCAAGGATTTTTGGCAGATTCGTCCCAGGTGTTGGAGTTCCTCCAGAAAGGGGCAGGGGGAGCTGGTGTCTGAGGAGAATGAGACTGTTGGGACTGATGTGACTATATTTGGACACTAACCACAAGAAGCTCAAACTTGGGGACCCTTCAAAATGTATGGCTACTTATCAACCCAACTGGGCACAAGCCATAAAGGAGGAGGAGACCAAGAATGGGGGGGCTACTGGGGATAGGGTGGGGATCAAGTTCGGACTACAGGGAGGGAAGGGGGGTTTACAGTGTGTTGGGAAATATTGAAAATGTTAATAAAAAAGTTACATGGAAAAAAAAAGGAAAAACCTACCTGTAACACCTGGTTCCTATTTCCAGACACCATTGTGCACACCAACCACCGCTGAGCCCAGCAACTTGGACCAGCGGCCTGACAGACCAGAATGTCATTGGATTTCATTTATGCATGGGATAAATAATGATTGTTTGCTCCATGAAATACTTTCTTGCTACTTACCCCATGCTGTAAATATTTGATGCAATCCCAACGTATGGTTTGATAGTATCAAAATAGGTGTTTAAAATGGCCTTTGTAATAAAGTTCAAATCCATGTGCATCACGCACAGAGCAATACAAAAATAAGGCGCAGAATTCCTAAGTACCAAACTATGCCTACATCAACCGACAAGAACACTGAGATCAAGCACCGACATCCGCCTGGAACCAAAACCCTATAACGGAAGAAAACTCGGAGGATCCTCTTTCTCTCACCAGGCACCGAAAACCTGGAATGACCTACCTAAAAATATACGGAACACAACAAACCACATAGCATTCAGGAAACTCCTCAAATCATTGCTCTTCACAGCGTAACTACAACAGCGACACACTAGAATGTCCACTCCGTTAAACAGTGATGAAAATAACACCAACCTTGGTCACTCCCAAAATGGACATACACAGAACCCAAAGAACAGACCCAGCAACAGACCATAAGATATTAATGGAAATAGCCACAAAAGGAGGTCACCATAGACTGATCACATACTCAGACCGAGACGAAAGCCCAAAATGACTCATCCATTGCCTCCCGGAGGTACCATATCCCAACCCACAGCAGACACATTTAGACAGACAGTTCGTGAGAGGAGACGACAACACGAGCCCCAGCACCCAAGGAGGACAATAGACACCCAACCACATTAATCAATCCATCAGCACTAGAACACCTACAGAGCTCACTACAATAGAACGGCGAGGAGCAATTAGAACACTTACAGAGTGCGTTAGAACAGCACAGGGAGCGCCTCACACAAACCTTAAACCCTACCAGGCGTAACCCTGATGAGATTGGGAGGGCGGGCGAGCATCACACTCGGACGGAGTTCTGAATGTTAGCATGTTAAACTTCATACAACCCACTAACAAAAAATTCAGCATTTCTGCAGACTTATCTCACTCAAAAATCTCACACAACCATCTCTCGCATAACAACCCGCACGCACTTCACAACACCGCAACAACACATAAGCCGCACTAACAGCACACGAGAACTGACATCGAGCCGATACTCGCACCAAAGCTCAGCACCCGGTGCATACCGAGTTGAATCTGCCAACAGAACACTACTCCTCTCACTATCCTACTCCCGCTTCACCTACTAACCCATCCCACCTTCTCGTTTGCAGATCCGCCAGAGTGCCCGGGGACCAACTCCGTTGGTGACGGTGTGCGGTACAAATACCTTTAACATTTAACACTTATTTTTACTGTGCCACCATACTTTCATTAACATTTCGATGAGGCTCTAAATCCCGAAAATGATTGTGGGGTTCAAGTAGTGGCTTTAAACACTGCACGGATTGATCCACCCTGCATATACTGATGGGAATCAACCACTACCAGTGTTTATTTTGTTTATATATATTCAATCTAATTGTAATGGGTTCATATTGCCAATAGTATCTCCCTAGATTGCTTCTACTCCTATTTAATCACACAAATGATTAGGCCATGTATGTAATGTTTTGGTTGAGCCCACTCCATACCAGTTCAGGCATCAGAATGCTTAAATAAAGTTTTGTCCAGAATAGTGGTTTTACATTGCTGGATGCTTATTTACACTGTTTTCTATCACACCAAAATCTCATCTTGCAGCCAACTCTGAAACATTTTGCTATATATACTCTGATCATTAAGTTAGTTACTAAATCAGCACGAGGTACAGTATTTGGTATCCCATGAGACTTTAGCATGATTAGGAACACTGATTCCTGGATGGACAAGGGGGATTATAGCTGTGTCTTTTATTGAAGTTAGCTAGTAGTGAAGCTACTCGGGAGAGGGCAGTTAATAGTAGCTGCTGAAAACTGCAGTGTGGGCCAAACGAAAAATGGCCAAACGTTGTCCATTTTAAGGGAAAACCTCTATCTGGCATTGCTCAGAAATTCATATATTCTAGTTTACTTCATGGATACATTTAAAAAATGAAATGTCCATAGTTTCCTGAAGAATAGATAGTTTTCTTGTAACAAGTTGTAAATGTTTTAATGGAAAATGGATGGATAGAGGAAAGGGGACTATGGATTTAGGAGTACAGTATTTACAACAGTGAGTAACTTTCTTAGCCCTAAGTCCCGTCCCCTTTCCTCCATACCTATCGGAGATTAAGTATCATAAGGATTCCAGGCAATTGTACCTAAAAGTGTACCCAAAGAGGTTCTGCAAAACGGACTGACCAAATTTGGTCTCTGCGCCCGAAATTGTACCCGGTCACGATTCGCCTCTTGGGGGTCTGATTTGAGTGTGTTCCCTTTTGGACTTAACTTCTAAACCTTTCAACGCAGTGCTGCAATGGATTGGGAGCTCTAAAGCCATATTTTTAATTTCGCTTCCGGATCCATTGCAGGTTTTTAGCAGCTAGTATGCTGCTTTGCTCAAGACTATGCTTCTCAGTATTCTTTGCCCACTGCTTCATCTCCACCCTTGCAGCAAAGGGTTTGGTGGAGGACTGGGAATACCTGTGACTGGCAGGTGCTAGCAAGCATCACACCGTAGGTATGTGATTGTTAGCCAGCTTTAAAAGTCTGAGTTTGTTTCATTCCAGCGCTGGCCATTGTCGCTGTGATCCTGTGTGTGACTAGGCCCTCTTTCCTAGTTCGTATTCTTAGTTTCAAGTTCCTTATTTCTTGTTCCTGGATCCGGGATTTCCAATTTAGTGCGCTTATTAGTATTTTCTGCTTCTTGGATTCCCTTTCTTTTTTCCTCTGTTTTGTAAACGGCACTTTCAGTGTTTTCCTTTTCATATGCAGCCCAGTCTGTCTGTGTTCTATAATTCTTTGACCTTGCCCTATTCTGCACTGTAAACTTGATCCTTTGTACACCACTCATTGGGAGAGTTCCTATTTTGTACCCCTTTCCTTCACTGGGTGGGGCGGTTTTGGGCTTGTAACTTCGTTTTCCCTGCTCCGATCCTTGACTTTCCCTTGGAGTCTGTTCTTGGTTTTCCCTTATACTTCTCTCTTCGTTTCCTATGGATTGTTAGGTGTGCTGTGCTGTTGTGTCCAGTTCCTGTGTGAATACCTGTTTTCCTTACTATTCTGTAAGCAGTATTCCTACTTGTCCCTTGTCAGGAATCATATGTATTAAGTCATCCTCCCTTTGCTGTTAAAGCCTTTCTGGGTCCCTGTTTGATCAGCAAGGTTTGTGTGCTTTGCTGACATTTTAGGTGGTGTTTCTCATCCTTCGGAGTCTGGTTTTTAAGTTGCCTTGTATAATACCATTAAGGATGCTAGCTCACAGGTCCTGTCATTGCTTGTCCTGTGTGTGGGATTTGCACAGACAGTACCTTTAACAGCAATTGTAGGTGAGGAGCTTGCAGACTAACCTTGTAATCATAAGGTGCTTCTATGTGCCTAGTCCACATCCCTTATATATTTATATCGCGTTCCACTTCCTGGGATTAGCGTGCATGTTTTTGGTTCCCGAGTGCATGTTGCTCAAAACCTATTACTCACTGTACGATCTTGTGCGCAGTTCCCTAGCCATATTCACTACCTGTTCTCACCCCATGACATACCCTTGTAGTAATGCTTGCATAAACCCAAGGGAGAAGCCCACCTAGCCTCTTTGTGAATGACGTCCCAAGGCACATTTCACTGAAAAGCCCTCCCAATGGCTTTTGCTCTCACTGCGTGCAGGGGAAGGCCTTAAAGAGCACTTTTTCCTGGCAATCTTTAAGCCTCCAGAATACAGGGCACAAACCACCTGCCGATGGAAACCTTTGAGGTCTGAAATCCTGGCCTCCGTCTGCCAAAACTAATAAAAACGCTGTCTGATTTGGAGCGATTAAAATATAATATAAGAGCTCTCTTTTCATCAAGGCAATGAAACGCTCTCTTTCCTACATTCTGAGGAAAAGGGAAGAAAAAGAGGGCAGCACTTCTCGTGGTTTTTGTGGAAAGCAGACACATCTGGAAGAAATGCCAAATGCATCCACAACACAACCGTATCATTCTGAAAAGTCATATACGGCTCTGAAGCTGAGAAAGCTTGAATCTTGCTAATTCTTATGCAAGCAGTTTTCCAAGTCACTAGCTTAATGTTGATAGAAGCCATAGGCTCTAATGGCTTGGAAGCCAGAGTAGCCAGTGCTACATTACAGCCCCAAGACTGACTTCTTTTTACCAGCAGGTACAAATGCAAGAGACCTTCAAAATGCCTCTTGGTGGCTGAATCGTCAGTGGAGAAAATTAGATGTTGAGAATTTCTATGCACACGTATGGAAGATAGCTCCTACAAGAATATACTTTAACGACTGAGGCTGCCAAATTTGAAAGACTAAAACATCATTCAGAGAACATAATAAGGGATCTGAGCCATGTTGCAGCATTCAATACAAAAAGTAAATCAATTTGCTCTTATATTGTTGGTGAGTTGATGGCCCAGCAGCCTGCAGGATAAATAGGATCTCATTAGTCAGACCTAGGTCCCCCTAACTAGCTCCATAGGAACCATGCCTTGAGTTAATTGATTGAAGGGGGTACCTTCTTATGAACAAGGAATTGTGGAAACCAGATCCTCATTAGCCACTAGAATGAGAGAGCACTTCGGATTGTTTTGAAATTTGAAAAGAACCTTGGAGATAAGTGGAATGGGGAAATGCATAAAGCATCCTGTGGTCAAATGGAATCTGTAAGCAGTTACTCAGTGTGAATAAAGGAAACCTTTCTGATGTAAACCTGTTGCGAATAAGTCCTTCTCCCAGATCCCCCAGGCCAGCAAGATTAATCGAGTGTTTGAGCTCCCACTCTGGCTAGAATAAGACCGACTGAGTGGTTGTAGGTAAAAGGATCTAAAACAAAATGATAGAATGCCTTTTTTTCGAAACCAAAAGTGCCGGAAAAAAAAGTTTTTAATGCTTTTTTAAAAAAAAAATTCTAATGGGGGGGGTAATATAAATGCATTCGAATTTTTTTCCCCGGTCCTTTTGGTTTCGATAAAAAGGGCATTCAATCCTTTGTTTTCGATTCTTTGACTGGACACCCGACTGAGTCTGTCTGCTTCCTTGTTCAGTTCTGCAGCCAGATGAACTGCTTCAATTTTGATGTATGGAGTGGAGCCCATTCCCAATTTTGGAGGGTGAGATCTGCTGATTTTTTATGTCATGTTGTCATTTTTTATCAATACAGAAGAAACCCTTAAAACAGGCAGAAAGTCCTTAGCAGACCAAAGGCTTGTACCTTCAGGTGTCCCAGGGTATCCTGCTAACTTAAGACCAACCCATGAGAGATGATCCTCAAATCATTACATACTGAAAGGGGAGATCCTGAAATGCAACCCATAATTAGTTTGAGGTTGTTGCACCACCATTCCAAATCTGTCCCCATTTCAGGTGGTATGTAAATCCAGTCACATTGTTTGCCCGACTCCTGATTCCAACAAGAAGAAAGATGAAGCTGCAGTCTTGTGCATGAAGGATTGCAACATGGATTGTGCAATCAATGTAGCATCAGAAAGGCCTGACTTGAAGGCTGCTATCGTCTCTTGCGGATGATAATGTTGGAGATATGTAATTTCCTTCCATAGCCGCTGGTTGGCAGCGCAAGCATGGCGCAAGGCATCCACGTTGGCCTGGCAGAGATAGTCTGTTGTTTAATACCACACATGGCTGCCTTTTGCATGGTCTCCAGGCACTCACGTGGCACTGCAAGAAACGGGTGGGGGTTGGTTAGTGAGGGAAGATGGATAGGATCGAGGTTGTGCTCTTCTGTTGATGCTTGCAGAACCAGTAGAAAGTGACATCTGTGTCTATCTACTCTCCGAGTGTGCTACTTTGTGTGCACTGGGCTTGTGTCCGGAGGGGTAACATCCAGTGTCTGGGTTGTCTGTTTGCAGTTGCTTGTTCTTGCAGTGAGTGTGTGGCTTGTGTGTAGTATGGCTGGCCCTTTTGGGTGTGTGTAGTATGTGGGAGGTATGCAGGAGAGGAGAAAGGAGCAGGGGTGTGGTTAGAATGTTAGGAGGTTTGGCTCAGGGTATGTGGTTGTTTTATTGTCGGTTCCACGATCCATGCTGTCCCATATTTGCATTGGGTCTGGAATATTATTTGTGGGGATGCCCATTTTTATGCTTCTCTGGTTTTCAGTCGTTTTCTGATAGTTCGAATGATCCTCCGTTCTTATTTCTTTCGGTTCCTTCGGTACCGAGTTTCATAGTTTGTCTATCAAACAGGAGAATGCAGTTCTTCCAAATGTCCTTTTCTCGTAGTGTTTCTTTTCGATTTGGACGCTGTTGCTCGATCTTAGGTTTCTTCCTGATTGGTGGCAGTTGATTTTGGCATGGAGAAATTAGGTTCCTTGTCCATGTAGCGATTTGTGGGAATTGCAGAGGACTTTAAAGTGAATGTGTTTTTTTAATTGGAAGGCAGTGTAGGTTTCTCAGGGCTGATGTGATGTGTTCTCTTCTGTTTAGTCGAATCTGTACGATTACTGCTACCCCTATCACTGTGACCCCTGAAATTGCAGATGCTTTTTTTATTTCAACAACCTTTACAACACATATATATGCAGGGGGAGATCCCCGCAGCCTCCCCTACTTGCATTATATACCATTAACCCCGCACATATATATGTGGTGCGACAGGGGTCAAAATATTCAGAGGTCGCAGTGATGGGGCGCAGTAATGGAACAGTTCTGTTTAGTCTCAGGAGTAGTCTTGCTGCAGTATTTTGGATGCGTAGGAGTTTTTTTGTGAGGCGTTGTGGAATGCCAAGGCAGAAGCTGTTTGCGTAGTGTAGTCTCAAAAATACCCAGGAGATGATTGCAAGGGTTCAGTGTGGTAGTTGAGGTAGGGGAGTATCCCTCTAATTAGTTGCAGGACGTAGAAGCAATTCTAGGCTATCGCATTGACTTGTGGTTCCAATGAGAGTCTGTCATGAGTCTTCCCAGGTTTTTTTTTTATCACTGAAGATGTCTCTGGTTGGGTTCCCATGCATGGTGCCCAGCTCAGGTGTGTGTGTTACGTTGTCATCTGGGGGCAGATCATTATTTCTGATTTGGTCGGGTTTAGTTTGGGATTGTTGTTTGTCATCCAGGTGTTTATGTCCGTAAGGCATTTGTTGAGGGGCTAGTTTGGGTCTTGGATTGAGGTTATCTTGAAGATGAGTTGGGTATTGCCTGCGTAATTGTAGGTGGTCAGTCCCTGGGTATGAATGAGTTTTATTAGGGGGGACATGTAGATGTTGAAGAGGAGTGGGGAGAGGCTAGATCCTTGTGCTATGCCGCATGTGATGTTTTTGGTGTTAGATGTAAATGGTAGTAACTGTGTTCTTTCAGTTCGATGAGTGAGGAAAGATTTCAGCCATTTTAGTGCAGATTTTTTAATGACACACTGCTCCAGTCTCTGAATTAGCGTTGTGTGTCTTATTGTGTCGCAGGTAGATGATATGTCTAGTAGTATGAAAGCTGATCTGGTGCTGCTCTCTACATTTATATTTAGGTTGTCCCATATGGACATAAGTGCTGATTCCGTACCTCTCATGGGTCTGAAGCTGACTTGGGAGTAGTTGAGTATTCTGTTGCTTTCTACGTGGTTGACTGCTATATTGTAGATGCGGCTCTCAAGTAGTTTCGCTGGGTAGGTTCGCATCGATATAGGTCTGTAGTTGGTGGGGTCTTCTGCATTTCCTTTTTCGTTTTTTGAGAAGGGCTTGATGTATGCTGAATTGCAAGCTTTAGGTGCTATTCCTGTGTTGATCAATAGGTTCATTAGTAGCTCGAAGTATATTGCTGGCGTTCCGTGGTTGAGAATGTTTTGAAGCTACCTAGTGGGCATGGGTCCCTGGCGGATCCGGTGAGGTTGGTGTCTTAATAGTTTGTTGAATGCTTCTTCATTTATAGGTTGAAAATGGTCGAATGCTTTGGTGGTTGGATGGAGCGCTGGTTTCTGTTGATTCCGGAGTTGAGTTTTTATGTAGGGTGGCATTCGCTGATGGCCTGTTGCATTGTTTCTATTTTTGATTGTTAGGTAGTTTGTGATGTTTTCACATAGGAATTATGATGGTACAACGCATTTGTTGCACAAGGTTGGGTTTTTGATTTCCTTGTTGTCAATTAGATTCTTCTTTTTGTGCATACAGGACTGCTGATTTGCAAATTCGGATCAGTAATCATTGTTTTTGTCTGATTTGTTGTAACGATCTCTCTATTGTTTTTCCAGTTTGCGTTTTTTTCTTTTTTTTTATCCCCTCGGTTCTGTGAACAATCTTGCTGGCATTTATTTGCTGTGCTTTTGACATGTTTTGCAGGTGCTGATTGGTCTAGGGCCTCTGTGATTCAAGTGTCAAATTTTTCTTCAGCGGAGTCCTGAGTCATTCTGTTTAGCTGGGAGATGTTTGGTTTGGTTGATTCCATTAGCTCGGTTAGTGATTCCAGGTTAAGACTCTTTTGTTGGTAGCAAGCAGTATTATGTTTTTGGCAAATCATGCGGTTTGGTATTTTGACAATGAATTGGATCACATGGTGATCGCTCCATATGATTGGTACCAGTGGGGCGGTGGTCCATAGTCCATTTCTGCAGAAGATTGCATCTATGGAGTGTCTGGCATTGTGGGTGGGTTTGTTTTTTATTTGTTTGAAGTGGAGGGTGTCCAGTAGGGCGCTGAGGGAGTTTGCTATGATTTTGTTTTCTCTTTCCAACCAGGTGTTGAAAACCCCCTGAATGTAATTATTTATTTATTTGGTCATTTATAAAGCGCCCATAAGCTTAGAGAAGTGTTTCAAAGCGCTCCAGGGCAGAAAAGATAATAGAAAATACAATAGAAATAAACATTCTTACAAGGCCATGGAACGCTCAGAATGGGCAAGTGAAATGCGTTAATGTGGTAAAAACATGTGCACTGAGGAATAAGAGACTTTAACACTAAAAAACAGAGACAATCCTAGAGGCCTGGCTGCATTTAGAATAGTGCAAGTGCAGTGACATAAACTGAGGGAAGCGCAGGAGAGGGGAAGAGAGGTTCAAGGCACAGACAAAGAAATAACAAAACAGAAGCCATCCTAGAGGCTTGGCAGCATTTAGAATAGTGCAAGTGCAGTGACATAAAGTGAGGGAAAAGCAGGAGGAGGGAAGAGCGGGTGAAGTTATAGACAAAGACCTAACAAAAGAGAAGCCATTCTAGAGGCATTTAGAATAGTGCAAGTGCAGTGACATACAGTGAGGGAAGAGGGTGAGAAGGGAAAGAGAGGAGAATGTACAGACAGGAGGCAAGAAGAACAGGACTAGAACAGGACAGAAGGAGAAATAAAAAAGTCTCCACCACAAAGGCGCACAAAATGAAAATGGCTGCACAGATGTAAGATCACCTAAATTTGATTTTTGCAGAAGGCACACAAATTCGAAAAAGGCTGCACAGATGTAAGATCTAAATTCGATTATTGCAGAAGGCCCTAAAGCATGCATGGCAAGGTGGTAATGTTGTAGGCGCTGGACAGAGAGTTATCAATGGGCAAAGGGGAGAAGGAGCACACATCAGTAATTATCAGGGATAGTGTCACAGAGAAGGAAAATGGAGTGCTGATGCTTATGCCTGCTGACCAGGGTGGGTGGACGTTCTTGAGCAACCGTTAGTCCTAAAAGTCCGGATGAAGTTTATGCGGCTAGGTGCTCCATCATGCTCCGACAGGCTCAGCCAGGGGCCTTAGTGTGTGGCTTGGAGTAGGGGCCCGCACTCCATGCCTGCCGGCATCTGATAAGGGTAGAAAACCAAAGGGCCAACCAACCAACCAATCAGTAGCAATGCGACTCTGCTCTCATGGTAATCCTTGGAGGCACTGCGGTGCCGAGGAAGAGGGCCGCCATGATGGTAGAGAGGGGAGCCTACAGAGGATAATGCTGCACGCACTTCAAAAACCAGGAAAGCAGCACAGAAAGGCAGCACAAGAGATTGAGGGAGGCTGCTGCTGCTTTCATGAAACTGGAGTGAGTCAGCACCCACCTTATCAAATGCCTCCATAAAAAGCTGCATCTTCACGGATTTTGCTCAGAGCCATCCCAGGTTCCAGGTGACTCAAATGGAGGAGGGGGATCCAAGCGACCATTGTGCTCCCAGTCGAGAAGAAAGGCAGGAAGCACACAGGGCCTTTTATGGGCCTTGGTGGAGGGTCTGGCACTCCATGCCTGCCGGCATCTGATAGGTGTCGAAAACCAGAGGGCCAACCAAACAGGAGCAATGCGACTCTGCTCCCATGGTTACCCTCGGAGGCACTGCAGTGCCGAGGAAGAGGTCTGCCATGATGGTAGAGAGGGGAGCCTACCGAGGAGAATGCTGCACGCACTCCAAAAACCAGGAATGCAGCACAGGAAGGCAGCACAAGACATCGAGGAAGGCTGCTGCTACTTTCACGAAACTGTAGTGAGCCAGCACCCACATTATCAAATACCACGATAAAAGCTGTATCTTCACACTCAGAGCCATTCCAGCTCCAGGTGACTCAAGTGGAGGTGGGCGAGCCAAGCAACCATAACGTTGCAGTTGTAGGATGGCGGTCTGTAGATCAGGAGGAAAAGTATGTTGGATTTGTCCTTGAGCTTGATATTGATTAACAGATGTGGTCTTTGTGCACTATTGCAATTCCTCCTATTCAATTTTCTCTGTTAGAATGCATTAGTTTGAAGATGTCCGGTATGGCTTTGTGGGTGATTGTTTTGTAATTGTTAGATAGCCATGATTCTGTAAAGAAGAGCGCATCAGTGCTGCCCTTGCTTAGGGGGTCATACATTTCTGTTTTGTGCTTGCCCGTGGATCTTACGTTGGGAAGGTTTGCAGTGTCGAGTGTGCTTTTTTCTTTGTTTATTGTTGCCTATCCCTTCTTGCATCTTGGCCGGGGTGATGTTGGTCGAGTTCTTTGGTTCTCTCTTAGATGAGGCTGTTTTTTGCTGGTTGGGTAGTTGGAGCCTTTGGCTCTTCATTGAGGAGTTCAATCAAATTGAGTGATGGGTTTCTTTGTTCCAGTCCTTAGTAGTGGGTTGTCTGGTTGTGCGTGTGGTGTTTTTTCCAGTCTTTGGTTATGTAAGGGGTGTGGATGGTTAGGGGTTTAGCTTAGCCTCTGGTTCTTGTTGAGGTTATTCTGCAAATGTATTAGAGTTGCTGAGTTCTGTGTGGTGTGCAGTTTGGCGGTCTGGTGGTGTACACTCTAGGATTGTTTGGGTCTTTACTTGCGGGTTGTTTGTTTTCTGTTGTGGTAGGGTTGTGTGTGGAGAGGTAGCGGGAGATGTATTCTGTTTTTGTTCTTGTCTTGGTTTGTATCCTTAGTCGGTCTAGCAGTGGCCCGTGGGGATTTTTAGGTTTTACGATTTCTGGCAGGTGGTTCCTGTTCCACAGGAGTGTGATTTCCTTCCTCTTTCTGTTTTCTATTCTTGTTTATTTGTCCTTCTTGTATCGTGGCATGTTGATTTAGATGTCTTGGTCTTGGATTCATGTTTGTGGTATGCCCTCCTGGGTTGCTTTCTTTTTCTGAGATCAGTGATCGGTCAATGTGCTGCAATATACTCGTCTTTCTACCGTCCATACACTTTGGGAGAGCACACATTTCTAGAAACAAATACTGTATTTCATAAGAATGTTCTTTAACAAAATAGACCAAACTGCTGACATTAGAGCAGAGACATTAGGGTTCAGTGAAGACGAAGCAAACTGTACCTTGTCATTGATTAAATTAACGAGTGAAGATTTATCTACATCAGAAAAACCAGAGGCACTTATCAGACAACTAGAGTGGAAAATTTGCTGTGAGATCAACCTCTAATTACACGCTTCAACCTGGGCACGTTACTACAAAGCGCACAGGATCCCTCGGGGATTGAGAGCTAATCTTGAACCAACCTTATGCAAAGAAAATCCAGCATTCGTGAAGAGGTGGCGTCAGATACTCAATAAATGTTCATTGGACCTGATACTTCTCACCATAGAGGAATTGGCTCACAATCTTAAATCTCTGAGTGAGGATGTTGGAACCCTCAAGACAGCATTGAGCTAATGCTATTCAGAAGATCAACTAAAAGAAGTGTTAGAGGCTGACAGTCAAAAATTACAAAAATACAAACAGGAATTAGAGCCCAAGAAGATACGCAAATTCAGACGAGACACACTGGATTATAAACTGGACATAGTATACACATGGCAGGATTATTACGGGCATTGCCCTAATAAACCATTTCAGGGACAGACACCAAAGCCATCCACACGTCAAGCCGAAATTACAACCTCGGACGCCTCAAGTGCGGAATTGGATCCAGTAACGACACCAGAGGTCCCCAAACCAACAAGCTCTTGGGACGAGACAATCACAGCTGAGGAACCACCTTTGTTTAGAAAAAGACCAACAAGACTGGGACAGAAGAAGAAATATACAGAGAAAGAAGACACAGAAAAAGACCTAGTGATCGACTCTCTCCTGCTTAGAGTTACAAGTGCTCCGGAAGGGACTCTCCTTTGTTCCTCAGAGCAACAGCACACTTTTGAAAGAGAAAATAGACTTCTTCAGATTACTGAGAAAAATGAAGTTAAAATAGTTTTTTGATTATCTCGCTGAGGACCAAGACCAATACGAACCAGACGAATTTCTGGAACTTAGTTCCAAGAGTCATTTCAATCCGCAAGTACAGAAGCATGTTCTGTCCACATTTGAAAGAACAATTCAAGACCTCAAGAAACTCCAATTTAAAAGTAGTGGACACGGTAACTTTACTACACGTGAAAGACAAACCTTAAAGAATCTGCTGGACAACCAAGCAATAATCTTCAAACCAGCCGTTAAAGGAGGGGCACTTGTACTAATGGCCAAAAATGACTACTTGGAAGAAATTGAAAGACAACTGGCGGAAACAGAAACATATAAGGACATTTACTTCAACACCATTAATAAGATCATGACATTAATGGAGGAAACCCTTAATGAAGCAGAACAGAGGGAGGTGATTTCTGAGAAAACACACAGGTTCTTACACAATAAACACCCAATTACGCCAGTCCTATATATATTACCTAAGATACACAAGAGATTGGTGAAACCTCCAGGGCGCCCGATCATCGCGGCAACTAATAGTATCTTAGAACCTCTGGCTCAATACCGGGACACAATTCTACAGCCAATGATCCAGTGTACAAAAACATATCTGAGGGATACAAATGATTTTCTCAAAAAACTAAAAAGTGTGTAATTTGTGGAGGGACGTGACATCCTCTTCACAATGGATGTCACGTCTCTCTACACAAACATAACTCACGAAACAGGATTGAAGGCGGTGGAATGGATGTTAAGGTCAGAAGACTGCAAAGCAGATAAGTGTTTGTCCTCCCCTTATTGAAGTTAGCGTTAATGAACAACTTTTTCCAAGTTTGGAGAACGCTTTTTTCTACAGATTTCAGGAACCAGCATGGGGGCACCAATGGCCCCATGCTATGCCAACATATGTATGTTCTTTTTAGAACACAACCACGTGTTAACATCTCCCAGATGGTCACGCCATTTGTCATTATATACACGCTATATTGATGACATCTTCGTAATTTGGACGGGCCCGAAGGAAGAACTTCAGCAGTTCTTTGCTATGATGGACCACATGAACCCGAGAATATAATTCACAACATCAACTAGTGAATCCAAAATTCACTTCTTGGATGTCGAAGTCTATGTGAAAGATGGGAAACTTGAAATGCGCATTTGCACAAAGAAAACAGACAGAAACAGCTTGCTCTTGTCAACAAGTTTCCATCCACAGAAAACATTGGACAGTGTACCAGTGAGCCAATTTTTACGGTACAGAAGGAACATTTCAGAACCTACAGAATATTCTAGGCAATCATCTTCATTACAGACCAAGTTTATTGAAAGGGGATACAACAGAAGCTTGATTTCAGAGGTGAAAGAGAAAGTCAGCACTATCCAAAGGGAAACTCTTTTGACACCCAAGTCAGCCAAAGAAAATGAGAAGCTGGTATACGTTACAACACATTCAACCCACAGTAAAAGGATTAAAATAATTAGTCAGAAACACTGGTCCATGTTGCAAATGGACCCCAAATTACAACAACTTTTTCCAGATGGCCCGACTTTTGTATACAGGAACCATAAGTCACTGCGCAACAGCTTGATCAGAGCAGATATAACAACCACAGGAACAGGAATATCCACACATAAAGGGACCATACCATGCCTGAAATGTCACCATTGCAGCAATGTTATAAAAGGCAACACCATTAGACACCCACATACAGGGAAATCCATCTCCTTTAAACACTCCTGTACATGCGACTCATCCAATGTCATCTATGGTCTCAAATGCCCATGTGGCCTATTTTACGTGGGTATGACCACCAGGACGGCAAAAACACACTGGGCGGAGCATAAATCAAATATTAGGTTGAAGAGTCAAAAATCGTCTGTCCCAATGCATTTTTCAGAAGCTAGACACTCAGTAGCACAATTCAAATGTGTTATACTTGAACAGGTCAAATTGAGTCCCAGAGGTGGGATATAGTGAGGAAACTACAACAGAGGGAGATTGTATGGATTGACCTACTCGATTGTCTCAGCCCTAGAGTCATGAACGTTGACTTTGATTTGATGTGTTATGTTTAAAAATAAAATGTTGATTTTGATTTGATGTGGTATGCTTTTTTTGGGACAACAGAGATTCAGAATGTGAACGTTGTTTGACATCCCATGGTATTTGGAACCGAACAACGGCAGATCCTTATATAAAATTAAGAGTGTAAATAGGTTGGTATTTACATCTTGTACTGTTAAAGTGTAACCGGACTAAAGTGACAGAGGCGGAGAGAGCAACACGACCTTTGAGTCTTGGGACGAAATGGGTGTGGATTTCTATTCCATTAGGCATACAATGAGGGATCAGATTCTTCTTCATGGAGTTTTTGACCCTGGGTAACTGGGGACCCGAGCAGACTTGGTCTGCGCCATCCCCACTCTCCCAGGCGTCGATCCATGAGCAGTTACCCTGATCAGAACTGGCAATCTATTATGTATAACCAAATAATTCAAGCAGCTAAGTTTATTGGTAGATAACGTATGTAGTGTTAGGACCCTGGTTTACATAGGAAGACTCATGGCAATACATGAGCCCACTGAGGATATGGAATCTAACGCGACGTAATTCATTTTGCCTCTCTACATTTGGACGGGCTGTTACTCACTAGCGCTTTACTATACACTTTTCTATCTTCAGGTATATATTGTTCCGCTGTCCTTTATGGACCATCAATATGCATTAAATGGTCTACTGACTCCTTACAAACAGCCCATGCAGACAACAGCGCTACTGTCACTATGAACGTATGCACGTAGAAATGCATTTTGATATGCAGATTATTGGATTACCTTCGCTTGGTTGTTCAGGGTGAGACCACCCACATGCATTGCAGAGTCTTGGGACCCTATATTAATAACCAATACAGCCTTCGACATCAAGACAGCTTAATGCTGGACACACGATGTACGCATGCGCAGAGTAGCGCCGTTCCCATTCCAAAATGGGACCGAACCGCCTTGCTCTGCGCATGTGCAAGACAGGATGAGAACAGGACATTAACTTCCGGGTTAAAGTGAGAAGCACGGTGAGGCTGCTGTTTACCTGAGATATACACTCTTTTAGGGGAAACGACTTTACGGTACAATTCAGGTGAAGGGTATGAGCACCATCTGCTCAACTTACGATTTCATCTTCCTGCATTTACCCACAGAGCACTCTGGTATACGAGGGTGCATGTCACATGACTAACTCCATTAAACATTGAACCTTACACGCTACATGGGTGATTAATCCAGCACATTTTAGGTGAGTCTCTAAGGAACTTTGGGAAACTAAATAAATAGAGACACGCATGTGTAGTTCCATAAACGGTGTGTGCACACACTCAAGTCTCTTGAGAGTTTCTCTGAAGTGGAAGCTACCTTATGGATCATTCTGCTTCTATTTTAGAGCTGTGTTTCTGAATCCACTCGTTTGAGGTGCAAATCAGCACACACTAGTGCGAATATGCTCTGCCACAAGTCGACACGAGAGTGTGACCAAGACCGAAGTAATAGATCCCCTCAGTGAAATTAAGAGGTTGGTGACATTTTTGGGTTCCTTTTCTGGAAAAATACAGTTTAGTTAGAAAGTAGCAATAATAGCAAATCTTTTTTATATTCTCCATTAGGAATTTAAGGTGTGGACACACAAAGGTTATGGAACCACTAGCATTCTTTGCCCTGAAGATGGACTTTGATACAGTCCGAAACACGTTGGCACAACAGTGAATAACTGATGCTATTTGGGATTGGTGACTGTCAACCTAAAGACTTTCTTTCGCTTGACAAATAAAAGTGGACATTGTGAACATAGGCCGAGGAGACCTTTATGCTTGTGCCTACAAAAAAGCATTGGATGATAAAGCTTTGTTGAGAATATTACTTTACATTGTTTATTCACAGAAAAATGTGAAGTATGTTTTGTGATGTCATTTTATTTCAATTTTTGGTTCAAGCATTAAGAACTATGTGATGTTTTTTTGACAAAAACACAAACTCAGTGTTTGAAATGAAAAAAGCGGTGTGCGAGCAGTGTGTCTGGTGAGGACGTGAGGACAGACCGCTGTTTTGCTGCTCTCAGACCGCTTTCAGTTTTCTTCACGGACGATCAAGAAGTATCTGCTACTACAGTCCGCTTCTACAGTCCTTTTTCTATTTCCTCAGAAGCACCTTCCAACTTCCTACATAATCACCACGCATGCGCGGTGTGCGAGCAGTGTGTCTGGTGAGGACAGACCGCTGTTTTGCTGCTCTCAGACCGCTTTCAGTTTGCTTCACGGACCATCAAGAAGTATCTGCTACTACAGTCTGCTTCTATAGTCTGCTTTCTATTTCCTCAGAAGCACCTTCCAACTTCCTACATAAACACTGCGCATGCGCGGAGCACTGCGCGGTGTGCGAGCAGTGTGTCTGGTGAGGACGTGAGGACAGACCGCTGTTTTGCTGCTCTCAGACCGCTTTCAGTTTGCTTCACGGACTATCAAGAAGTATCTGCTACTACAGTCCACTTCTACAGTCCGCTTTCTATTTCCTCAGAAGCACCTTCCAACTTCCTACATAATCACGGTGCGAGCAGTGTGTCTGGAGTCGGGAGGCGCGGTAAGCGGGTCTTTCCCCTTCTTGCCTCTCTGTCTCTGCTAGCCTTTGTGGATTTCCACAGAAAGAAACTGTGCATTTACACCACTGAAAATAAACTGAATAGTGCATCTTGTGCACCCAACACATAATTCAACTATGGACTGCGGTGAGGGGCTTCAAGACACCCCTCAGTGTGTTTAATCCACTTCCTCTGCTTCCTGTTTCGCCTGCATCCCACCCTGACCCAGCGCTCCCCGTATCCCTGTACCCCTGACTTGCCAGACTGCCTTCTCACCAACATGGCACCGCCTACTCCGACCGAGGTCAATCACGAGAAACCTTGCTTGAGAAGCAACAAATTGTCAAACGAAGCCGGAGGGGCCGGGGGGGGCGCGGAAGGGAGGGTGACTTACCCCCAATGATTCCCACCGTCACCAACTCAGAGAGACTTCCAACCGGAAACAACACCGAAAGTCTCTGAGCCTCCGAAGAACGAGGCACCGACTAAACTTGTAACGATATCGTTACTGAATCAATCACTGTCAGCAGAGAGTCCACTTCCCTTTCATACTACACCAGGAGAAGGACTTGAACGAGGCCAAGGGCCAGTACGAGTGGAGGACTTGCCGGTCCCGAAGGCAATGCCGGCCCACACCGAGGTCATGGTACCTCCAGTTGAAGCAACAGAAGCTGCGTCTAACAAATCTGGGATGCAAGGGAGCCGTCAAACAGAATCCCAAACCCCCGCCTGTTCCACCGTATCGACGAGCAACTCCCCACCTGAGGCTGTCAGAGGACGGCATCGGCGGGGGCCTGAACGGCAGGGCAGAGAAAACCCGCACCGGGAAACAAACGAAGGCTCCTTACAACTAAAATCGACAAAAAATCTCCTGATTGTTTGTAACGGGGCTATGGATCGAGCCGGGGAAGCGCAAGCTCAGGATTTCCCTCGGCATAGGCTCTCAACCACAGCCCTGATCCACAGAAGTACGAATCCATCTATGGGAAATCAGGATTTGTACACCACTAAGGATCCAGCCATAAGAATTTGCTCAAGCGACTCGTTGATATCCGACCAAGAAGATCAGTCTATAATATATGAATCGCGGAGCTCCGATGGTGAAGCTTTGGAATGAAGCTTCAAGGAAAAATCTAAACTCCTAGACTCCCTACCAATGTCAGCAGGGAGAGTCAATAAGGATCAGAAAATCGAAGATTATACACACGTTGAGCCATCCAAAGATCCCAATCCTAAGTCAGGGGTTGATCCACCAAGTGCGCAAAGTGACCTTCTCCTAAATGATTATGATGCCTCCGACCTCATACCAAAGGAAATAAATTCAAAAGGAACGGCGAAAACAAAACATGCACGGAACAAGATATTCACAAAAAACTGCGAAAAGTCGACCCCAAAACACAGTGGGGCTCAAAGTGCTTTCCAACCCCTCAGATTTCATCCTCTCTGAAAGAATATTTTCTGAAACAACATAAAAGGAAACTGGACCAAGATTCAGAGCTCTCCGACGCAGAGATCTTGGAGGCCGTCCAAGACCCCCCTCTGGCAAACAAATCTCGTAAAACTGACCCAACCAACCCGAGGCTGGACCCAAAGCCAAAATCACCAGTGCAAAAGGCATCGAACACCAAAGTCACCTCCAAAACACCAGTCCAGAAACATCAGTCAGAAACTTTAACACATTCTACTACTACCCCAAGCGTCCAAAGAAGTATCGGGCATTCAAACATCAACGAATCAGAAAAAACACTGGTGGTATACCCTGCCCAGTGGGCAGCCAGTTAATTATCCCCCATCACACCCATACGTGACCAGGCCAGCTGTAAAACAGCAGCTGGACATACAGAAGATCGCAATGCATGGACAGGAGCCCATATACAAGGATCACTTTGCACCCACCAGGCGTCCCAAGCAGAGGAGTTAGGCCACCCTCAAGATAAATCGATACCCTCAGACAGAAGAACCCAAAATAGAACCTCCCAGCAACTTGGCGACAAGGGAGTCTACACGCCGGCCAAAAGCAGACGATTAAGTGAAATTTCAGTCTTTGCCCAGAAGGAGTCTCCCACTAAAAAAATAGACCTGCTATTGATAATGTCAACAATTACAATAGCACTAAATCCATTTGCAAAACTCTACGAGTCCATCAATGAGGCCCTAAAGGATAACACTACAATGTCAGCCACAATGATGGCTAAATTGACTTTCATCGAAGGCTTTATAACAGCCCTGGACTCAAAAACCAGTAAAACACAGGCGTCCTTGGAGACAAAAATCGCTAAACTTGAAGACCAACTAAAAGAAAGGCGCCTCGTGGCTCAAGCCACCGTCTCATCATTCTCCAGAGTGACTCAAACTACGGAAGGGCCAAAACAGAAGGACCTGGCCCCCATTTTTTCAAAAACAATTTTACAGCAATCGGCCGCTACACCAAAGTCTAGACTTCCAACAGAGCAAACAGTGTCTGATCCTCATCAGACCCAATCATCAAAAATATACAATCAGCAAAAAAAAAAAACAAGAACTGATCATTCCATCAAATCAAATAAGGGAAAAGTTGCCCCAAGTACTGTTGGTTCCAGGCAACGGAAAAAAGGAAGAAGCAAAAATAAGGCCGACAGAATGTACACGACCCTCACTACCTATCACAGTAGTTCACCAGGGCCTGATCCAGTCACCCAAAACGATCGAGGAATTCCAGGATAGCAGTGACTTAATGAACCTGTCTCAGCACCTCGACAATTCAGAAGATCCTCCAGTAGCAATAAAAAACATTCCAGTCAGTTAATAAGCTACCACAAGCAGCCTCAATTAAAAATTCATCGCCGATCTACATCGATGAAGCTGATGGGGGAGACGAGATTTCTCAACGGAGGATCCGGCCGGATGAGGCCTTTGGGGTTCCTCCGGATACGCGAAGACAAAACCAAATGAGTCCGCATACGCAAAGAGAAAGCTGGACTATTACTACAGGAAACCGAAGAGAGCACCGATCAGACGCCATCAGGCCAACTCTGCATACCGATGAACCCTCGATGCTTCAAGAGCCTAAGAAGTCAGAAGAAAAAGTATCAGGAACTACAATCTTTAAGCTCGAGCAAATTTCATCCAAAGAAGGATATATGGTACTGAACAGAAAAACGGTTTTAAAAACCCTGGCTAAAATCAGCAAGCTTCAACACCTGACAACCAATGACTTTGAGTTGGTGGAACCATACCACCGTGAACATAGAGCAAAAGCGTATATCATATAAAAAACAAAGCTCTAGCTGAAATCCCCACAGACGTGACAAAAGACCTGCACCAACTAGGATTCAACCTGCTCCCACTACCAAAGCCTACATCTAAACAATCAGACCAAGAAATTCGTAGGAGGGGTTCTCCGAACAGGACACAATATGTCTCAAGAACTGAAGCTCTATGCAACCGAAATCGATAGCAAGATACCCCGAGGCGACAAGTAGCCTGGCATCAGAGCACGAAGAATGGACCGGAAGAGCCACACAGGAGAAAAGAGGGCGCTAACCACGAGTCATCAACAAATTTTGCAAACTCCCGCCGGAGCATCCAACACCACAAACAATACAAAACTCTGCAGAGTCCAACAGAAAGAAATTCTGGCATATACAAATGGGAGGAAAATAGCCTAAACCATAAAATTCAGAAGAACTTGAAAATTTCAGACGGACCATGGAAGTGGCTGGCAGACACTTTTGGACGAAGTCAAAAGAAATAGCAGTTAATAGGTAGCCCCCAAGATCAAGTCACGTCGAGTGAGGCAATCACGCCAAAGTTCTCCAAAAAAGAACTGGTAATGGCATCATGGAACACAAGAGGCTACAAACATCTAACCCGCCCCAGCCACGTCAACTTGGGAAATTTTGACATCTTATGCTTACAGGAAACTTGGCTAACAGACCAACCGAAAATAGACGGATATGCAATTGAACAATCACCAGCGTGCAGGTCGCTACTGGGTAGACAGTCCTCGGGCTTACTAACCACTATTCGCATAGGCTGAGGGATAACACCAAAAAGTAAAATCATCGAAGCCTACGGCATGCTTGGTACTTTAACTTCATGGCAGCACCGCAACCCAAATCTTGACTCATGGACCGCCTCGGACCTGGCAATCATACATCTGTACTGGAATCCTAAGAGAGCGTCAACGAAAGAATTTTGCAAATTGGTCGCCCAAGCTATCGACTCTATCAACTGTGGATCTTGAGGTAGACAATATCATAATCTGTGGAGACTTAAACGCCAAGTGTAAAGTCTAGTCCACACCCAAAAGAGCCCTAGCCTACTGCCCCCTGGCAGACGAAAGAGGTTTGGCGTGGTCAAAATTAATGAAATCAAGAAACTTTTACAATGCAGCAACTTTACGAGACTCTGAACCGCAGATCCCTGCGTGGGAAAGACAAGAAGCATTTGCTACTCTTGACTACATCTTCATAACCGAAGGTTTGATCCCCCATATTTCTTCATTCAAAGTACTGAAAACTTTGGAAAGTGACCATAACTTGCTACAAATGGCCTGGGGCGCACAGATCCCGGAAAGGCTGTTATATACACCGATGGTGGAATCCTACAAGCGACTAACCCGACTTCGCCTTACATCAGAAAATATAAGAACAATAAAGGAAAGGTTAAGTACGGACCCAGGGTTCGCAAATTCAAGCGCGGTCGCCAAGAGACCAGACTACACACCTTTACTGTCACCTCACAGGGTGTGCTTTTCAGAAACAAACAGCAAACAGCCCACACATAACCACACCTACGATCGGATGGTGGTGATTAAGCGTCGTGAAATAAAAAACCTGAAAAATGTTCACAATTTGCCATCAAACAAAAGAGGTGTGGTCTGTATACCGAAAGGGAGCAAACCACTACAAATCGTGGATTAAACATCACGCAGCGACTCTCTTCCAAAATGACGCCGAAGCCATGTTGAAGACCTGGGCCTCCAGAAACACAAGAGACCTCTGGAACTTACTGAAAAGCACAAATGGGCAAAGGGCACCTCCACTTGCAAACGCCGTTTCGGAACAAAACTGGGTCTCCCACTTCAGCGACTTATTCCAGCCTCCTTCAATACCTGAACAAACAAAAACACAGTCATTCAAGGAATCCTGGATACCCTTGACAGACGTGGAAGATATCTTAAGAATAATTGCAAAATTGAAATCCTCGAGAGCACCAAGCCCAGATGGTTTGACCAACATAGACATCAAAAAACACCCGGAAAAATGGGCAGCAGTAATAAGTGTACTCTTTAATCACTGCCACAAAGCGAAACAAATCTCAGAATCCTGGACAGAAGAGGTTCTGGTCCCAATCTTTAAAAAAGGTTGTAGAGAAAGTCCGTCCAACTACAGGCCAATCGCTCTGTTAGACATTCTGGGAAAAATATTCGCAACTCTGCTTCTCTCACATTTCCAAAAATGGGCCAAAGACTCTCCTGCTGCTGATATTTTCCAGACAGGTTTCCAAAAGGGCACAGGCACGGCGATAAATCTATTAATGCTAAACATCATAAATGCAAAAGTGAAAACTGGTGCTCCCAAGGTCCACCTGGCATTAGTGGACCTTTCGAAGGCATTTGACATGTTGGATCGCGAAAAACTTTGGTCCAAACTAAGAACCTGGAAATCCCCGCCTTCGATACTGGAACCAATTATGGCTCTACATACAAAAACCACGCATCCATTTGAGCCAACAAGGCCATCTCTCAAACATAATCCACTCAGAACGAGGGGTCAAGCAAGGCTGCCCCTTGGCCCCTGCGTTGTTTATTGTCTTCATCAGAGATTTTCAACTCACTGAAAATAAAATGTGCTCATTCCCTCCAAAGGTGGGACTGCTAAAGTCTCCAGGTTATGGTATGCCGATGACCTGATCCTGATGGACCAGACCAAAATAGGTCTGCAACGTCAACTCGCGAACCTCTCAGCTTACATGAAAAATAAAACTTGGAAATTAATAAACAAAAAACAAAAATTCTTCTTTTCACCAAATCGACACTCGATCGCAAAGTGCCGCCGGTCTGGTTTCTTGAAAACACCAAACTGGAAGTGGTGAAAGAATATAAATACCTTGGGGTTTGGATCGACAACTCTCTGAAAGAAAATACCATCCAGAAGTCCCTTTGGGACAAAACAAGAAATTTGACAGCGCAACTAAAAGCCGTTGACAAAAAATTTGGAAAGTTTTCGTGGACTCCAGCCCTGCAATTTTACAAATCCAAAATTGTTCCAGTCTTAACATACGGAATAAGCGCAAACCTAACTCTTCCCCAAGAGATTTGGACAAAGCTGGAAGGCTTTGTGTGGAAAGCAGTGCTGGGACTTCCAAAGTCAGCACCCATGGCGGCGTTCCGGCGTGACCTGGGCCTTGTGTCCCTTGCATCAGTAGTCGAACAAAGCGTGCTTCAACTGTACAGAAAAACTCTTTTGCCCGACTCCCTCCCAATCTTCCAGGTAGTAGCAGAAGAAATAAAAAGACGGGGATGTAAATCTCTTAATACCTGGGTAAAGAAACTAAAAGACAAACTGGAAGAGATAACCTGTACGGAAGAGCTCTTAATCACAAATCCAGGTAGAGTGAAAGAAAAATGGAGCAGTAAGATTGGATCTTGACCAACGAAAAGATCCTGTCTTACACATCACTCAAAGACCTGCCGCCAGGCCAAAATAAACTAAAAACACCCTTGAGATACTGCGAAAAATGTCCTAAGAAGGAGCTGAGGAGACCTTTATGAGCGCCTGGCTAAAGATCCTACATACAAGAGAAATTCTGGCTACCAGATCACAATCTCCAACAGCCACATGTCGTCTATGTGAAAATCCAGACCAAACAGAAACAGTAAGACACCTCCTCACGACTTGTCCAGAAATATCTAAGGAAAGAGAGGCGTTCTTGGCAACACTGATATCCTATCCATCAGTGCTAAGTGACGAAACGGGTTGGTGTCGGCTAATTGCTGGAGACTCAGCAAGATGGTCGAGGGCCGCAGCGAAACTCCTGGACATAGCACTGAAACGAGTAACTCCAGCAAATGTCTGACCATAAATAAGCAATTTCACAACATGACCTTAAAAAGGACTTTATGAAAGAAAACAGCAGACAAAAGTGGTGTCCCAAGTGCCACCCTCTTTTCTGTTCTTTTCTTTTCTTCACTTTTCAGAACTACAAATCAAGAACGGCAAAAGACTTTGTAAAAATCTTTAAATGATTAAAAAAGAAAAAAAACACAGAGTGTATTTACTTTATATAAAATGAAGTTTGTTTCATGAAATTGCTTTCTAGTTTTACTGGGTAAAATGGCTTTGAACTGTTTCATAAATAATCCCTTTTCTCCTCTTTGAAAAGTGTTAAAGTGAATATTGATTCGTATTGAGCTAAGCAAACTACCTTGTCTGGGTGAAGCCTTTGACCCCCGTTTACCTACTATACCCATCCATCGAAGAGAGATCAAACATAAATACTTAACATAAAAAGACTGCAGGGGTTAGAGCTGAATCTAGACTCTCTGATTCTCTGAACCTGCTAAATAGACAGATCTGGGACCTAGCTCCCTTTGGAGTGCATTGGTGGTGGACGTGTAGCAATACACGTCTATTGTTCTACAGCAATATACAGTTGTCTCTGCATCACTGTGTGGTTTGTGGTATATTGCAGGGGCTGGTGGCCTCCTCGGTTGCTTCCATTTCCTGAAATAAGTGATAGGTCAATGTGCTGCAATATACAGTGGCATCTGCCTTGCTGTGGTTGTAGGATTGTGACTCTGTTTTCGGGTTTGCGATATATTCCAGGGGCGGGTGCCTTCCAGGGTTGGTTACTTTCCTGGTCTCGGGTTCATTCGGTGTCCTGTGGCACAGTGATGTCTGCCTCTCTGTTGGATTGTGGTGGTTTGCCTCTCTCCGTGGCCTTGTCTCACGTTTTTTGGTGTTTTGGCCTTGATTGATTGGGTGCTGAACTGTGCAGCGTTTCGGGGTTACCTGGGGCGTGGGACTCCCTGTGGGGCCTGTTTCTTGTTGGATTGTGGTGGCTTGCTTTGTTGTCTCGGTCTTGGCTTCAGGTTGAGATGTATTCCATGGACAGGTGCCCTCCTGGGATGCATACTTTCTTGAGATCAGTGGTAGATCGGTGTGTTGTAACACACAGTGACGTCTGCCTTGTTGTGGCTGTAGGGGTGTGGTGGCTTGCTTTTGTCGTTTTGGTTTTGCATTCGGGTTTGTGCAATACTCAGTGGGGTCTGACTCGCTGTGGTTGTGGGTTGTGATGGCTTGCTTTCCAACTTGGTCGTAGTTTTGGGCTTGAGTTAGAATTCAGGGGTGAGTACCCTCTTGGGATGGTTGTTTCCCTGGTGTCTGGTTAAGTTGTTGCTGTGTTCTAGTGGGGCTAAATTCGAGGCAGGATTCTAAACCATTACATTTCTAGTGTGACAATTCAATAGCAGCGTTACCTGGTTTCGTACAATTCAAGTGTGACTATATTCAGTAGCTTCATTATGTAAACCATGACAGTTCTAGTGTGGTTAAGTTCAACAGCAGCATGAAGTGATTCAGTTCAATTCTAGCGTGACTAAATTCAACAGCAGTGTTATCTAAACCATTACAGTTGTAGTGTGAATATATTCAACAACTGTATTGCCTGATTCATTACAATTCTAGTGTGGCTAGATTCAAGGGCAGCTGAATTTAAAACAGTCAAAACAAGCAAAATGTCAGGGTGGAGCTAGATTCAACAACGTGGCAAAATTCAAAGGGCAGCAGGATTTCAGAAAGTGGCAAAATTCAGAGGCCGCTAGATTTAAAACCGTGGCGAACTTCAGAGCACTGCTATATTCAACACAGTGTTAAAATTGAAAGGGCAGCAGGTTTTGAAAAAGGGACACTATTCAGAGGCAGCTACATTTAAAAAGAGGCAAACTTTCGAGCACAGCTAGATTCAACACATTGGCTATTTTCCCAGTGCAACTAGATTCAACGCAGTGGCAAATTTAGTGGGCAGCAGGATTTGAAACGGTGGCAAACTCCAGAGCACAGCTAGATTCACTGCATTGGCTATTCTCCCAGTGCAACTAGATTCACTGCAGTGGCAAATTCAATGGGCAGCAGGATTTGAAACAGTGGCAAATTTCAGAGCGCAGCTAGATTCAAAACGGGCACAATTCAAAGGGCAGCAGGATGCAAAACTGACAAATTTCAAAGCACTGCTATATTCAGCACATTGGCTGCTCTCCTGGTGCAACAAGATTCAACGCAGTGGCAATATTCTAGGTGCAGTATTAAAACTGGGAAGATTTCAGAAGTACAGCACTGGCTACGCACCCTACTTTCCCATCTTACGTGATAGTTGCAGTAGGCAGGAGATGGCTTGACAGGGCACCCAAGGCGAACAGGTGATGAGGTGCCCTTTTCTGTGGCCCTTAGCCGGCTGCCCAGGCATGGCTTCCTTCGGACTAACTGCTAAGAGAGAGCTTACTGTGTTTCTAGGCCAATCAGGGAGGTATGGGTGTGCCAGGGGAGGGTGGAGGCACAGAGGGTGCGGGTGGCGCTGGGCCAAGCGAGGGGAGCCGGAGTGCAAATTGGCTTCTTAGGGTTGCAGGAACTTACCCAGAGAACTGGGATTGTAAAGCCTCCTCTACAAACAAGCGCTGGGCTAGAAGAGTGCTTTCCGAGCAGTAATGATGTTTCATGGGTTCCTAGGTCAATCGGGGACGGAGTGGGCATGTGAGGGGAGGGGGAGGCCAGGGGGAGCAATAGAATGGAGGCAGAAGGCACAGAAAATGCTGATCGCGCTGGGCCAACCGAGCGGAGCCGGAGTGCAAAGCCGCTTCTAAAGGTTGCATGAATTTACCCAGAGAGCTGGGGTTGTAGAGCCTCCTCTACAAACAAGCGCTGGGGTTAGTGCAAGGCTTGAATGATGCATATCTTCTTTCCATACAAGTCTAACAATTTATCATCCTTCAATTAGGGTGGGACCAAAATTGACCGTGCAAGGCCTGCAGAACCTTCAGAGAACAATGTAGCAGCAGCCACTGCAGAAGATTGACGCTTGACGCTGTGGATTGGATGACAAACACATCTTCTCAGACTGAGGCTGACAGTATCTGGCGTTATTTTATTACTGACAGCCTGAATTGTGTTTGGCTGAACATTCCATCGGATGTCAATGCCCAATTTATTGAGACTCTGCAAAGCAAGCACACCTGGCTCTGACGTAACTTTTTCCAGTGAATGCAGATCGAACCATTTCTGCACTCCACACATCCTGTTACGAAACATCTTTGCAGACCAGTGCACATCCTCGTTACCTTTGGCCTCATTATCTGCATCTGTGCCTGGACTATCACCCACCTTCAGAGGATCTGGTTTCACTGGATCAGAAACAATTGGAGCTTCAGGTCCATATAACAGGACATCATAGCCTGTCACCTGCGGCCCCATACAAAGGAACATGTGCTTCCAGCTCTGAGGAGTCCCTGGCAAAGTGGAATCACTTAGTTTGAGGAGCGAGTAGGTGAAGAAGGTGGTTGCATATGCTGAGGACTACTTGGCTGTTGAGGAAACAGTTGAGAAGGCTGACTGGGAACAGGTAGAGGAACAATTTCACTTATTAGGTCTTAAAGAAGTGAACATGGCCTCAAAATGCATAAGCCACTATAAACAAAAGGGGCGAGTGGGTGGTACTCTTATGAATGGGGAGGGTTTACAGTTTACCCCCTACCAAACGTAAAGACTCGGAATGGGAGGCCCTGGAGGGGATGATAACGGAAGAAGAGGTGGAGGGGGCGATCAAAAGGCTGAGGACAGGAAAGGCTCCAGGGGGGATGGCTATACGGCCGATTTCTTTAAGCAATATCAATCCGTCCTGGTGAAACTGATGGCCAAACTATTTAACCAGATCAGAGGGCAGGATACAATTCCACCGACATTCCTCCAGGCCTTGATTGCTGTTTTATCTAAACAGGGGAAGGACCCGACGCAATGTGGCTCATATAGGCCCATCTCCCTCCTGAATGTGATGCAAAGATCTTTGCCAGGATCCGGGATTTGTAATGATGACAGGGAGAAGAAAGACCATCCACCTGCTGAATTTAAGGGTGGTTCGGGAGGACGGGGCATTTCTCCCATCTTTGGATGCCGAAATGGCCTTTTACAGGGTGAGTTGGGCTTTCATGGGGGAAGTTCTTGCGTCTCTGGGGATGGCCCCAAGATGGTTAGGCTTGATGGCGGCTCTGTATTCCGGCCCGTCGGCAAGGGTAGTGGTGAATGGCACTGAATCTGGATCGTTCCCGCTGGGGAGGGGTACGAGACAGGGATGCCCCCTCTCTCCGCTTATATATGCATTGGTGATGGAACCGTGGGCAGTATCCAGTCGGGAGGATGGGGGGATTAGTGGGGTGAGGGTGGGGGACATACACTGCAAGATCAGCTTATTTGCAGATGACGTGTTACTTTATGTGACTAATCCATCCAAGTCGATGCCGCGGTGGTTTCATAGTTTGGAACAGTATGGAAACCTGGCAGGGTATAAAATTAATCTGGGGAAATGCTGAAGGGAAATATGTGGAGGGTCTCCCATTTAGATACGGAAAGACAAAGTTTTGCTACCTTGGGGTTCAGGTAACACAGTCCCACGGAGATCTATTTGCTAGTAACTTTCTCTTTTTGTGGTAACAGACTTTGAAAAATTCTTGATCTCTCACAAGGGATCCAGGGGGGTAATATCCAGACTCTATAAACTATTGCTCCTAGCGACCCAGAGGGACCCTCTGACAGCACAGGTGCAATGGGGGAAAGACCTGCGTGAGGGGAGGAAGTGTTATATTTGATATTAAATTACAGGTTATGGTTGTTATTATGGTTACCAGACATTTGGTCGAAAAAAATTGGTCGACCAGACAAATGGTCGAACCAATTTGGTCGAAAACCAAATGGTCGAATATTTTCTTTTTTTATTTTCACCCCTTTTTTTTTTTTTGGGGTGGGGGGTCCCCCCCATCCCCTTTTTTTTTCTAAAAACCCGTTTTTATAAAAAACAAAAACCCGAAAAATAAATATATAATTTAAAAAACAAATTCGACCATTTGGTTTTCGACCAAATGTCATTCGACCAGTTTTAGGTCAACCAACTGTCTGGACACCTGTTATTATGTGATGAGGTAACACAAATGTTAATAAAAATTACATTTTCCCCCCAAAAAAATCACTGAATCCACTGATTCATTTTTCTCTCTGGCCTCTTCTGCTATCTGGAGGATTTTTGTGAGAGGACCTACGATGTCCAACATCTTGTCCTGGCAGGAACGCCAGTACCTGTCTAGGCCTTTCCTCACATCCTTCATGTATTTGCCCATGAAGATCAACATCTTTTCGTTGATCTCAGGTGTGTCAGCTATCGCTTCAGGGAGAAAGGGTATTGGGCATTCTACCCTTAGTGTACTCCTGACCTCCTTTGCCATCTGCACCTTAAGGCATTTTTTAAGATAGATGGCCACCATTTTAGGTGGCTCCCACTCTGAGGATCGGTGGTGGACTAGCGCCTCTGGGTCAAACTCATCACCCCCTTCAACATCTTCCTCCTCAGCCTTTCTATTCTTTGGAGCTTTCCTGTCCTCCTCATGCGAAGATGATATGGACACAACTTTCTCCTCAGAGGACTCTTGCCAGTCTTCCTCTTCCCCCTGAGCTACTGGATGAATCGTCATGCCACCTGCTACACTTCACCCTGGATCTCACCTTTTTACTCTTGCACCCTTCCTCTTCTGTGGCGTGCCTGGCGGTGTCTGTTTGCGGGCTGCTTTTCTTCCCCCTTTACCTCTCCTGTGCTTAATAGCCTTTCATTCTTCCATTCCTTTGGAGAATTTCAACCAGTCTTCCATCAGGTTCATCTGCTGTGACCCCTGACGCACCCATAACCTTTTGTATAACATGACCCATGTTGGAGTAATTTCTTTTCTGGCTCACCTGAGCCTTACTGTCATCGCTGGTGCTGCTCATATCCGGGTATTATAGGAGGGTAAACTTTCAAATAATGTCTTGGGCCTCTACCTATCAAAATCTACACATGTGTTTATTTGGCAAGTCCAGCTGCTGATATTTCAGCCACCAGGTATTGCAGGGGACTGTGCTTGTCACACACTGAGTATCGCTACACTGTTTAGCCAGCAGCTGGTGCTGTATGCAACAAACCCGCCCGTCCCAACGGAACGATTCTGAGGCAATCTGATAAGGAATCGCACTATATAAATTGTCTGTCACCCACTAAGTGTTGCTACACTTTTCAGCTAGCAGGTGGTGCTGAAAGAAGCAAACTCATCCATCCTCACGGAACGTTCGCAATATATCATATAACAAGGAACTTTCTCCCGCACTTGCTCTTCTGGTGAATAGTAATACTCTAACGGACGTGGGCGTGTGATGCAGAGCGCAGGAACTAGGATTTCGTCGTGCTCCACTCACCTTCATGACCGCTGTGCCCCCTATCAGAGGCCTTTGAAATTACAGTCGCCAGAGGAGCCGGCGGGCCCGAAAATACAATAAAATTCCTAAGCGGAATGTTCTGCCACGCGCCTGTTGGCTGCACTGCGCTTTCTCGACTCACAGCTGCACGCAATCACAATAAACTGTACATAAACATATGAATTAACATTTTTGAACACTTAACTGGCTGCTGGAGCAACAAAGAAAGAGGGGGTTTTCATGGGAGTGACTGTGTTTATGTGGAGACGTGACAGTTGGTTGGACATTTGTTGACATGTGTTTTATTAGGAACCAATAATACCTGAACAGATTTACCCAATTTGATCATTTTTAATTGACCGTTTGGTACATCTGGCCGAATTCGGCCAGTACCATTCGATTGATTCAAAACGATCAAATGGTTAATCACTACCAAACATGGGGAGCGGGGGCTGCGGGGGTATCCCTCGCTTCCCATATTTGGTAGTGATGGCCTTTGGGGGCCTTTGGGGGGTAGCGGGTTGTCCCCCGCTTACAAAGGTTTGGAGGTGGGCTACAAAAAAAAGGGGGGGTTGGTTGAATTTGGCTGCGGCAAAATTGTCTTTGCGGCCGAATTGACTGTGGTCAATTCGGCCACAAAGAATTCTGCCACAGCCAAATCGTATACATCCTGGAGTACCAAAGACTCGAAACAAGTGGGACTTGCAGTCTTCTCCTGGTATTGTGTCTGTATTATTGTTTGTTTTCATTGCTGCTCGAGAAGTAAAGTTTTGGAGAAAGCATAATCCGAGCCTCCGGCCTTGACATAGAACTTGAAGCATGCAGCAGTGAGGGGAAACCTCCTTTAAGAGTGCAAACAGTTAGTTCCGAGCCCTGACGTAACAGTGGTGTCCCCCATGGAGACTCATAGTTTGGAAAATGTATCTTAATCTTAAATTAAGCACACTTAAAACTGCATGAGGCAGGATTAATTCCATCATGAATCAGAGGAAAGCACCTTCTGAATTTGAAAGTAACTCAGGCTCGAGGATTTTGGGCCAGGTCTGTGCTGAAAAAACTCTGCATGAATGATATAGTGCCTGGACTGGCATTGTGATGCTTAGTTTGCAGGACGATCTTCCTTAGGGTCATCAGTGATTCCATGGACCCGATGGTTGGGCCAGGTGGCGGTGAAACCGAGCAGTTAATGTTACAGTTAAAGGTATTTATATAGTGCACCGTCGCCAACGGAGTTGGTCTCCAGGCGCTCAGGCAGATCTGTAAACAAAGAGGTGTGGGGTTGGTTTAGTGGGTGAAGAGGGGGTAGGAAAGTGAGATGGGGTGTCTTGTTGGCAGCTTCGGTTCTGTTTTCACCATGTGCTGAGCTTGGGTGTGAATATAGGATCGAAGCGAGTCCTCGTGTGCTGTTGTTGCGATCATGTGTTGAGTGTTTGTTGTTGCAGTGTGGTGAAGTGCATGCGGTTTGCTGCTAGAGAGGTGGTTGTGTCGGTTTTTGTGTGAGTTAAGTATGCAGAAATGTGAGGTTTTGGTTAGTGGACTATAAATCTGTTAATCCTTGTAGTTTTTATTTTGTGTATCCGGTTGTTATACTGGGTAGGTATATTCTTTCTCTTTCTTTCCTGACTGTCTAGTTTCTAGGGCAGTGGCGTGGCTGGTTCTGAGCTAAATTATTTGAGCTTAGTACATCTGGTTGGGCGAGCATTATCCGTAGATCAATAGTGGTGTTATATTATCATTCCCCCCTCCTTCCTATCTATTTAATGTCAGTGGTAGCTCGAAGTAAGAACGTTCACCGGCCGCAGAGCCGACTTGTCCGTCACAGTGAGAGACATTACATTTCATCTGCTCGCGGAGGCTACAGCTCCCTAGGTCAGTGCACATGCGCCTCCTCATTCAATTTTTGGAGCATCCACGGATGCAAATCATTATCAGATGGGAGAAAAAAAAGAAGGAAGAAAGAGGGGACAATTTTTATTTTATTTTGTTTTTCTCATGTTCTGCCTCTGTGTATAATTCGAAAAGAAGAAAGAGAAGGGTTTTTCTCTTCTCTTCAATTTTTTCCTTTTTCTCTTCTCTGTTTGTATGGAGGAGGGTTGCATCAGCCAAGTGGGCTCCAGGTGGCTCGCTACTAGGGTAGCACATGTCTCACCTGGGTTGCAGCCCCTGTCACAAAGGGGTGCCTGTGCGCCCAACACCCAGTTCCACCCACTGGAACCGACACAATGCAGGACAATCAAGATGGTGGGGCTGCAGCTGGTGGGGTCTCCCAGGTGAGAGAGCGAGTATTGCGCCCGCAAGGTTCGCTAGCCCCAATGCCGGAGTTTGATGTCTCAGGGGCACCATCCAGCTTGGGACCGAGATGGATCGACCGCATTGAGATGTATTACAGGGCCACAGGGGAGACGGATGATGAAAGCAAGATGGCAACCCTCATATAGGTGGCTGGTCCTGCGGTTCATCAGATCTATAAGTCGCTGCAACCAGCCAATAATTACGCTGTGATGAAAAATGTACCAGGGGGAACAAATTATGCCCCTTGCGAACATGGATTACAAGAGATTTGTCATGTGTAATGCAAAGCAGAAGGACAATGAGCCGCTTGACACGTTCTACGGCCGGCTGTGGCGCCTCTCGGCCACATGTGCATTAGACAATGAGGAAGTTATGATAGGGAACTAATTGATCCAAGGGTGCTCATCTTGCAAGTTACGTCAGCTGGTACTGAGGGAGCCTGGCCTAACATTAGCACAGATTCTTGAACTAGGTAGGTCATATGAGGTGGCGGAAACACGAGCCTCCAAGATGGATGCTGCAATATGCACGCTCAAGATTGATGAGGTACGCACAGTGGAACGCAGCCAAGGGTTGAGAGTGGCCCCGAGGACCATGGTGCCGATACGTGAAAGGGGCACAAAGTCAACAGCATCGTGCCTCCCGTGTGGATATGACCTCCCACATCCATCAGAATGCCCTGCGAAGGCATGTGGAAGGTGTGGCAATGAATGTGTCGTGCACTGCTCCCAGTGATCGTTCAGAGGGCTCCAGTCAGGGTCGGATCTTTCAGACAACAGCGCCCTCAGAACGTAGCCCTCGCGGACCAGGAAGAGGAGATGGCAGAGCTGGAGATTGAAGAGGAGGAGGATGAAGAGAATATTTTCTTCATATCCAGCATGAGTGTGTTAAAGGAAAAGACAAAGAGATAGCCGAAGTGTATGGTACGAGTCGACGGCTCCGGCCGGTTTTGGTGGACACAGGGGCCACCATCATTGTAATGGTGAAAGTGCATTATGAAGCAATGGAGGATCCTCTGCTGCTGAAACACCCAAGAACATGCATATTTACGTTCGGAGGGGATCAACCAATCCTACTAATGGGTGCATTTGTTTCACAAGTGGAACATGGTTCCAGATCAATCAAATTGTATTTGTTTATTTGTACAGCGCTTATACACAAGTGAAGTGCTTCAAAGCACTTCAAGGCGGGAAGGGTGCAAGGGAATACAGTAGTCATTCTTAGGCGTTGAGGTTTCCGAATGATCTAACAAAAAAGTAACTAGCGTACTAGGCCTGACACCATTTCTCCTAGTGCAAGTGCATGATATTCAGGCACAACCAAACTAGGGAGGGGACACAAAGGGGGGAAAGGACAGAATTTACTAGGCCTAGTAAATTCAGGTCATGCAAGTGTACAGAAGAAAGTGCGAGGGAGGGGGGGACAAACTGCGCCCGGCCCAGCAGGGCCCTGTGTTAAGTGCAGAGAGGATACCCCTCTCAGGGAACGTATGCTGAAAGTACAGTAGTGCTGGACATAGTGCCGAGGCCCGGAGGCAAGTGCAAAGACTGGCTGGGGAGCCTGGGACCTGTGAGGCTCTTCGAGTGATGAACCAGGCGACCAGTCAGCAAAAGCTGAACTGAGTTAGGGAAGAGAAGGAGGAGTGAGGCAGGAGAGAAAAAGAGAGGAGGTTAGCAGGGGAGAGGGAGAGGGAGAGGGAAAGAGGAAGAGAAGAGGAAGGTCTTGAGGAGTTTCCAGAATGTAAGGAGCTCCGGCTCAAGGCAGAGAGAGGCAGGGAGGCTGTTCCAGAGGGAGGCACCTGCAGAGGATAAAGATCTACCCCCAAATCTCTGCTTGGAAAAACGGCCCACCTACAAAGAGTTGGAGTAGGACGAGAGGAGGGCTCTAGATGTAGAGTATTTAGGAAGAGAGTGTTGTAGATAGTGCAGGCTTCAGCCCCAGAAAGCCTTGTGGACTATGCAGAGGATCTTGAACTTGATCCTAGCATCCACAGGGGCCAGTGTAGGGATTTCAGCGCCAGAGAGATGCAGTCCCTGGGCTTGAGGCCAAGGATAAGTCTTGCAGTTCTGTTCTGGATGAGTTGTAACGGATGGAGAGTAAAACTAAGAAGATTGAGGAAGAGGCAGTTGCAGTAGTCCCACCTAGAGAGAACCAGGGCTCTGGAGACAGTGAGCCTTTCACGGAAAGTGAGAAAAGGTAGAATGCCTCTGAGAAGGTGCAGCTGGTAGTGGGACTTTTTGGAGATGTCCGAGATTTGAGAAGAGAAGGAGAGAGTTGAGTCAAAAATGGCCCCTAGATTGTTTACCTCGGTAGCAGGTGGGGGAGCAGGGCAAAGCCAGGTTATTTGTCACAGTCATTAGTGGCAACACCCTATTAAGTTGTACTGCACCTGAGGCATTTCGGATAGAGAGTTTCGCATACAGTGTGTACATCGGGGATGTACAGACGGTGCTGGAGAGGTTTGCAGACATATTTTTCGGAATTGGACAGTTGGTGGGAGAACCGATAAGACTGCATATATACAAATCTATTTGCCCAGTCACCCTGAAACACCAGAGGGTCCCGTTTCATCTACGGGAGCTCGTTGACAAGGAGCTAGAGAATCTACCCAAACTTGACATTATAGAAAAAGCAGAAGGGCCAATGTCCTGGGTGCCATAGCAAGGAAGCCTAAACAACATGAGTTGGTTAGAATCTGTGTGGACATGAGGCTGTCAAACAAGGCGATAAAGAGGGAGAGGCATTTGACAACCACAATTGATTACATCATCGGCAAATTACAAGGTGCCAGATTTTTCTCAAAGCTTGATCTGAGGTCCGGGTACCATCAGGTTCTATTACACCCCGAGTCCAGATATATAACCACCTACACGACTCACCAAGGATTGTACTGGTATATGCCCCTCAGCTTTAATGGGCTACAGAAGTCTTCCAGAATATAATACAGGGTGCCCTAGCTGACCTGGAAGGCGTCATAAACATAAGTAATGACATTCTGGTGTTTATAGGGTCAGAAGTCGAGCACATGGTGAGACTGGTCAAGACGCTTGAACGGATACAGTCGCTGGGCCTCACCCTGCATAAGGAGAAATGTGAATTTCTCAAGACAAGCATCCAGTTCTTTGGGTTTGTCTTTGAGGAAGGCGAAATGTCATCCGACCCAAGGAAGGTGAAAGACATTATGGATGCCAAGCCCCAGAGACTGTAACAGAGGTGCGCAGTTTCTTGAGGATGGTGACGTATTGCGGGAGATTCAGTAGGAATCTGGCCATGCGGTCAGAACCATTGAGGAGCCAGACGGGGAAAGACAACGTCTGGCAGTGGGGCCCACTGGAACAGGCTGCATTTGACGATGTGAAAACGGCCCTCACGGCGGATGACACAATGGTGTTTTTTGACCCGTCTCTTCCGTCTGAAATAGTAGTGGATGCAAGCCCTTTTGGCCTAGGGGCAGTACTGAGGTGAGGTGGATAGCGTTTGCCAGCCGTGCCCTTTCTGAAACAGAACTAAGGTATTCACAGATTGAGCAAGAGGCCTTGGCGGTGCTGTGGAGGTGTCGGTACTTCCGCCTGTACATTCTGGGAAGACCCGTAATAGTGGTGATGGACCACAAGCCCCTGCTACCGATCAGGGCGCGACCGTCCTCCAAGCCCCCGGCCAGGATAGAGAAGTGGATGTTGGCCCTCCTGGAATACAGGGTCTCTCTGGTGTACCGACCCAGCGCCAACAATGCGGCAGACTACCTGTCGAGGCACCCACAGAAGAAAGAGGTTGCTAGGGAAGACATGGCCGAAGTCGTGGAGGAACATGTACAGGTGATCATCTAGTCCTCATCTCTGAACTCCATGCCCTTTCAGGAATTAGCAAAGGCCTCGGAGGAAGAGGAGTGTTTTGGCCTCGGAGGTGCGCTGCAGAAAGGGGAATGGAAGACTGTTCTGGAAGGCCTCAGCAAAAGAACCAGGGAGGCCCGCATCACCCTGGAACAATTGTGGAGGGTGAGGGATGAGCTAGATTTCGCTGAGACGGCCTACTGCTGAGAGGGGCCAGGATGGTGGTCCCGGTGAGCAAAATTCAGCATGTGATCTCACTGGCCCACCAGCGACGTCAGGGGATGGCCAAAACTAAAGCCCGCTGAGCATGAAGGTCTGGTTTCCAGACCTGGAAAAGAAGGTGGTTTGTTTGTAGCAGGATGTATTTGGTGTCAGGTGGCTGTCCGGGCACAAAGAGACCCATCTATTGAGTCCATGCTCCGAAGCACACAACCGTAGGAAACCGCACACGTGGATTTTGACTCAACGGTAAGAGACACGCACTTTCTGGTGGTTGTTGGACAAGGTACCCCAAAGTGGCGTTCCTGGAGTCGGTGGCATTTGACAACATGGCAGCTGCTTTGGAAAAGGTGTTTGCCACTCATGGATTGCCCCAGGTGGTGTGTCCTGACAACCGGCCGCCATTTCAGGGAGAGAGTTTCAGCCAGCTCATGAGTGAGTATGGAATCCACCATTGCAAGATAACTCCTGTATGGCAGAGGGCGAACAGCGAGGAGGAGCATTTTATGAGGACCCTCAATAAGGTGTTCCACATTGCCCATGGCCCAGGGCACTGCCTCAAAAGTGCCCTCTACCAGTTCCTAATGGAGTTTCGGGTGAACTGGGGTTGCACTGGCAGAGGCCATGTTCAAAGGGTGCCAGAGGGGGCTACTGCCAGATACCGGGGACCGAAAACTGGCAGAGATTGTGGAGAGTAGAGTCAGGAATGGAGGGGAGAATATCCGAAGAGGACTCAGACTGCATCAACTGGTGCCGGGAGATCAGGTAATAGTGAGAAACATGCACCCACAAGGGAAGTTGTCGCTTCCATACGAACCCAAGCCCATGGGCTTAGGGGCAGTGAAAGGATCAATGGTGAACGCCACAGTCATGAGGAATGGCAGTTTCTTCAGGAGGATCGGGGAGAACAGTCTGCCAAGCGTTTCACCTTGGAGAAGGTATTTGACAACATGGCAGCTGCTTTGGAAAAGGTGTTTGCCACTCATGGATTGCCCCAGGTGGTGTGTCCTGACAACCGGCCGCCATTTCAGGGAGAGAGTTTCAGCCAGCTCATGAGTGAGTATGGAATCCACCATTGCAAGATAACTCCTGTATGGCAGAGGGCGAACAGCGAGGAGGAGCATTTTATGAGGACCCTCAATAAGGTGTTCCACATTGCCCATGGCCCAGGGCACTGCCTCAAAAGTGCCCTCTACCAGTTCCTAATGGAGTTTCGGGTGAACTGGGGTTGCACCGGCAGAGGCCATGTTGAAAGGGTGCCAGAGGGGGCTACTGCCAGATACCGGGGACCGAAAACTGGCAGAGATTGTGGAGAGTAGAGTCAGGAATGGAGGGGAGAATATCCGAAGAGGACTCAGACTGCATCAACTGGTGCCGGGAGATCAGGTAATAGTGAGAAACATGCACCCACAAGGGAAGTTGTCGCTTCCATACGAACCCAAGCCCATGGGCTTAGGGGCAGTGAAAGGATCAATGGTGAACGCCACAGTCATGAGGAATGGCAGTTTCTTCAGGAGGATCGGGGAGAACAGTCTGCCAAGCGTTTCACCTTGGAGAAGGTGTATAAATAAATAAGAAAGAAATCTGGAACAGTAATTTTAATTACCACTCGGTGATTACTCTGCGAGTGACACTTGTTAAGCCTCAAAAATCCAACTCAGTTATTTATAAAAGTCTTGGGATAATTGAGCATACTGGGGAGGGACATTTTTTTTATTTAAATATGTGCTCTTTAATTTGCCTCCATAAAGTGCTTTTTGATTGATTTCATTGTAATTCAATATTGACATCATTCCAAAATGCTAAAATATACACATTGTGATAAACAAACTTAATCATGATACATCATGACAAAAGCTCGCTGCGCCATAGGGAACCAGGCTGCACCTGGCTGCACCTTGAGGTCCAACAAGGCCGAAACATGTCTGGGGTGGCTTGGTTTTCTGTGCAGAGGGGACCTGGCCTAGCAGTTCGGGCTGGGCCGCTACCTTCAGTGGCGGCAACTGCTGACTGATTTGCACATGGCTGGTCCCCTTTTGCAATGGCGCAGGCGGGCTAAAAAACTGTGGTGTGGGAGGTTGCCCAGAGCAATTGCCAGTGGTCTAGATTAATTTGAAATCTTCCACCCATCACTTTTGTGGTCAGTCACATCATGACAAAAGGCATTGATCAACATAAAAACAAGAAATAGAGTTTCTAAATATGACATTGAAAGTGAGTTAAAAGAAATTATTAGGAAAACTTTAATTCAGTTCCCTAGTCATGCACCCAATTGGGGGTGTTCTGAAAAGATCCCTGTGTCTCTCCCCGCCAGTTATTCTGTCATTGTGAAAAAGCAGGAATTAATAAGGGTTGATAAATATCCTGAGGGTCAAATGCAGCCTGTATCTGGGTCTTTGAGGTTAAAGAATTCTTTGCCTACGTGGGGCTTGGTCACCAACCAAGCTCTTCACGTTTCGGCAGTCCATAAAACACTTTTTAGTCCGCCTTCATCAGGGCGTCTTGTTTGAAGACCCTGCCGATACTGTAATCCCAAATCGTGGGTCCTGTACAGTCCTGAGCACTGAGCAATCCCTAGACTCAAGTGTTGTGACTTCTTTGTTTCTTAATTGCAGTGAAACCAGTCCCTTTTCGAGTCGGTCCCTTCCTTTGAGAACCCCTTGTTGTGTTTATCATACTACCTCGGTAGTGATCCGGGGTTCTTGTTTCACGGAGAATTGCAGAAAATGCTTGTACGTGTGCCAGGAAGTGAAGAGGTCGTATAGTGCCTCTATAATGGCAGCAACGCTCAGTTTCAACTGGAAGTGGCTGGCATGTGCGAAGGGAGCTCCAGCATTGATGCGGTGGGTCCCAAAGGTTCCAATGCAGTCACTTCCCCTTCATTGGTAAAGATGAGTGTACTGCAGGACGGAAAAAAGCCCTTTTTCATAACGTGGATGAATGCCGTGGTATTGTAGTCCAGCATGAGCGCGTCTTGCTGCTGCAGAAGCTGCGTCTCTGCAAACCCTTGGAGAAGGTGGGCAGAAGAGACTGATGAAGGTGGAGGGGGTGACTGCTCCCATGTCTCCATGGACCAGGGGTATGCAGGTGAGGAGAGGTCTAGCTGGGAAGAGGGCCGGTGTTATCTGCAACGTAGTGGGCGGGGGAGACCTGTTCACCTAACAGACTATGTGCTGGACACATGAAGTCAACACTGAACGTTGCTCAGAGTTATTGAGGAGTTTTGCTATGTTATTTCCAAGGTTGTATTGTTGGAGAGTTTTCCATTGTTTGGTGTTATGAAAAAAGAGGAGTGTGGTGTCTTGCTTTAAGAACATACGTGATGGAGTGACGTATCTCTGTTGCGTGCAATAAACAGGGTGGTCCCGCGATGCAGGCAGTGCACGAATGAAGCCCGGACGGTGAGCAGCGTGTCATGCGTCGTCTGTGGGACAGAGAGGGCTTGCTGCATGCTGGGCCTTGCGGGGCACATACTACCCCATTTACCTATGACTTCACCTGAGCAGGGGTGCATCAAAACCTACATTTTGAGGAGGGGGCTAAGTGGTATTGGTAGGGGCCACTTCAGAAAATAAGTGGGGCAAACGTGGAGGCTCCACCCTCACTATTCTACTCCCCCCCCATGTTCTGGTGTGGAGACCAACTTTCAAATAGTACATTTTAAAGCCCAATATAGAGAGAGGCTATGGAAGTCTTTCTTGAAAGTAGCAGCTTTAAAGTTTTACTGCGTTTGTTCAAGTACGTTTTTCTGCACAAACACAGTAAAACTTTAACACTGCCAGTTTCGGGAAAGGCCTCTCTGCCTAACAAAATGCAAGTGCGCACATCCAGGGTTGCACCTAGGCTAAAATGTAGGTGCGGGCTAACCCTTCAAATATTTGGAGAGGTTCTAATTTCAGAGATGGTGGGGGAGTGGCAAACTTACTTGTGCCGGGGCACCTAACTTCTTTATGCATTGTAATGAGACTATTCTAGGGTGACCAGACATCCCGGTTTTGCCAGGACTGTCCCAGAATTTGGAGCGTTGTCTCCCTTTGTCAAGATTATGGGCCTCATTACGGGTGTGGCGGTAACTGTGCCGGTAAAACTGGCAGGTTGACGCCAGACCCGAAATGATTTACCCGCGCCTGACTTCCCAGTAACACCGGGGTATTCCGACCTCGGGAGCCAGGAAGTCAGGCACTGGCAATTTTGTAAGACCCCATTCCCATGAAGTCCCACGGGACTCCATGGGAATGGGGACCACAGAAGCAGCAGCACTATTAACAACGTACTGTGCCGGTCCAAAAACACTGGTGCCGGTAGGCTTACCGGCACCGGTGTTTCCTGACCGGCGCAGTTGTAATGAGGCCCTATGTTTTCATTGGAAACTAGTGGTCCCGGTTTTTGGTAGTAGGTCTTCATAGCTGGCAGGCAGGAATGCACAGAAGAAATGCTGCATTTTACAACTTATGATAGTGTTAGATTGTGATACATTAATTATAATAGGTGTTTATTTGAACAGTAACACTTAAACCCCCTTCTCCTCCAACTGCTAATGAAGTGTAGTGACTTGACAGCCACTTTCAAGAGTTAGTCCTACCTTTATGTTAGTTGCCCTGTCCCGGTTTTTACTTTTTAAATCTGGTCACTCTAGGCTATTCTAGTGCAGCTGCAATGTTACAAACAGTTAACTCTCTCCTTTAAGTCTGAAAACACTCACTTAAGGACTGCTGCGAGAATGGCCTGTCTCCTGTCCTCCCTGCCATGTAAGTACAACGCCACATCACGATTTCAATTGCCTGAAAATGTATGCATATGAATGGAGGTGCTAACAATTAAATGCTTTACGTAACTAAGGTTTCCACAAAGCACTTTAAGGCATCTGACCTCGGGTTCTCTGCATTTCATAACATATGCCCAAACACATTGAAGAAGATCATCACTCAAGACTCTGCTTCTGACCTGCACCGTCCTGTCAGCACCATCACTCCTAATGCATGTCACAATCAGTCTCATCACGAGTTTGGTGGTAACCCTTAAATGCGGCAGTAAAGCTATTACCGCCACATTTAAGGGTCCGCCAAATCACGGGTTTGGCTGGATTTACCCCCAGCTCTGAGCTGGGGGTAAATCCGCGGCGAATTTGCAGATTTTTCAGTGCTATTACCGCGCGGTAATACCGCCGATGGTAGTAGCGCCAAAAATTCCCCATTGGGCCCAATGAGGAATGGGGAATTACCGTTCTGCCAAACCCGTGATCCCACGCTAATAGCAGAGGGGGTTTGGCGGTAACGCTAATGGCCCCAGCGGTAATAACGCCGGGATACTGCCCAACTCGTGATGAGGTCCAATGTCTTTAAATTCCATACAAAACGTAGATTAGATTGCAAAACCACACCTTCTTCAAATAAAAACAGTTTGCATGTGAGGAGGCTAGTTCAACTAGAGACGGCGCTGCATCCTGTGCCAAGAAAGTTGTTTATTCATGTTAAAAGTGCTGTATTCAGAACAGTGGTCGAAGTGGAAAGAAGGAACTGGTGGTACTCTGCATCCGAAAAGGAGGGTGTGTGATGGTGGGAGATGGGGGAGGGTAGGACTGTGCCGGATGGGCTTTGACCTTTGGTTTGCCATCTACAATGTCTTTTGTTGCTTTGTGCTAGACTAGATTAGGCATTGCCTGGAAAGATAAACAAGCACTGGCAAAGCCAACAGTTTCGGCTTTTGTGCAAGTATGGGATAGGAACCGATATACTGGTATTACCTTGTGATAAGATGACAACGATTGACAAATCAGTGATTACCTAGAAATATGATGGCATTAACTGGCAAATGCCTTTCTAATACCTCAACCCAAAACTGTTGGTTTGGTGATTGCTTGTTTTTAAAAGGCGTTCAGTGCATGGAACAGATCTAAATCAAGTGGCTGAAGGCACACTTGGTTGAGGCTTTTTTATTACACCAGAAGCACTTTACAGTTTTAATTAAGCCATTGACTCTCACGAAACTGCTTAGAAATACATTGGAAGGCTAATGGTTGATGTTAATGCTTGATAGAGCTAGCTGAAAGAGATCCCATGAGGGTGTGTTTTTTTTGGCTGGGGCAGGTAGTGGGCGGGATTGACCATATTAATTAGCATGGGCAGTCAGTGGGCTGGTAAATAACAAAACGCCCTTAAGCTGTGCGTCCCTCCTCACATGTCATCTCGGTCCTAATTGTACTCCAGTTCAATAGTTTCGGCTTGGAGCCCAAATTAAAAATAGAATAAAATAAAACTATGATAAAAGTGAACCTCTCTGGTCAGTTTCCCCTCTCGTCTTTGGCTGCTCTGGTGAACTCTCCTCTGGTCCTTGGCCCCCTTGGGAGTTGGACCTTTGGTCCATCCCTCCTTTGGTCTTTGGCTCTCTGTTGAGTCGGTGGCAACAAGAAGCAACAAGTACCTTGACTACCTGAAACGCACATAACCACTGCTCCACACAGATGACAACATTTCTGAAACGTTCACCGTGCAGAGCCCGATTAGCTCAATGACGTTGCGCGACTGACCATGAGTGGAGTACATCTATCAAGTCACTGTAACTCGTTGCAGAGAGACTGGCAGGGTTGGGACTGGCAAACCTCATCTTTCCAGAGTTGTAATGTAATTACTTAATCATGAGTGAAGTACTGTGGCAGAACTGTCAAGTTCTCCTCCGAAAACCACCAAAACCTGCCTGCATCATGCAGTTTGCCCAGCCCTGGCTATGGGTCTCCCAGAGGGATTCACCATCATCAGGTCTGACAGAGAAATAGGCAAAGGAGGAGGTGTAGCCTTCATATCCAAAGCACATCTTGGCTTCAGAGCGGCTTCCCCTGTCTCCTTCCAATCGGCTGAACTGTTAGTCAAAGTCTCTCTGCAACCCAAACACTCCCACTCCATCTAATATACCGTCCCGTTGGCCCCATCTCTTCCTTCGAGGAAGATATTACTGATCTACTCACACATAATACTAAGCATACCAAGGTTTAACCTAAAAACCGCTGGAGGAGCCAGTTTCCCTGTGCTAGCCGCTAAATGCAGGAACTCCCTCCCGCTCACGATTAGATCTGAGCAATCTTTCTGGCCATTCAAAGCCAAAGTAAAGAATTGGCTCACAGATAGGATTAACCATTCTGCATTGCTAATCTAACTGTAACCACTGGCAACTCCAGCCCTTATCTGTATTAAACTGTATGCCGCCTACCTGTAACCCTAAGTCGCCTCTTGTATTCTACCTGTATGTCTATTTGTTCACTCTTGTAACCATGTATCAAGCTCATGCGCTCAGTTACCCGAGGGTCAGGTGCGCTTTACAAATAAATAAACTAAACTAAACTCCTCTGCCCTACTGAACTCCTGGTTGAAACTAAAACTGCACTGGTCACCTGGCTACCCTCTGATCCAGAGCCGGCCTTCACCCCAGGTGCCATTAGCCCCACAGGGTGCCAGTTCAGGGGACCCTTTTAAGGGCTATCCCGAGCTGGTGTGGTTGGAGAAGTGTCATTATGAAATTAAATGCGCTTGCAGGAGCAGGCGCATTTAACAACAATATTACCACCCTGCTCCGGGGCAGGAGGGGGGCGATAATCATCTTAATGCGGCACCCTATTGTTGTTAAATGTGCCGGCTCCCGTGAGCGCATTTAATTTTAAAATGACATTTTTCCCACCACAAAAAGAAACACTTGGCGCTTCCATCCTCCCCAATTGACATAGGGCGCGGCGGGAGGAGGGGGGCGCCAAATTGTTCTTTTTCTGCCTGGAGCGCTCTGCCACTAAGGCCGGCACTGCTCTGATCTTGGCCCCAGGTCCCCTCCCTGCCAGTTGCACCTCTGCGCTGCCTCCCTGGCATCCCCCGCACTTGCAGACTGTTTTCTGTAAATCCTTTATTTACATATTAACCGAACATTAGATGACAACATACACTGTATTATACAAAAGATAAAGCTAAGGAAAGAAAAAAAAATACAATTATATTATACATATGTTCAAGAACTAGTACATACTCAAGAAGACATCCCAGACTTTTGCATGTAAATGTAATTTCCCCAACCTTCTGTAAATAATCTTTTCCATGCTCGCCAAGCAATTCATTTCTTCAATCCAGTCCTCAGAATTTGGCGGAATTTGGGATATCCAACCCCTCAAAATCATTTTTTTGCACATTGAAGCGCCTCTGAATAAAAACGTTTTCTCCGATAAAGAAAGGTCTTCAAGTAAATCACTACTCCCTAAAACCATTGTTCTGAAATCCAAATCAATATTTTGATTCAGAACACGTAAACACATAGTACATACATCATGCCAGAAACCCCGGATTCGAATACAGTCCCAGAGCAAATGTTCCATACTGCCCATCTCGTTCCCGCAACACCAGCAAACATCAGAGTCCAACATACCCCTCCTTTTAAGTCTTTCTGGGCACCAGTAAACCCTGTTGAGAATTTTAATTTGTCTTGAGCGTTCACTCAAACTGATCGAGCAAAGCTTCACATTTGCACACATCTCAAGCCACATACCAGAAGTGATTTCACATCCCAATCTTCTACTCCATTCATTCATTAGATCTGAGTTCTCTTTATAATTTGCCACAATTTGATGATACTGTAGGAGATTTTGTTTTATTGGGATAAATTCGGGATTTGGTGGTATTTTCTTACCTTAAACATATTGGCAGTAATTTGGCGGTAAATTAGTCATACATTTGAAGTGAGTTTGGTATCACACTATTTTAGTGACCATACCTTGTTAGCTTGTATTGGTGGTAATTTTAGTGGTATCTTGTTTTGCAGTATTTTATTCCTGTGCTCTAGTGGTGAGCATGGTTTCTTTTTTATACTATAACCCCATCATAAAACAAACCTTTCCTTTCTATTAGAATACCCTCCAGTTGTCTGTAGAGAGACCGAGACGTATGCACTTCAGTGAACCCAATGAGTTTATTCAATGTGTCACCTATAGTTTGTGGCTGGCATTACTGGCTTATGTACATCCAGTAATCAATGTGCCATTAGGCATTACTGGCTTATGTACATCCAGTAATCAATGTGCCATTAGGCATTACTGGCTTATGTACATCCAGTAATCTATGTATCAGATTAGACACCTTCCCATCAGCATGCAAGGAAGGGCTCACTCATGACATAGCACACCCATCCTTTACCTTGTAGATATTTAGTACTGACTTTCTCTTATTTGCTATTTCAATTACAGTGGTAAATTAGTAAATGCACTACTGCACTGATATAAACCTCCCCATTTGTACTTCACTTATGTAAGTAATTCACAGATGCATGAATGACACCCAAATCCCAATTGTTTTTAAATATGCTTTTTGTATTGCATCTCAATTACAAGTCACCAAATCTTACCGTGTTATTTACAGCACCATCTGCAATATAAAAGAACAAAACAGAACAAGCAGGTATTTTTGAAAACATGAATCAATGTTCCGCCACTTTGAATGTATATAGAAAAATAAGCAGGTCATTTTCCTAACTTCCCTGCACTGCAATAAATCTTAGTCGCACATACAGCATTTTATCTGGTCCTCACTTAGCACTTATCTTACTAAAGCCGGTAATTCTTTGAAGTCCCCGCCCAACCTCACTGTGTTCGCAGATGCAGACCCAACACGAAACTCCTCCGGAAATTTGTGTGGGGGAGCACCAACTGATTAGATCCCAAAGTCAGCTCTCAACCCTCTGAAAACTCTGTTTTACTGTCTCCTGAACCCAGCATGAACTAACAGCGCTCTTCATTTATATTTCTCAAGAAAAAGAAAACGTTTACCCATCCCTTTATTGATGTGGCTTGTCTGCCTACATTTTCTACCAATCAGGGTAAAAAGAATGTTCACTGTGCCAGCCTTTGTTTTCAAAACAATGAAAGCTTCAGGTCCAGAGTTACCGTTTCACTTTGCTTCCTGCATCTTGCATATTTTCTGTTCTCACAAGCTGAATAAAACTCTAGTGTGTATTTAAAATGAATTTTAAATGTTGCCACCCAAATCATAGATTTCACCTCATTTTGCATAGAAGACTACATTCTCAAAAAGTTAGCACTTAGTAGTTATGGTATGTTAGTAATGTTAGTCGGTTATGTATTCTAAAGTAGTCTTCCTACATGAAGCATCCAAAATACATGCTGCATCTCATTATTGAAACCTGGCAGCACACTAAGTTTTTCTATGTGTGCTCTGAATATCTGCAGTTTTAAATTGGGCCTGGCTGTGTTATAAATCCTGTACTTTTCATGCTACCAATAATACTATATATTATACCGGCAAGAAAAATGCTATATTACATACTGGCAAAATGCTATTATATGCTGTCAAAAATGCTATACATGCTGGCAAAAATGCTATACATGTCCTTACAACACACCCTACTTGCGAGAGATTGTTTGCCCACAACCTTATCTGTAGTGAATAGTTCCAAATTTACAATCCCATTCCAATCAACCTCTCCAATACATCTTTTTCAATTTCCTGTAATCTGCAACAGAAAAATCATCAATTCTATATTTTGTGCGCAACTCTTCACAATTAATCAATTTCCCATCCTTATAAATGTCACTAATCCAATTAATTCCACCAATAAACCACTCCGGCCAGAACAAAGTCTTGTCACTGTCGGTAATACCTGGGTTCAACCAGATAGAGGGATCAGGCGATTTGAGAGCCACACATGTCATAAATATTTTTCCACACTTCCCTTAAGAATTCAGTCATGGGAAATCTCTTACCATGTCTATTGATTGTCCTAAGAACTGCCCTTGGGGCAAGAGGGCCCATCAAACTCGCCTCAGCCACAGCCCATTTACTAGGGGAATCCCCCAAAAAAGGAAGTAAAAATTGGCATGAGAACGCCAAATGATACGCCTTGAAATTCGGCACCCCGAGACCCCCCTTCTCTGTGGGCAGTTGGAGCTTCCACAGCTTAAGTTTCGGAGGCTTCCCAACCCAAATGAAAGATTGTAATAGGCCGTCAATCAATCTCCAATAATATTGACTTCTTTTCATGGGAAGCATACTGAAATGTAATTGACTTTTGGTGCGGCATTCATCTTCAAAGCATTCACCTTGCCCCACAGCGATAAATGCAACACAGACCACCTCTGGGTACTTAATTTCAGTTCCCTGCATGCCTCCCCCATATTTTCCTCCACCATATTACTAACAACCGGAGTTAACCAAACACCCAAATACTTTATTTTATTCACGCACCATTGAAATCCATAGTTAGTCACCAAAGATTTATCACAGCGTGGAGTAACTGGCATAACTTCAGACTTAGACCAATTGATTTTATACCCAGCCACTTTGTGAAATCGATCAAGTGTGTTCATCAGTACTGGCAATGACACCTCCAGATCCCGTAATACCAGCAAAAGATCATCCGCATAAAACCATATTTTTTGCTCAACTCCTCGAAAGAGTATGCCTTTTAAGCTCAAATCACATCGCAAAGCAATAGCAAGAGGCTCAATGGCCAATACAAATAACAATGGCGAGAGCAGGCAGCCTTGCCTAGTACCTGTCATGATGCCTACCCCCGGGGACCCAGACCAAGTCCAGCAACCCCGGAAGCAGGCATCAAGTTATCCTAAGCAAGCCCAACCACCCCTGCTAGGGGCTATTTGGGTCCAGTCCTCTCATATGGAGAGTCAGTCTTGGCGCCATAGGCGCCAGGCTCATAGATTAAAACTTACCTGATGCAGACCATGCTGCAAACTTACCTGATGCAGACCATGCTGCAAGAGCTCCAAGCCAAAAGAGGCTTGGAAGGGACTACTTTTCTTAGGGACTATTTTTTTACTCGGGCGGGGCTGGTGAGAAATACTTACCTGGGACTACTTTGGTGGCTATTTAAACCACGCCCGAAGAGCAGCACATGCTTCACGTTATTCTGCATCCAGCAGCATAATGCTCACCGTGTCTGCAAGCCTGCATCCAGTCTTCTGCCATGCCCGCCTCGAGTCTGCAGCTCCTAGAAAAAGGGAGGAACAGAAGGAGAAGAGGTTAGAATAAGAGCAAAACCTTCGATCCTTACCTGAATTCTGGATCCACCGCGCCTTCGAGCTGGAAGAAAGAAGCATTTTACGGGCGCCGCCTTGCCTGCTGCAGTGCCGCGCTGAATTCACCAGCCTTCGCAGCATCCTCACGATCCACTGCATCCTTCTGCACGTTCCCGCCGCACTCTGGCACCTAAGGGGAACACAAGAACAGCAAAGGTGAGCCAAGGGAATAAACAGAGGCAATAGTAACTACCCCCATAGACTTACCTGATTACCGCTGGGGGGACTATTCCTCTTCAGGGGTTGGCGCAGTCTCCATTGCATCCTCGCCGTACCTCGGCCCCTAAGGGGAACAAAAGGACAACAAGGTGAGATGAAGGGACAAACAAGGGGAACTCTTCTCACCACAATAGTTACCTAATTTTACCGCCGGAGGCATTATTCCCCGAACTTCATATTTTCTCTCCACACCTGAATAAAGGAGCAAGCCACAGGTTACATTCTGGCCTTATTTTATTGAACTGTGTAGGATAAGCCAAATCCTTACCTGAACTTCGTCAGCTACCACGAGGAACTCTTTGCTGGGGTCAAGCTGCAAACTGCAAGGAATCGGACAAGAGTGAAAGTCAGACATGTGAACTCTTACGAACTACATACTTTTCGGAGTCAATATTGTTCTGGAACTCACCAATTCCTTCGAGCCAGTGAAGCAACTGGTTATCAACGCGCCCCTGCGCTCAATGCAGGATGGAGAGCTCATCTTTTCAAACCATCAGTTGAGACTATAAGAGGGGACATCAAAGGTGATCTGTGGGGAGAACAGCAGGGATGGGGGGATTTACGCTCAACCCCACGGGTGGTTAATTCCCTTTCTCCATTTACAGAAGAATATTCCTACGGGCCAAGCAAACGAAGCTAGGTGGGCCAGTCCAGTCCGTCATCTCGGCCCTACGCGTCACATTGGTGGAGACCGCAGCTGTCCAGTTCAGACCGACGCCTCTGTGGGAGCCAGGTGAGCGTAACAGTACCTCTCTGTAAGCTAAAAGATTCTGATAGCAAACCATTCGTCTTAACATCCGCTGCGGGATGAGCATTCAAAAGGGCAACCCACGAAATATAATCTTCTCCTAAATTCATTGCACGTAAGACCGAAAACAAATATTGCCAATTAACTCGGTCAAATGCCTTTTTAGCATCAAGAGAGAACACTGCTACGTCCTCATCAGAATCCCGGGCTTGCGACAAAGTCATCAACAGATTCCGGATGTTGCTAGAAGGTCTATGGTCTTTAACAAAACCTGATTGATCTGTTTGTACTAGTTTTTGCATCAAGCGTTCAATACGTAATGCCAGTACTTTAGCTAGTATCTTGTTGTCAGTATTTATCAAACTTATTGCGCGGTAACTAGAAGGTAGATTACTGTCTTTACCCTTTTTCAGAAAGACTGATATAGTAGCATGGTTTGTAGTTGCCGGTAACAAACCTACTTCCTCAGATTCAATGCACATATCTCTCAAAAGCCCTAATGCCATCTCTGGTAGAATCTTGTAAAATTCGACCGGTAATCCATCTCGCCCAGGTGTCTTCCCAGTATTCAATTTGCTAATGGAAAACCTGATCTCATCAGTAGTCAGTACCCTGTTAAGAGCATCCCTTTCTTCATTTGTAATTTTTGGAATATCCAGGTTGCTTAAAAAATGTTCTCCAACACCTGTAATACCTGACTCATTCTTGTATAGAGCCATATAGAATTCCTTGAAAACCGTATTAATCTCACATGGACTAAAAGTGGCCACTCCATTCCCTCCCATTATTGAAGTTATAGCCCCTTCTAAGAGCTGTTGTCTTAGCCTGTAGGCAAGCCACCTGTCACACCTTTCTCCCTGCTCGAAGTATGCACATTTGATCATATATAATTGTCTCTCAGCTCTCACTCTTAAAATATCATTAATTTCCTTCTTCAATATTTTTAATTCCCTTTTCTAATCAGTGTCATTTGGGTTACACACCAGGTCATTGGTTACCTCAACAATACAAGCGTCAGTGTCAGATCTCACTTTATCCATTTTCTTTCTTTTGCTACTAGATAAACCCAAAACAAGACCCCTCATAGTACATTTGAATACCTCCCATGTACTTTTCTTGCTGAGTTCATCTGATTGATTTTCTATCACAAAATATTCAGCCTCAGTCCTAATCTGTAATAAATCCTCATCATGTAAAATTGAGGTATTAATTTTCCATTGAAAAGATCTACAGTTTTCAAAGTCTAAAGTCAGGCCCAAAAATATAGTTGCATGATCAGTGACTGCGATACAACCAATTTTACAATTCATAAGATTCGCTGTCATTTTACCCGCTGTAAAAACCATGTCAATTCTAGAATATGTAGCGTGTGAACCAGAATAAAAAGTGAATTCCCTTGTGTCAGGATGTTGCAATCTCCAGCAATCTTTCAAATCAAAGTCAGTAGTAAGTGCCTGAAACAAACAATAATGTGAATCTTTCCTCTGAAATGTCCTTTGTCCACTGCGATAAATGGATGGATTACTTACTAAATTGAAATCACCACCAAGTACAATATTAGGTGAATCCAAATCTAGTAAGAATTGCGCAACGTCTCTAAAAAAAGAGCTGTCGTCATTGAGGGGGCATAAATATTGCAGAATACAGTTTTGACACCCTGTGTATCCACCTGGAGTGCAACAATTCTACCTTCCTTGTCTGAGCACATTTTCATTACTTTTTTCAGAGAGCCTTTCCGTATCAAAATTGCAACCCCTCGACTTTTAGAGGAATAACAGGAGGCAAAAATATTACCTATCCATTTCTTTTGCAATTTACCCATCTCATCCTTCAATAAGTGAGTTTCTTGCAGAAAATAAACATCACACTTCATGTCCACCATATAGTTAAAAACCTTTTGCCGTTTGACAGGATTGTTAATACCATTAACATTCCAAGAGGTGACCAATAGATGAGACCCCTTATTTGAAGACATTTCAAAAAACAGGAAACAGTTCAAAAGAATAAGTACTAATTCAAAAACTATAAAAACAAAAGAAACCCTCACCCCACCCCACCCCTGAAATAGAAGTATGAAGCCAACATCAACAAGCGCTAAAAAAATAAAACCCTAGTACCCCTGGCACCCCTCCCAAAATTCAAGTTCAGCATCTAACCATGAACCTCTTCCCATTAGTGTAGAACCACATTCCCATCACCTAAATGAGTAAAGCACATTCATAGAAAGCCAGGCAATCCCAACCGCAAAAGCCTCATGTATTTGAAAAATACAACCTTTACTTTAAAAGTTCCTAATATTATCCCAATTCAAACGCCCTATAGAGTAGACAACAAGCACCAACCCCCACGTAATGCCAGAGTTCCATCACAATACCTCCAAACTAAGCCTATGCCTAAAAAAAAAAAATCATTAGCATTCTGTTTTTCCCCCAAAAGCAATAGATATTCCAATCCATCAATGCCCTGTAAACTCTTTGATGGAGGGTACATAAAAAGAACAATAGGAACTTCATGGCATAACAGCTGTTTCAAAGTCATGCGTGCCCATCCTTTTGTGTATTTCCCATCTCCAAGAAGAAAAAGGGAGATCCTGAAGCCGTTCCAGTACACATTGCATATTATGAGCATATAATCGCTAGATCTAGGGTAATGCTCAAAACAAGACAAATCCAAACAAATTAAAACATATCCGTTGAGTGTGTAGATTCCATGAAGACTGCGTAATCAGGCTACATTGCAGCAAAGCATTACGTTGGCAGAAACACCCGAAAACGTGGAAAGATGGTGGTGTTGTCCTTGCGCATATGAAAGCCGCGTTCAATACATCGCCTCAGCTGTTACCTTAACTGATGTCCAGGAAACCCGAACGAGATCCACTCTCCCGGAATTCGAGAAAAGGTTCCTGCAAATGGGCTTGGCACGGCTGTATTCCGCAGTACTTGTTAATTCAATAAAGTTACGTTGAATTGATGACCTCATCACGGGAACGTGAACAGGCCAGATCCAGACCTAGTCGTGTCAGTCAGCTAATCAGCTCCAATACAGGGTCCCTTACTCAAAAGTGTGCATCTTCCAAATGAAGCGCGATCTCAAGCATTCCACAGTAAAAAAAAAAAAGTTTAACTGTCCAAATTGCCGGCACCATTTTTGTATATATTAACAACCTAAAAAACAACTCAAATACATGTAATATAAACTAAAAAAAACAGAATGGCACATTTAGCAAATGCTGCAGCCTCAGTCAGTGATTAAATCATGTGCATTACAAAGTTTTTCAAGCCATGAATACGCTTCTTTAGGATCAGAAGTAACTCTTTCCCCTTCAGGCTGCACTAGTGTTAAAATATTAAATCTGTTCAGGAAAGCCTTCACTTGGAGGGTCCTTGCCAGCTCTTTTACACCTGTAAAGGTCTTGCTAGCTTCCACAAATTCTTTAGGGTAATCCGGATAAGCATATATTGATTTGCCTTTAAAGGCAACTGAACCCTTATTCCTAGATGCATTCAATAAAGATTCTCTCTTTCTTGACAGTACAAAAGACACCAAAATATGTCTTGGTCTAGAGCCAGGAGATTTATCAATCCAATAAGCATGATCAATGTCACCTTCTCCAAGAGAGTCCATACCATAACAGTCTTTGAAAATCCATAAAACTAGTGGCAACAATTTCTCATCTTTTGGATCATCATGTTCCTCAACTCCAACTAGTCTGATGTTTCTTTCCCGTAATTTCAAGTCCATTTCTAAGCGTTTACTTTTCTCACTCTGAAGGTCTGTCTTCAGGATGTTGTTTCCTGCCCTGTAACTTCCAGCCATCTCACACCGCATATCAGTAGATTTTTTTTCCAAGTGACTCACTCTTGTATCCAGGTGGGAAACTTTTGAATTCAATTCAGCCATGGTAACTTTGACTTCTGCCATGTCCAAAGCCACTTTGTATATATCTTGAATGCTAGAATTCTCTTCATCCATCTCTGAAAGTTGCTTTTGCTTTTTAGAAGCAGGATTTTCAGGTTCTTCAATCTTTTTCTTTGAATTCATATTAGTAATGGAATTTCTCTAGGGAGGAGGCCAGGAGCTGAAGGTTCAAGCTGCTTCCACCTTGGCCCACATTCCGGCATCCCTTGCACTCGGGGACTGTTTCTGTATCCCTACAGCCCCCTACCAGCACTTGACACCTGATTTCTGCACTTACCCTTGCACTTGTCACAAGCTGGCCGCACTTTTACTTTTTGCTTTATTTATCTATTTATTTTACTGTTGTTGCCATGTACTGCACTGCCCCTTTCCCCTACCGCCCTGCACTTTTCCCCTTCCCCCTTCCCCCTTCCCCTGCACTTGCACAATCTCAATGTCACCTGGCCTAGTAAGATCGTTGTCTGTCTTCCCTTTGTTCCCCTCCATTGCCTCGTCACGCCTTGAAACACTTGTGTATAGGCGCGTTATAAATGCCATATCATATCATATGCCGTTGCAGAGAGGCTGGCAGGGCTGGTACTGACAACTTTTCTTCTTTCCGTTGTTGCAATGCAAAAGTGTATTCTTCTTTGCAGGAAAGTTATTGGAGGGAGTGGAAGGTGATAAACACCCCGCTCTCTCGACCTGTGTCCATGCAGAACTGTTGGAGTGGGAGGGAGGGCGTGGACATGTCCCTCACTTTGTTGACCATTCTTGTTATGAACCTGTTGAGGTGGGTGGAAGGCATGAAGGCTCCTGACTTTGTTAACCCTTCTTCTTTCCTGTTGAAATGACACTGTGGGCGAAGGGCGTGGGGCCCCTCTCTTTGTGGCAGGAATCAAATTTAGGAGGGGCACATGGCCACAGACAAAAGTAGGGTGGCCGCCTATAAAAGGGCAATGTGTGACATCAGAAGCACTCCTGAAGAGAATCTTTTATGCATACTAATTATCACACCCCATTTCACCTCCCCTCCCATCAGAATGTAGGCACTAAACCATTAAGTCACTAATGACCCATCATTAGCGGTTTTGTGCACTACATTCTTATTTGAGGGGCTGCTTTTGGCTGTAGGGGGAACTTAACAACTCTTCATTTTTATGTGGCAGCATTGATTGCAGCCCTGTGTGTGTGCTGTGCTGACCGACACAGTACTGCAGACAGTGCAGACAAAGTAGCCCAGCGGAGGTAGGAGGCACAAGAGAGGGCCCAGGATTTCAGAGGAAGGGCCTGGCCCCCTCATGCCCCACCCCCAGCGACGCCACTGCCTCTCTTTGCTGGCCCAGTGTTCAATACTCACTCGGTGTTTGTTGCTTCTAAGTATGGGCGGTGATCCCTGTAGGCTTTCCCCTCTCACAGTGCCTTCTGTGTTGCAGATCATTGGAGGTAGACACAGCGTTTGACTTCTCCAGCTCGTTGCCAGTGTTATATAGCAAGGTCCTGCATTCCAAGAATGACCAGGAGACGGTAGTGGAAGGTAAGTGTCCTTTATTGAAAAGACCAGGATCTTAAGGTGGCAGGCACAGGCAGGTAGGTTAGGGACAGAGAAGGGCGCAGCTAACGGCCATAAAGTGAGGCTGCTTTTCCTTCGTACTCCTGCATGATCCCCTTCTACACTAGCTTAATAGTGCCCTTTTTCTCACCAAACTCGAATCAATAGAAGTCGGACACTCTCCTGATCTGAACCGCAGCGGCGCAGCTAATGATTTTTGGCAGGCTGCAGAGATGAAAGGACCGAAAAGCAAAGATCGCCAGACCCAAGATGGCGGCTACTGCCCTGAGGGGCGCCTCTTGAGAACCTGCAGGATTGGCAACGTCAGCAGAACCAGCCTCTCGGAGACTAGGAAGACTTTGGAGTGGCCTGCAGTGCGGCTGTGACAGAGGCGCTGCGGCATTGAGGACTGCAGTGCTTGAGGCATGAATGCAATAGTGTGCTCCTCGAGTGATCTACAGGGGCAGAGTCATCGGACGGTGCAAGTGCTTATTGTCCTGGCTGGAGGGCGCCATACACAGTTGCTTGGGCCTCCCGGCGAGAGGAGCAGCCTTGGAAGTTGCGCTCCACTCTGGTGGTCGAACCTGCACTGTGGGCAGGTGTGCTTGATCCCCGGCAGAGTGTGTGTGTTGCGCCTGTGGCACACTTGGATGTGTGGAACAAGCACAGAGGCAAAGCTATCCGTACTGCTTTTGCTGGTCCCTTGTTGTGGGCTGCTCTGAAACTGAGGCATAGGCCCTGGAGCACCGGGGATATGCAGTCTCAGGAGGGGAATAGTTGCAGATTAACCTATGCGCCAGGAATGCCCTCACCTTGCGCCGCCTCCACCGCAATGGGGGGCTCCTTCGCTGTGTGAGCGCCATTGCCCCTGATGTTGTGGCCCTCAGCTTGCCTGGTTTACACACACTGGCATAAACTGTGACGATACCATAAGACTTCCTGCTGAGTGCCCAGGGGGGGGGGCGGATCTTCCTTTGTGACACTTGAGGTGGTGATACCCCTTGCATGGGGCACAGTGATGGGTGCTGACGCACTGGTCATCGAGGATTGAGCTGAGCCCACCAGCGGAGTCCACCCCTGGGGACTAGGAAGGTGGCAAAAGGGACCCCTTAGGCTGAGTGAGGTGCAGGATTGAAGCCGGACCTGGATGATGTAGAGAAGCCCCTCAACGCTCAAAGCAGAAAAAATACAACCCACTACAGAAAAAGGGCCAGCACACCTCTTGCAAGGACTTTCTTTACACATCATCGGGCGCAAGGCTCCTAATTGCCAATTCTAGGCACACATCATAGCCATCCCTCTCTGTGGCCTAATGTGCACCTGGTACTGCTGACATGGGCGCAGAGAATGCTTTTGAGGTCACACCACCTTACAAACCCCAGCTCGATCCAAGCCGCGTCAGCGCCATTGAAGTTCTTCCCACCCCGGGCCTACATTTGTTGCTTTCCCTTCCTGGCACCTCGCAGCACAAATCACAGGGGCCCAGGATGTTCTGCTGTGATCGTTCTGACAGTTTTATGGTCGGTGGTATGGGACTGACTGGTACTCTGGAATGCAGGGATCTTGGGACAGGTGCATCTGGGCACTATAACTTGGGGTTTGGGCTGAGTTAGGTCAGAGGCTCGTGCCCTCCTTCTCGTGGGATAACTGCTCACAGGGAGCTCTCAGCCTCCTCATGGCCTTGCAGGGCGCATTCCTTCTGAGCTATGAGTGTGAATAATACAAGACAATGAAATGTTTATGAATCTCTGTGGGTTTGGCCTCTCTCACTACTGTCAGCTCGACTCTGCATGCACACACCTATCTCTATATTGTGTGCCTGGGCCTACTGCCCGGGCTGCGGTGTGGCGCTAGGCTTCAATTTCAAGACGGTTCTATTTTCTAAGATGATGTTTCATTCCCAGTGCAATCTACACCCAATCACATAATAACCTACCCATAATGCAGCTCCTATCGACGCCCCCTGCCCCCTATAACCTTCCCACTCATCTACAACACACTCTAAGGCCTTTGCCGCATTCTGAACCTCTTGGGGTCCTGGGACGATCCTCCCCGCTTCCAAACATTCCCCCCTTTCGTTAATCCCACATTAACAAACTGCCATGTAAGCGTTTCCCTCTCCTCCTCCTCTATTTTCTCCCTCTGCAATCTCTCTCTTTCCAGATATGGCGGTGTTCCCTCCTTGTGTACCCATGCTTTCACACAGAATTTTAACTTTCCCCTGCTTGGTAATGCTGGATCATGGGTACAATGGACGTCACACTAGGAATAGTATTACTGGCACGCCCTGTGTCGACGCCCATTTTCGAGTTTCGAAAAACAAACTGTAATACTCCACAGCTTCCACTAGATGTCGGCCTATGCACAGCATGTGAATCTAAGCAGATACAAGCATCAGAAATACGATTACGGTGAGTAATGTATCATATATATATATATTTACATACATACCCCGGCTCCTTCTAGGTTGACCCAGTGTTCTTCGTAGTTCTCACGGTCTGCTGGGGGAGTGGTGATTGTGCCTGGGGGGTGGGCAGGTGAAGGCCTTGCTCTAATCTAAACATGTGAAGTCTGCTTGGGTCATCTGTTTGGACCTTTTTATCTTTTATACCACAAAGTGTGCCACGTACCCCAATTGAAACCATCATCATTGCACTACTAGGCATTGCTTTAGCACAGCATCGAAGTCCCATCTGGCATGCGCAGAAGATCACCAACACGAACACCATCACTGGTACCAGTAGTTTCACCATCGGCCCCATCCATGACAGCGCCCAGAAAAACAGGTCATCAAACCCGTCACTTCCTTGTATGCCAGCTTCTGTTTGCATGTGGGTGCCGAGAGGGTGCATGGCCTCTATTATTTGTGTGAGAGACCTGTTGGCAGCGTCATTTGGAGCCGTGTATGTGCAACATGAATACCCAATCTTCTTGCAGATGCCCCCCTCCATTGTGGTAAGTCCGGCACATAACGATTCTGCAGTGTCATCAGCCTGATTGCTCGCATTTCAGCCTTGATTAAGTTGAGGCCCTGTTCTGTGTCATTTGCCAACTGGCTCACTTCCCAACTGGTAATTTAAAGCCACTTGGCATTAGCGGCTGCTTGTATCCTGGTACTGACAGTGATGCAAAACATTTCTCTTTCTTAATATACAGTTTTTATTGATCTGGTCTTTCAGCAGCTACGATAAGTCTTCAGACAGATAATTAAACCTCTTTTTTCTGCGCAATATTCCCTTCATTTATGGAAGAATGCAGGATATGGGGGGTGGCGGCGGAAACCATGGTGGAGACATCTGGTACTGGTGCTGTTGTTGGGGTGACAAGATTCCTGGGTCCCACTATTAGGTGTTCTTCGGGGACCACAAGTAGAGTAGAGTGCAGTGTGGCCAGCGAGCAGGCACCCCTCCGTAGTGGCGGGAGGTGCAGAAATGCCTGCTGACCACATACCCAAAAATGTTCCATCGCTGCAGCCATCCCTTTCTTGAGGTCTGGGATACACAATGTCTTGTTGCACTTGTTTTTGGCCCCCACAAAGATGCTTCCCTCATTGTAGAAGCACAATTCATATTCTTCTTGCTTTTGCATCTTCACTGGCTTTTCCATCGCCTCGATCCACGTTAGCTTGGCCACATGCACATTCCAGTATTTTCAGCACACATCGTTCACCCTTTCAGTAACTTCACTGAATCCCGCAAGACCTCCTGACATGCAGCTCATTGTAGTCTCTTGCCACCTGTTTGCCACAAACTTCACACCTTCCAGCTTCAGGTATGGCCTTTGTAAACACTGCATGCTTTTGGAATTCCACACTGCAGTTCGCCTGGGTCCATCATCACTAGCTGAATGCTCCGGGCCTGAAATGTGCTTTGCAGCCTGCATAATGTCAGATGGACCAAACTTTGAGCCTCCAAAAGCAGAGTTTCATGTGTCATTAATACCTTGGGGACTCCCGACGCGTTTGGTATCAAGGAACAAATATAACAGCTCCCATTAAGCATTTTTATCCCCACTGAGCTCATGTCTGTGTACCAGCTATTACTTAATTCCGGGGGGTGCACATCGTCTATGATATCTAGTCCTAATCCTCTGTACTGATCATACTTGGCTCTCTTCAGCTATCTTTTGAGGCATCGTAATTCACCACCATGTGACTTAGCAACGGAAAAATTCAAATTTACACTATTGTCAGAGAGCACATTAGGAAATAACAATGAATTCATTTTAATAACCGTTATGTTTGCTTTCTTGTCAATGGCAGTGGTGTTGAACTTCTCAGTTTCCCCCTTTATAGAAGTATTAGTAATGTTAGTACTTGATATGATACAGCATTTATAATGCGCCTATACACAAGTGTTTCAAGGGGCGACGAGGCAAGGGAGGGGAAACAGAGGCAAGACAGAGACACCGATCCTACTAGCCCAGGTGACATTGAGATTGCGGAGGTACAGAGGAGGGGGAAGGGGAAAAAGTGCAGGGGGAAGGGGAGGGGGCAGTGCAGAACATAGGATGACAGTAAAATAAATAAAGAAAATAAATAGAATAAATAGAAGTGCAGCCAGCTGGTGGCAAGTGCAAGGGTAAGTGCAGACATTAGGTGTCAAGTGCTGGTAGGGGCTGTAGGGATACAGAAACAGTCCCCAAGCTTCAAGGGATGCAGAGGGTAGCGCAGGTGTGCAACTGGCAGGGGGGACCTGGGCCCGAGATCAGAGGGTAGCCAGGTAAACCAGTGCAGTTTCAGATTCAGCCAGTAGATCAGCAGTGGAGAGGACGAGAGAAAGCAGAAACAAAGAGGAAGGTCTTGTGGGGCTTCCGGAACCAGAGATGGTTCTCCTCAAGTTTCAGAGAGGCAAGGAGGCTGTTCCAGAGGGAGACCCCAACAGAAGAAAGAGATCTACCACCAACTCGCTGCTTGGAGAGGCGACTAACCCTGAGGGAGTTGGAGGCGGATGAGCAAAGAGCTCGAGAAGGAAGATATTTAGGAATAGAGAGTTGAAGGTATTAAGGTCCCCGGGCCAGAAGGCCTTGTGGACAATGCAGAGGGTTTTGAACTTAATCCTCACCACCACTACAAGCCTGTGCAGAGATTTCAGTCCTGGAGAGATGTGATCCCTGGGCTTGAGGCCAAGGACAAGTCTCGCAGTCCTTTTTTGGATGAGTTGCAGAGGGCAGAGAGCAGAGGCAGGCAGATTTAGAAAGAGGCTGTTGCAGTAGTTCAGCCTATAGAGAACCAGAGCTCTGGAGACAGTGAGCTTCTGGGGGAAGGAGAGGAAAGGAAGAAAACCTCTGAGGAGGTGCAGCTGGTAGTGTGATTTTTTAGAGATGTCAGAGATGTGAGGAGAGAAGGAAAGTGTGAAGTCGAAGATGACCCCGAGGTTTTTAGCCTCACAGGTGGGAGCAGGAAGAGGGCCAAGAGAGGCCATCCAGAGAGTGACAGGAAAGGAGGGAGCAGCTGTACTGATGAGGAGAATGTCTGTCTTACTGGCATTAAGGCAGATATCATTGGTGGCACACCACTCCTGGATGGCGGGCAGACAGTCAGAGATTATAGAAGGAGAAGAGGTGGCTGAAGGTAACCTGAAAATGAGCTGAGTGTTATCTGCAGAGCACTGAAAGTTGGGGCAGAGAGCAGCTATGTGGTGCGCAAGAAGTGCCAGGTATTGGTTGAACAGCCAGGGAGAGAGGTTAGACCCCTGGGGAACACCACAGGTAGAGAAAGAGATAGAGGAGAGGAAGGACCCAAGTTGGACCTGGGAGGGTCGATCTGAGAGGAAGGAGGTCAGCCAAGACGGCCTGATCGGTGATACCCAAGTTATCACAGATATGTTTAAGCAGGATGGCATGGTTGACCGTGTCAAAGGCAAAAGAGAGATCAAGTAAGATGAGGACAGAAGGGGTGTTGGGATTGAGGTTGGAGAACAGGAATTCACGGATGTTCAGAGAGCAGTTTACATGCTTCTGGCAGCTCTCAAGCCAGACTGATGGTAATGGAGACAGCCAACAGATTCAGAGTGTAGATTAAACTGGGAGATGGCCAGCTTTCCCAGGAGTTTGCCCAGGAAAGGAGTGATGGAGATTGGATGATAGTTAGCCGGACAGGAAGGGTCGGCAGAGGGTTTCTAAAGAAGAGAGTGCACAAGGGAGTGCTTCATGGGGGAGGGAAAGACTCCAGTGGTGAAGAGGGGGCTGAAGAAATCAACGGGAGCAGGAGCCAGGGTATCAATGTGTTCCTTGATGGTTTTGGAGGAACAGGGGTGAACCTGTTTTGACGAGACTTTCATACATCAGACTTGTCTAGAAACCTCGTCTGAGGAGAACAGGGGAAAGGCAGAGAAGCAGGGAGGAGAGGTGGCCGAAGAAGGGCCAGAGGAAGAGCAGGGAGTAGATGGAGGAGAGAGAGAGGACAGGATGACCTGAGTTTAAGAGCATTGGCGAGGGTAATACAGCTAGCTTCATTTAGATAGGGTTGGCAGGCTCTGATAAGTTCGCCTTTGTAGGCGGTAGAGGAAGCCAGGGAATTAACCTTTTTCATTAGTGATATGGTGGAATCGAGATAAAAGCCTAGTGTTTTTACCTCATTTACTGCTTTGATTATGTTTCTGTCTATGTTGAATGAAGCATAGTTAGGGCTTAGTTTTTTTTTTTAAGTTTGGCTTTGGAGCCAAGGATCAGGATCTCTGTTTTATCGTCATTCAGGCACAGGCCATGGGATGCCATCCTTGCCTGAATGAGGATGTATATTACATTTACCAAGGCAGTATCCTTATCAAAATTGCCCGAAAGGGGAATGAGGATCTGGGTGTCATCTGCATAATTGGTGTAGATGACACCTAGTCTGTGCAATTTAACAAATAGGGGCTCGGTACATATATCATACATAGTGGGCGAGACACAGGATCCTTGTGGGACACCACACAAGGTTTGAATCGGGTCAGCCGGCGCCAATGGGGAGAAGACTCTCATTGTTCTGTTAGCTAAAAAGGACTGGACCCAGGCTATTGCGTCGCTTGAAAAGTGGGCCGCCGATGCTAGGTGTTAGCACAGGAGTGTGTGGTCCACCAGGTCGAAGGCGGCCGACAGGTCAAGGAGGAGTAGCATGGCAGTTTTGCCTTTGTCCTTCAGCTAGTCTATTCGTGTCTTTAGGTCGATTAACTCCATTTCGGTACCATGTTGTGGTCTGAAACCGGATTGGTGAGAACCTAGGAGGTGGTTGGCTTCAAGGTAGTCTTGGATCTACAGGTATGCTACTGTCAATTATTTTAAGGAGGAAGGGTACCGTAGTGATGGGTCTGTAGTTGGTGGGGATGGATGGGTCAAGAGTCTGTTTCTTGAGGAGTGGTAGAACCCAAGACTCTTTTAGGCTCTTAGGGACAGTGTTGGTTTTGAATGAGGAGTTAATTAATTTTGAAATAAATGGCGCTAGATCCCTCGCTGCGTCTTTGACTATTTGGGCAGGACTGTTGTCGCCTTGACAGTTGGAAGGCTTTAGAGATGGGATGATTTTCTCTGTTTCCAGAAAGGAGACTTTAGTGAAGCTAAAGGGTGTAAACAAGCTAGGGACTTCAGCAGGAGTGGGTGCATGTGGCTCAGTAGGTGGCAGTGAGGCTTTTCTATTAGCAATTTTAGTTTGGAGTGATGCTATTTTGCTGGATATGGCATTCTAGGTGCTTGTGCACCATTGTTTGTCTTTAGGTGCGTTGTCTAAAGGGGGTTTGGGGATTTCAAGTTCCCGGAGGATCACAAAGAGCTCTTTGGTGTTAGAGCTAGTTTTGGAGATTCTTTCGTTGAACACATTTTTTTGGTACTGATTATTTCTTTCTTGTATTGATTCGCTAACTGTGCCAACTGCAGTTTTTGTTTTCCTCAGAGGGGGAGTGGCGCCAGATGGATTGCATTTTCCTTTTCTGGATTCTTAGCTCTTTAGGACGAGGGGTAAACCAGGCATTGAGGTGCAGTCTGAGGAGAACAGGGGAAAGATAGAGAAGCAGGGAGGAGAGGCGGCCGAAGAAGGGCCAGAGGAAGAACAGGGAGTAAATGGAGGAGGAGGAGAGGAAGAGAGAGAGAGAGGACAGGATAACCTGAGTTTTAGAGATGAAATGAGAAGCCATGGACGTGCCGAGGGACTGGGAGGGGGCAGGAGAGGTAGAGACTACAGCAGGAATGGCCAGCTCCTTGCAGATTTTAAAGAGTTCGGCTGAGTTGTTAGATGCTGTGGAGACGCAGGCTTAGATGTGGGCTCCCTTCTTGGTGCAGACAGAGATCCGGTATTGCCTTTGGAGCAGGCGGAAGAACAGTTTGTCAGAGGATGTACCAGAAGCACGCCATTTCCTCTCAACCACACTGCACTTGCGTTTAAGGGTGACGAGGTCTGAGTCGTACCAAGAGTTGCATTTAGCTTTGGACTTCAAGCGGATCCTCATGACAGGGGTAAGAACATCAAGAGTATCAGAAATAGCAGAGTGGAGCATGGAAAGGGCTGTGTCGGGGTGCAAGTCAGCCAAAGGGGGGTGAGAAAGTGGCAGCGAAAGCCTCAACTGATACACGCTTTGTTAAACGGGATATCATATTATGTCTCCTTTATTGTATATATTGGCCTAAACCCAGTCGCTCTGCGAAGAAATCCGTGTTGCAAGGTCCCTTCCTTAGATTGACCTAGCCATCATTTTGGGAACATCCGCCATTTTGATTTCCACCTCAAAGTCGCTCTGTATTCTAAAATGGTGGACAGTGTTCTCCTGCTCGTAACCTTAACTGTCCCGACCTTTACATAGGTTAATGCCTAAACTGCCTGTGGGCTAAATGTTTGGGTCGTGTAATAAGACCATGTCCTATGTTTGACCTGAAGATCAAAGGATTACTCGCGCTAACAAGTCTGATCCACGGGCATACATTGAATACAATGTTGTTTAAATACTGAACGTGAGCACTTGTTGAACTACATTGTATTAAAAATGTACCAAGGCTTAATTTCAAATTCTAAGATACACTGTTGCCATTGTGGCTTGTTGTTTTATAAACTAGATGTAATCCATATGCATATAGTCGGTCTAACTAGAGGTGAACTCGGCGCGAACCCTAGTCCGAGAATGACCGACCTGCAGAGGGGCTGGACATTGCGATTGAGAATTGTATAAAATATGTGAATATGTAGACGTCCAGGACCTCTCACTTCGCACACCGAAAGGGCTGGTATTCGTTGTGATGTACTGAGGGCCAGACAGCTATCTGATACTTTGTTCCTTTGTAAGCTGTACAGTTATTTGAATAAAGATCTGAGAATCTTTATAAGCCTGTGTTTGGTGTATTTCCTTTTGTGGTACTCAGCTGCGGTATTTCTCTTTTTGCTTTTACAGATGGCGCCTGAATAGGGACCCTCAAGATTGATGGCAGCTCGTTGAACGTTGACGTGGCTATCGGACCGGGATCGGACGGTGTAAAAGGGGGCCCCTTTCTTGGATGAGACGCGATACCTCAGCAGCGCTGCACGACCCGGTCCCTGGACGGTGAGCCCGGTGAGTGGGCATCTTGACGACGGTCCATATATCGAGGCGGGCAGATTTGCCGAAATCACCAACCACGAGGCACCTAAATTAGAAAAATGTGTATTCCGATCGGACCTCCTTAGGATTTGATCAGGTGAGTCGTGACTGGATTCTTAAGTATCCTGATAATTAGTTTTGGCGCATTGCCCTCGCGAGTACAATTATTGACCAGGTAACAGCAGTATTCTGATATGCCTGTGAAATTGTCTGCCTGTTTCAGGGCGTTATTCCACAGTGACAGACAATCTTTGGAATTTGGCCGACCGGCACCAATGGAGGGGTCGCCGGCGTGTGTAATATGTACTGTAAGCACGGTATTTAACGATATTTGGCACAGACAAAATAGACATGCTTCTGAACGTCAGTGGCCAATCAATGGTAGTTTTGAAATCTCTCGTATTGAATACTTAGAATCTATATTATTGAAGAAAAACGCTAGACCTGCAGCATTCGATGTATTACAAAATTGGAAGAAAGAAGCTATGCAGCAGCTTAAGAGTAGAGAAAAGCACGCGTGCCGTCATATGACGAACGCTGAAAAAGCGTTGTTATATGTCAAGGATGGCACTCTGTCAAGAGTGGCACAGGCCCCCAGGTAGGGTTTGGGTCGCTGTGTTGATGTAAGGTGACAGATAAGTACACACACAGCAGGAAACTCATCAAGAAAGAAAAGTAGGCAACTGCAGTTGTGAACAGAAGGGGGCAGGAAATACAAAGAAACAAACAAACTGGATTCCCTCTTGGGGTGTATGCAGATATGGAAAAAGAGTGTTCCACGGTCCTTTGGAAACTCCAGCCTTCTGCACGGATTACTGTTACAGAGGCCCACTCTGTCTGCTCATGGCTGGGAACAACAGCTGTGGGTGTCTGTTAAACAGAAAACGCGACAAGGGAAGGGGCAGAGGTTGCCTGCCGGAAACCAACAGTCAAGCTCTGTACAAAGGATCAACATAAGACACAAGAGAGACAAGAACAGAAATAACCAGGGACAAGGAAGTCTAAGAGAAATCTAGGAGAAGGGAATGAAGGAAGAAACAGTACAATAGAAATGGGTAAACTAAAGGGGAGGACAGAGTAGTGAAGGAAGAGAAGGACAGGGATCAAGAACAAGGGGTTGCAAACAAGGAAGAGAGCAAGAGAGCAGCAGCCAGGAAAGAGGGGGGCTGCAAACAAGGAAGCAGGGCTGCAGTACCAAATGGTACAAGGTACTGAAAAACTGTAGTGGATTGCAGAGGACTGTAGTAGGCTGCTAGGCAGAGAGTCCAGAGGAGCAGGACTGAGAGCTGTAGGAGGCGGCAGACAGAGAGCCCAGAGGAGTAGGGCAGCAAGGAGCGAACCCAAAGGAACAGGGCGTAGAGGCAGAGCGACCCGAGGGTCAGGGCTGAAAGCAGAAGAGAGTAGCAGGCTGCAAGGCAGGGAGCCCAGCGGAGCAGAGCAGCAAGGAGCGAGCTCAGAGGAGCAGAGCAGCGAGGCAGGGAGCCCGGAAGGCTATGGCTGTAGGCAGCAGAGTGTAACAGGTTACAAGGCAGGAAGCCCAGGGGAGCAGGGCTGTGAGGCAGGGAGCCCAAAAGGCTAGGGCTGTAGGCAGCAGGGTGTAGCAGGCTGAAAGACAGGAAGCCCAGAGGAGCAGGGCTGTGAGGCAGGGAGCCCAAAAGGCTAGGGCTGTAGGCAGCAGGGTGTAGCAGGCTGCAAGGCAGGAAGCCCAACGGAGCACGGCTGTGAGGCAGGGAGCCCAAAAGGCTAAGGCTGTAGGCAGCAGGGTGTAGCAGGCTGCAAGGCAGGAAGCTCAGAAAGAGCACTGGAACAAAAGCAGGAAAATGCAGCAGCAGGAACAGCATACAAATTCGAGACAAAAGGCAAAAAGGGGCTGAGAGGACTCTTGATGCAAGAGACTGAGCTCCTGCAGGAAGCTGCTTAAATACCGCCCTGCCCTGTACTGAGGCAGGCTAATTGGCAGCACCTGGAGCAGCACACCTGAATACAATCTGTCTCCTCCCTCTCTGGTCCTGAGATGGTGGAAGCAGCACTGATCCCTAGGGCTTCTGGGGATTGTGGTTCCAATGCTGACGAATGGGGATGGCCAGGAATTGATAGTTGTAGCAAGGTGCATTGTGGTACATGTAGTTAGTTGAGTTATATAAGAAGGCACCAAAGTCACGCAAATGGGAATTAAGTACCAAAGTGTGAATAGGGGTTGTTCCAAAAGTATTCTTAAGATAAATGAATAACAAATAGTCCATGATGGTTGCCAATGTGTGCGCCCATGGCGCAGGCATGACATTATATGACCACAGTAAACAGTCTGAGTCAGTTAGGAATATGGATACGGCTTTCTCACTTGGTATCCAGAGAATGTATCCTTCTAAAGACTTTCATGTATCTGATGAACTTATCGATAAACTATTAAACGAACGAAGGCCTGGTGCCACTGCGCCACTTCCGTATGTTCCTCTTCCTGTTGTCATTCCTCCTCCCGTTGCTCCTCCTGCTCCTCCTATTGCTCCTCTTAATGCTCCTCTTCCTCCCGTTGTTCCTCCCCTTGTCACCGCTCCTCCACCTGCTCTTCCACTTTTGCCTACTTTTACGGGTCCGGTGGGCTTGCCTGCCACGCCAGCAATAGTACCTCTGTATCCGGATGTTCAAAATCTGCCTACTCTCCCTCTTCCAAGTGGTCCTACACCGCTTGTAGTAGATCAGGGAGCGGGATCGAGGGTTGTAACTCGTAATACTGTATCTTCAGAGAAAAAGCGTGAGTTAACTGCGTGGGCTAAGCATTGCATGGAGAAGGGTGACCAAGCTGATGTTCTTGCCACACTTTATAATTTAGACAATTTTCCTGAGAAAAACATTTTTATTGAGGGATTAGGAATTAATTTATTTGTAATGTGGAACAGACTATGTGATACAGATCTCCCACAGGGGTTAAGGGATCTGAATACTTTAGCGTTTTCTAGAGATACTGCGGATAAGGTACAAGAGCATGTTGAGAGGGTTTTTGGGTATAGAAAGGAATTGGAAGGGCTAAAGAATGAAGATGTAGATGGTGACAGCTTGGATGTTATGTTCGTACAGAAACAGTTTTTTCCTTGTCGAAAATCGATAACCGAGGAAACACGAATTTGTAAGAAAGATGCAATTAGGTGGATCTCAGATACATCGATAGCTCCCGTTGAAGTATATGACACATATAGTCAGTATACGCCAGAAATGTAGAGGAAAGTGATACAGGTAATGGTAGAGTACCTACGGGATGAGTGCGTAAAAAGAAAGATTTGTTGTCCTGCAGAGTTATTGAGTATTTATAAGAAGGCTTTTTCGTTTGACACTTCTTCAGCTGCTTTAGCGCTCGATTTGGCTCTGTTGCTTAGTATGCGTTCGGAGTTGCCTACTTCTCAGTTGCCAATGAGAGAGGTCCCTCTGACGTTTGTCCCAAAAGAACAGATTCCGGCTAATGTTGCAGCAAGTACTGCTGCTCAAGAAATTGCTGAACATTATGTGTCACAGTTCGTTCACGTCCCGTTCTCAAGACAGGGAGTGAACACCAATAAACAGTCTATTCCCGACATTAGAAAGAATCCGACAGGGTTCTACAAAGAAATAGAGTCTGTTTTACAATCCTCAATATTCACCTTAAATTATATTGATTTGTTGTTTCCCGTACTCCTGCCCATTGTTTTGTGGAAACAGATTAGGACTATAGATGATGTACCAGAGTTAGGAGATTCATGGGATACTATGACTAGACTTGATAGAGAAAGACCAGCTGGTGAGAGACCACCACTGGTAATACTAACTTTACCTGATAGAATAGTTACAAAATTGAAGACTATAATTCCTGAAAGAAGGATTATTTGGGACAAGCTTACGGCCTATGCCAAAGGGAAATCTGAGGGTGCTACCGAGTTTTTTAATCTGTTCGAACAAGTATTT